>NC_143018.1:41832365-42157365 GCF_055824585.1 Amblyomma mixtum
AAACTAAACGGCAAGCGTATGTTTTCTGCATAAACAGGTCAGTTGCAGTTAAAGTATTTGCACAACATCATCCTAAGAAAAAGGGCTCTCAAGTTTGCTTTTTTTCCACAATTGCAGGCCTCACCTTCGTGAACATGTGTCCACACGAACGACGGAAGCGCGACTGGTTGAACATAACTTGGTGGACGTACATACACACTCTCTAATTGATTTTCGCTAATCTACGATATGCTAGAGAAGATATAATATCCATGACCGCAATTTCCCGTGAGGTTATAAATATTCTTCAAAACTTTTTTATAAAATATTGAAGGCGTCGCAAAAAAAGCACATCTAGCAGTGCGGAATTCACAGCTAATATTTTGTGCAATATCAGAGATCAGTATCCACGGCGGAGGATGTTGAGTGTGGCAAGGAACGCACTACAGACCACTGAGAAACGAAAAAACAGATGGTGCAGCTTTCGGAAATGTGATCAGAAAAAGATTTTCTAAGCTCGATGTTTCTGTAAATATGCTACTAAACGCTCCTAAAAATTAAGCTACTAAACAAACTCCGCATACACCTCTGAACACCGCATACACGTAGTTCCGTTGCTTACAAGAAAGCGCTACCCCACGACTTCTGCGGCCACAACTCTGTCCGCCAGCCACGAACGAGCGAGAGAAAATGCGCTAGTATTCCGCGATCCTTCGGTCGTCAGAATTTCGCAGAACATGGTTACTAATGTTTGTTTTTCTTTCTTCGCCTCACTGATTTACTGGTGTACTGTTGTAATATCTCTTAGTGCTCTAGAATTTCTCGAGTACTGCACTGTGTGTTTCCCTCTGTTTCGCACAATTGTGAATGACTTGTAATATATTTGAATCTTGTCTCTCGTGTAAAAAGATATGTCCAGTGTACCTTTCTTTGAGTGTGACCATACTCCAGGCTGCAAACGGTGAACGCGACCTCCCCTCGCCACTCCTCCTCACCATTTGTCACTTCGTCGAGGTCGTATTCCGACTGAAAGTCCATGACACTTCCTGTGAGGACCTATGTGGTTAGCTGTCCCGGTGGGATGGCACCCGGTTAAGTGCACCACCCGTGCGTATGGTGAAAATCCGTTATGACCTTCTGCCTTCAGCTTACGCCCTGTGAACACCTGCAGAGAATGAAAATAGAATATTTTGAGAAAGGTGAATTTTTGCGAAGTACACTTGAAGCGAAATGTTTACGCGTCACACGAGTGGCCGAAAAACGTTTTCTTGCGTTGCGATCGAGACAGCGTGCAAAGTACCTGGTCGTGCTGCCGTGTTTGTCTCAGCTTACAGTTCCGAGTCCTGCCTATAGCGGATAGTTGAAAAAAAATCACATATTTCATGTCTGTAGTTATGTTAGCCCGGTAGTACTTAGTCACGAAAGGACAAACCAAGCCGATTTCATGAAAACAACCTTCTCTTCTCTTAAAGGACAATCATGGGACAACCGCAACCGTAGCAGAGAAGCTGTCGTACTTTCGATCATGTGCGGATAGGCTGCAAAGGAGAGCGTCCTTGTTTAAAGAGAAAGCCCTCGTCTTTGTAGGGAAAATAGAAGCGTGCATTTAGAAACACCGAGAAAGTGACGCCTCTTTGAAAGCAGCACTCTTGCCACGAGTGCGCTAGCTGGGAACGCACCCAACCGATGCAAACGCAATCAGTCTCACGTGTAGCCGTCACATTATCCAAACTCCCAAGGTTGTGCTGGTGGTGAATCGCAGCATAGAACTATTTTCAGAGAACGAAAACGGGGCTTAGGATGGATATAGGAACAGAGATAAGAGAGAAAAAGTTAAGCACTCCCATGGAGGATTCCCACGCGCTACACTGGAGCTGATCGAGTCTCTGTCCGCCATTACGGTTCCCTTTGAAAGAGCTGATAAGCTTCAGCGTTTGTTTTAAGCCAGATTTTTCCTTGCGGATTTGTTACAGTGGTCGTTTACACACAGATCTACTTTGGGCAGGTGAGATACTGCCCACTGCAAGCAACCCCCGCAAGGAACTTCTTTTCGGGTGTCTTAATCCATAGACATCTAATAAAATTCATCCCTCGCTGTATATACTTCGCAGGCAGCTATATCAGGAAAGGAGTACTTTCATAAAGGCATTAAGGATTATACAAATGGGTGATAAAAATAACTAGCAGGAGCTTATAACAGCTCCTCTCGAGTGTGCTTCAAAAGATTGCCGGCGACGTTTCGGACCATGTCTCAAACAATACAGTTACTTCCTCTTGATCTGGAATCAGATGTATTAAATGGATTCCGTTCCGACAACGGCCACTCTTTTTTTGTATTTTATTACATACTGTGCATTTTTGTTGAACGGTGCCCAAAAGTTTCTATTTATTTATTTATTTATTTATTTATTTATTTATTATCGTCAAAGGTCCCTTTCGGAACATTACATGAGGGGTGCGGATAACAAGGCGAAAAAATATTATACATTAATAAGAAAATGGACAAAAATTACGTTGATGAATAGGCTTCCGCGATAGTGGTCTTCCACCCCATGTTTAAGTTGCAGACATTGATACCAGTAGGATATCTTGTTAATAAGTACAGGGGAAACAAGTTAATTTTCTTCCCAGTGTTTCGCCACATTAAGCTCCCTACGATGCGCGCAGCCGCATTATTGGCTTGCAACGACTATACCTTGTCTGCGGTTATCTTTGGAGATAACAATGGGGTAGGAAATATAGTGCCTCCAAGGATCAGTCATCATTCCTTCAGGTGCCAATAGCAAAGACACGATAATCTGCAGTCATGTCACGCAGAAATATGGTTAACCCTGGAGAGGCGAAGAGCTGCCGTTATTTCCTTTGTATGCACCGAGTCCGCATTCTCAGATTTACAATGGCACCCCTGGAAGAATTACTTAAAGGTCATCATAGACTGAAAACTCCCGTCATACTGAGACATACCTACTCAGAAATACGAGCAGGTGATTCGATATAAACTTCTACGCAGACGAGCTCGCCCCGCCTGATCCGCCGCAGGGCACAGAATGAAACTGCACTGGAACAGCGTGAGTACCACCACGTGGATTATCTGGAGGCATAAAAAAATTGGTGAAACCAATGCGACCGAAAAATTGGCATAAAAAAAAGCTGGATAGCAACATACTATGAAGTGATATATTTCAATGTCACCCGCACATTGAAAGGCGTAGAGGCGAAAGATGTATGGGACTTAAAGCATGCGGAAGGATTTCAGCTTGCAGGAAGATTCATCCCGGTCGTACGAAAGATCAGCTTGCGCAGAATCGTAGGCAGCTTACATTTTATGTTACAGTGCGACGATAGACGCTGACCGACTGAAGAACCTATCCTGAGGGGCATAATTTTGGCGCACGAAGGGAAGCTTGAAATACAGACCAGCTGAAGAAACTTTTACCCTCGCAGGAATGCTCCCGGCATGACGCCATAATCTGTGCCCGTGGGTGATTCTAAGAAGATTGTTTCAGGCAAAAGGGGTATCTGTGTGGATGGAAATTTTGTTTTTGTCGCTTAGGTGCTTATCACCAAATACTTTTATGGCTGTTGTTGATCGCAAGTTGCATTATCTGGTCCTCAGAAACCAGAGTAAAGGAGGTTAAGGCTCAGTTGAATCCACGTCTCTTGAGGCGTCTGAGAAGAGTACTGGCCCAGCGTTCTATCAGCAAGCTAGTTTCAGACCTCTGGGTAGTCGTCGACTCCTTTCACCACGGAAATTGAGCGTGGCTGCCACGCTACGCTACTAATTACTTGATATCTGTCACTGCCCATATGCCTGATATTCGAGGCCAATCGGCTCGGCAGCCTGATAATCAGTAGAGTAGTTCGAAGCACTTGAAATCTTGAAATTGTCTTAAAAACGTTTGCCCATAAGCAACCTCTGGCGGGAACGATTGCATGAACGAGAGGAGATCGTCGGGACAATGGCGCCAAGTGTGAAACTATGAATTTCATTGCCACGTATCGATTTCACATCAGCTCGTATAAAAGTCGTTTTCTGCAATGCTCAAACATTACAGTGATCGCCCTGAAGCTCAGCGGTTGCCCTGAATAGAGTATGTTGCAGACGTCATGCAAGTGCGGCCGCGATGTTTCTGGAGTCCCTCAACCAACATCCGCACCACATCTCGCCATTGCACTGAAAATGACGGCGCCCATTCACACCGCAATAATCTCCTCTATGTCTGTCCTGCCAATATAACCGCACGTGCCAGACGACTAGTAGCAAAAGGATTCGGTTGCTGATAACGTCTTATAGCACGCATCCCGTACCTGTGCCTGCTCCGATCACGGCGGCGTAGTCGATATTGGCATGCTTCGCCACTGTGGCCGTGCCAGGGTAGATAATCGCCCAGAAAAATCAAAACAGATTCTCTAGCTTAAGGGTTGAGTGGTAATTACCAAATGCGCATTTTCCGACGAAAGAACGTCTTCTATAACTATTGAAGAAGTGCATAAAGTGCTAAGAAGAAATAATAAAATTCATACCACTCCTACTGCGATATCACAGCAACACCAGTACGGAGGCAGAATGAAAACCACGTGAAAAAAAATCTCCGAAAACGGTGGTGCAAAGATGGCAACGGCAGAAAAAGGCACGAGAGGGATTTTTTAAACATCACATAACAAGGACTCCAAAGGAATATGTCGAGAGGCCTGTCATAATGACATGCTCTCCAGCCAGACAATTCTTCAGACGCAGAAGCTATTATCTTCAGTAATGGCGAATTAAGAGGCATAAACGTACAAGAAGCGGAGGAGGCTTCCACCGCTTCATGCAGCCTTTCCCAGCAGGGGATATTGAAAGGAAATCCTAACTATGGATGCAATTTCATCGCACAGCAGTACGAAACAACTTGAATGTATCCGGATGCAACTGTAACGCAAACAAGCGAAGCAAGCGAGCTGCGATGAGCTGAGGTACTCACACGCGATCTCCTTGAGCTTTGGTCCTTGGCGTTGATTTAGCCCGGTAGTTCAACGCGAAACGGAGGCTTCACGACGTGTCAGAACTGCGCGAGTGCGTAATGGCTATAGTCCGGCTAGCACGGCTGGAAAAGCGAACCGTTCAAATGCGCCACCCTCCTGGCTGTTCAAATGACCGCGCCCATGTTGCTTTGTATTTCATGTTACGCCACCAAGTGGGATCCACGTGAACCAAAAGGCGGGGAAGCGTGTGTGCCAACCTTGATCGCAGTTTTTCCGGAGCTCACTGTAAGGCCCACCACTAAAATGCAGCAGACCGATTGGTTCAGAACTATCAGATTAGTTGCATGTCATGCGGTTAGCAAAGATAGCTTCCATGCTGATACCCCGATTCCGTTGAAAAGCAGCTGCCAGCAGCACTAGCTTTGCAACTGATGATGAAGTGCAACTTGAAGTTGGGTGGCTAGAAGGCCACGATGTTTCCGATGTTTCGATGTTTCCCATGTTGCAGCGCATCCGCACGCGCCTCTTTGAGCAAGCATGCGTGGACGCACTGTCAGTGAGCGAGGCTGAGTTTTTGCGGAAGTGGTCGACGTACTTCATCGCCCTGCGCGGCGGTCGAGTGTCGGCCTCATTACTTCCCTACTGACGTGCTCAGTGGTGCGGCACTGCACATGCGCTCGAATGGACAAAACATTGAGTTCAGAAGTTTTGTTTTTCTTATTTTATTTTTTTCATAGATCAAAATAAACTTCTCTTTCTACGCCAGCAGCGCTAGCATTGGAACTAATGGTGAAGTGTTGAAGTTCGGTGGCTAAAGAGCCACGCTGTAACTTCGCTGAACAAAAAACCTTGGACTTTGTAAAAAAAAAACACATTTAAAATTAAGGATAAGTCAAGTGTTTTATAAAATCGATATTTTTATGTCTGGAATACTATAGAGAACCGATTTGTGGGCCCTTGTTAAAAAGCGGTCGTTATACTGATAGCCTGAATGTGCAGGTCTTCCTTTCATAGCTGTGGTATTCCATCGCTATATCATCTATTGGGGTCGAAAAAAATGCACATTAATTCATTACCTTGATAAAAGGCGCTGCTTGCCATTCTTTCGTCCAAAACGGATATTCTTTCAGTGTAGTGCTACGCACGATACTTAAAAAAAGAAACTGCTTTCAATACCGACAATCGAGATGCTCAGGAATTGTATTGTGGCATAGATATTATATTCAGACCCGCAATCCAGTTCTGATGAAACTACAAGAAAGCGTGTTGTGGAATCTTCTAAACATTATTAAAGTCACCAATATTAATATTACTTCTAATATTATTAGCTAAGTTAGGACCCTTCTCTGTAAGAACCTGAATACGTAATAATGAACTTGAAGCTATTTATAATGCTCTTTGTTTCTTACTACATAATTTAGTCTTTTGTCTCTCCCTTTGCCCGGCGCTACATGGTACAAACTCCATGCACTTTGGAAAGCCAGTGATTTCCCAAGCACTCTGAGAGACGTTCGAAGCCTAAACATTCTGCATTAGAAGCTAGAAGCAAAGGAGGAAAAATATAAGGGATGCTAGTTTTTATTACAGTGAAGGAACTTTGATAATCTGCTATTTTTATGTTACCTTTTCTTAACGGTACTAGAATGCGCCCAAACCGCTGTTCCGGAAGAGCCCCGCGATGAGGCCGGGCTATAAGCGAAGAAGATAAACAGAGTGTCTGTACAGGAGCAGAAGGGTTGAAATGAGGGCCAGTTGGTACATTGTAAACGAAAAAAAAAACCAGTCACACAAGACGACGGACAAGAAGAGTGTACACACCGCAACGACTGGACTAACAACTGAAGTTTATTGGAAAATACATGGTCCGAACAAGGCCAGCAGAGCATGCGCAACAGCATCATCACTAATCACTGCGCAAAAGAGACAAAGACAAGAAATCTAAACTATCGTGGACGACCTATAAAAGCAAATTCTTTTTCAAGTAAGCGCACGGAAGTTGTGCTTATACAGTCAGAGCCTAACAAACCGATATGATCCTAACAATAGAGCCTAACAAACCGAGCTGAATCGCTGCTTCAGAACCTCAAGAAAGGACGCACGAAGAGGACTGACGTTGGGCCAACTGAACGAAAGAAGTTCGAGGTCATGCCGTATGTGCATAAAGTGAGCCACAACATCAAAAAGTGGCGGCCAAGCAGGGAGTGAGCATGGTGTTCTCTGCTCCTTGCAAGCTGTCGGGACTGTGTTCGCGTATTTCTCGAGGCAGGGAAAGGAACCACGTTTGCACAACGCAGCATGAGAATCGCTTCACGACATGTGTCGCACAGGTGGTGTACAAGTTCCCCCTCACATGCGAGAGAGTTTACATCGGCCAAACTGGCCGGTGTATTAATGACCGGCTTCGTGAGCATCACTCCTCCCTGGGGTCCGGTGGCGGTGCAAACTTGCCTCGTCATTGCAATGAATGTGGCTGTTATCCTTTGTTCAGCAATGCCACCATTCTTGGTAGAGGCAAGGGAAAACAGGAGCGGGAAATACTGGAGGCATATCATATCGGTTTGTTAGGCTCTGATTGTATAAGCACAACTTCGGTTCGCTTACTTGAAAAAGAATTTGCTTTTTTAGGTCGTCCACGATAGTTTAGATTTCTTGTCTTTGTCTCTTTTGCGCAGTGATTAGTGATGATGCTGCTGCGCATGCTCTGCTGGCCTTGTTCGGACCAGGTATTTTCCAATAAACTTCAGTTGTTAGTCCAGTCGTTGTGGTGTGTACACTCTTCTTGTCCGTCGTCTTGTGTGACTGGTTTTTTTTTTCCGTGTACAGGAGCAGTCGAGCAAGTTGATGCTTTGAATTTCATGACGGTGCATTTTCCTAATATTTAGAATAAACTATTGCCTCGTCGGATCGATGACCTTGGCGATATAGTAAACAAGTGGAAGTTTCACTAGCGCCTCTTGACAACGGCTTGTTGGAACCGCTTGCTTCTCCAAACGGCAGGTATGCGTCAGCTATGGCATTTGACGATACCGCCGATGATGACCCCTATTGAACAGTGCGTAGAAGAGTGCGTGAACTTTATCGTGCTCATAAGTGGAACAACACATGTTCTGTATGCTCCTGAGTGTTACGGCGGAAGTCTCATTTCTATTGGGAACGACCGCATCTCGAAATAGGGGTGAAGAGGTATTGTTTCTACCACAGTGCTGGCCCTGTCTCCTCGTTCCTTCCGCCACAGAGTGCGCAGAAGGGAAATGTATGCTTCGTCTATCTACCAGACACCGAACGCAGGGAGACAGCCTTCGCATCGTCTCTTCATAGTTGTACTCCATAGCTTTTTTAGAGCGCAGCTCTTTGGCGTCCGTTCCTGGGTTTCGCGTCGTCGTCGTCGTCGGCGTTGTCGTCGGCGTCGGCCTCGTAACCAGCTCCGCCCCCCTTTCATCCGCAGCTGGGGTTGACTCACTATCGGCGTCAGCGGCATCAGTCAGTCGCTGCTATCTCTTCCCTCCTCCCTTTATCGTGTTGTCCGCGTCAGCGGCATCAGTCAGTCGCTGCTATCTCTTCCCTCCTCCCTTTATCGTGTTGTCCGCTTGCTGCGCGCGCTTCTGCCCCCATCGTTTGCCGCTGGGTGTACACGCCGCCCCCCTCCCCCCTCTTCCTGGGAGTCTCCGGTTGTCAAAGCGCCGGCTCGAACTTAATTCCTTTCTTCGCTCCTCCTCCAATGCAACCCCTGTGCGGTGGCAATCAGAGAGCCAGATCGGTGGCGGCGGATCTGTATATGTGCACCGCCCGAGCCGAAATTGCCGCTGCCGTTCGCCCTGTGCGGTGGCAATCAGAGCCAGATCGGTGGCGGCGGATCTGTATATCTGCACCGCCCGAGCCGAAATTGCCGCTGCCGTTCGCCACTGCGAAATTATCTGCCAGTTCTTTCTGAGCCATGAGCGAGACGACCGATGGAAGTCCTCCGTCTGCTAAAAAAAAAAATTCTGTGATAGCGCATACATGTGTTGCTCGATTTCTTTGCCTCAATCTATCGAAAAGGTGAAACAGCTTATTTGCTGCGCTCAAATTTCGCATTAGGAAGTAACGTAATCGTCGGTAATTTTTTAGTGTGCTACCTCTTTTACTGAGCGATGCCGGCCGGAAATCTGGCTTACAGCCACCTCGAAATGTGCGACACAGTGTGCTTTGAGGATCGAGCATCATTAAAATATAGGATACACTCAAAATGTATTTTGTAAACCAATAGTCCAATCCTTCCATTTTTGGCAAGCGATAGGTAATACAGATGAACAAAATTAGCAGAACGATAGTATCGAAGCTACATGTACAGTCTTTGTCAAAAGTTTAGAGCCCAGGGGGTTTACTTTTAAGCTTTATGTTTGGAATCGAGGAGCATTCATGGAAGTCCTACCTATTGCAGGAGGTAGTACCAGAAATCTTCTCATGTCCAGGAAATTTGGAGCACTAGAGATCCATTAAGAACGACACAGTGTGGCTCAAAAGAAAACCCCCTGGGCTCCAAACTTTTGACAAAGGCTGTACCTTCGATACTGCCTATGACTGCTTGTGAGTCATTTCCTCTGGGTACACAATATACTAGCTCCGTTTGTTATGCGCGGCGTTCTCTCGCCGCTGTATGTTTCCCGCAGCAACTTGGCCATGTTGGCCATGTTCCCAGTTATCGCCGGATGCGTATAACTTTTACGAATGGTGTCAGATAGGCCCTGTCAAGAGGCTTTTTCGTGAAAGGGTGGTTCGACATGCACTCTGAATTTTTTGTTGGTGTAGCTTTAGTTGCTGTCATTTCAGAATTCCTGTACCTCTTAGTAAAGATAGGCCACGTGTGTGAACATTAGCCCCTCTATTGCCGCCCAGTCTATGCGTATCTTGGAGATAACGAAAAGGTTCCCATCTAAATGGAAATCCATTGAAAATCCTTGTGTTCCGATAGCCCTTGCGTTACAGACAAGGTATGACGCATAACGACACCTTGCTTGCCCTATAATCAGTCTGGCTTTAAAGCGGTTTGCTATACTGAGATATAACCAGAAAAGTGCTGTGGGTAATTTTTCGCCAGGCCTATAGCGGCGAAACTGTAATATCTCCATACCCTAAACTTACCAACGAGTGCCTAAGCATGGATGTTTCGTCGCATTGCCGGCCGTCCTCTCTCAGCTGGAGTGGTGTTGAATCCTTTACGAAGAGCTATTATCTCAATGTCAGGAAATAAGGAATATGCAGTGATCGGTGAAGGAACCCGTAGTCTTGCTTTTTTTCCTCCGAACGCCATGTAGAACTCACACACCCGGGCTTTTCCGTAGAAGTGGGGCTGAGATAGTCAGCAATGCCTGAAAATACCACGGCTCAAGTGGAAGATGTAAAAATACCCGGAAAGCTTTGAATGACCGGAAAGTCCAGGGTTTGATTGATTTATTTTCATTTCAACCAATAGTTTCAGATGAATGACTGCACTAATATCTGAATCCCCAGCTAAAAGGTAGTTGAGATCCATGCAATTAAGTTCCTGTAATAGTGAATCGCAGCTATAACAAATATTATTTATAAACATATCGATGAATAAGGCTTACGCATTACAATAGTAGTAGTTGTAAGTGGTTTTGTTAAACTTGGTAAATGGCAGGTAAAAGATTGTTGCTAGCCTCGGCATCTGCTATCGCTGCTGGAAGCACCTGAGCTGGAGCAGCGGAAATAAAGGAGAGCAGGCAGTGTGTAGAAGTGAAATGAAAGAGTTGAGGGGATAGTAGAAAGACAGGGGGAGAGGTACGCTGGCAATAAATCTATTTACAAATTAATATAATAACATATGTACAGGTCGCAGGCGCGTGCAGGTCTTGGAGACAATAGTTCAAACACACGCGCACGACACAAAGCACAAAACAGCTGGAGTGGGGGCGTCCATCTGTTCATCGTCCAAGGTAGCACAGCGGAGCGTTCGGTCACTGCACGTAGCCACCTGGCCAATAGACAATTGAAATATTGTTTTGCAAGTACACACCTATGTAGACGGTAAAGGTATACACTTAAAAACAACAAACAAAAACAAAATGACATTCAGAACACAACGGTGTGAACTTCGAGAAAAAACACATCTTTCTGGTTTATAATGATCTGGCATTGGTCTCTGAGTAGGAATATGTGGAAAAATACTGGCAGTCAGCGAAAGTAGATTCCTAATACTCCTTACCATTCAGCTAATTTAGTACGCTCATTTAAACGATGAGGCACGTGACACCCGTCAGCTGTTGTACAGTCAATGGGCGTTTCACGCACCCTTGTTGCAACTTGGGCTAGTTAAGGCTGCCACGGTTTAAACCACAAAAATAAGCATGTACGGTCTTTGTCAAAACTATACAGCGCAAACTGTTTGATTCGAAGCCGTGTGGCGAGGCTCTTTCGCACATTGGATAGTCCTCAGCTTTATATCATTGAGGACTTAAATTCCTGCAGCCTTCATGAGATTAGGTTCCCTGAGTATGAAAGACGAGCCGCGCTCAAGAGCTGAGAAGCAGACCCCTTGGACTAGATACCTTTTACACAGACTGTAGATGCTTATTCATGTGCTCCGCAGTATGTGCTCTGCACAGCAGCGTTTCATTTGTTGCTGTGACCAGACCACAATTCTTTGTTTTGTTTGTCCAGGTAGCCAGGTGCAAAGTGTGTGCAGAAGTTCGGTTCGAAACAAAGGCATTGGCTGCGAGCCCGCGGAATAGGCGTGCCATGATTTTGAATGCACAATTTGCGATACCTCTATATTTATCTGCGATATCTGATTACAAAAAAATAGGACATCGGTTGACAATTTTCAGGAGTCCGTGTTTGCTTCCCGCGTACTTGTCCAGTATTTTTTTCTCTCCCTTCCTTTTCTAGATTAGAGTCGCCTCAGCACGCAGTGCACCTGAAGCATTTTTGAATGATACGCATGAACGCATGCAACAGTATGGAAAAAGGTGGCAATACTTAACGATCTTCAAGTTTTCAGCATTCTAGAAAGAGTTTTGCATAAATTACGCCGGTCTGGCAAGAAAGATATTTAGCGCTGCGATATAGTTAGCATTTTTTGTTCGTATTAAAGATTTTTCATTTATTCGTTTTATTTGATCGAAAAATCATATCTGGTTCGGTGGCGGCTGAAAGATGCATGTCGACTGCGTAGCGGCTTGCCAAACGTTTTATTCGGCTCAAGATGAGGTGTCCGAAATATTTGTTGATTTGACGTCAAACTTCGTGTCCTTACCGCATGCGCTACCCGATGATACTCTGGCTAGACCGTGGAAATTGCTCGAAGGTTAGCGATTGAAATCCACATTCCATCAAAGATTCAAGCAAGTTGCTAACATGTTCCTGAGATTGGAATGGAATAGGCAAAATGTTTAACTGTAGCTGAGAAGCCCTGTTGTAAATCCATGTAGCGCAGGTCGAGAATGTTGTGGCAATTTTAACGCGGCAAGAATAAGTATGGCAACGAATTTGTCATTTAAATAAGACTAAAAGGCCGTCTCCAAACAAATGGTTCGGCGTGTCACCGAGGGTGTTTATTAGCTGTGGTCAACTTTCATGTTTTTTTCGACAAGCGCCACTTTGAAGCAAGAAAGAGGTTACGCTGCATGACCGTGGTATCCGCAGTCTCTTCTTTATTGGTATCAACTTCACCAACAAGGCACACCACCTGACTGTCCACGTAAAAACCGAAGCACCTGATGCGCTGTGTCTGCTACTGAACTAATGCGAATTAATAAGAACATGCAACAGTAAGCGGCGAATGTTAACGACTCCAAGCTGCCAATGTATGTATAAAATCCTGTACAAAAATTCTGTACAAAAATTCTGTACAAAAATACCGGATGTCCGCCACACTTTAGACATAATAGCTCGCACTTGTCCTCAAAAAGTGGATAATTATTTCTGTGTAGAAACATGTGAAAATATTAAGCATAGTTGTCACATGCGCGTATTTATTAACAACTCATTCCCCATGTCCGGACATGTGCTGTTTGAGGCTGTCAGTGCTTGAACCCACGAATGTACGTAGGGTGCAGTTAAAGACCCCTGCACTGATATGCGTACGAATGTGACGGTCTAAGTGCCCTTTCTGATTCGCCGAATATGGGCACACTTCACATTTGTAGGGTTTTTCGCCTGTGTGCATACGCTTGTTCCGAATCAAGTTGTCATTTGTAGTCGCTGCATTAGGGCACCCGTCGCACTCGTAGGGTTTTTCACCTGTGTGCGTACGCTTGTTCCGAATCAAGTTGTCATTTGTAGTCGCTGCATTAGGGCACCCGTCGCATTCGTAGGGTTTTTCACCTGTGTGCGTACGCTTGTTGCGAATCAAGTTGTCATTTGTAATCGCTGCATAAGGGCACCCGTCGCACTCGTAGGGTTTTTCACCTGTGTGCGTACGCTTGTTCCAAACCAAAGGTTCATTTGTAGTCGCTGCATAAGGGCACCTGTCGCCCTCCTAGGGTCTTTCGCCTGTGTGCGTACGCTTGTTCCGAACCAAGTTGTCATTTGTACTCGCTGCATAAGGGCACCCGTCGCACTAGTTGGGGTTTTCACCTGTGTGCGTACGCTTGTTCCGAACCAAGTTGTCATTTGTAGTCGCTGCATAAGGGCACCTGTCGCCCTCGTAGGGTTTTTCACCTCTGTGCGTACGCTTGTTCCGAACCAAGTTGTCATTTGTAGTCGCTGCAAAAGGGCACCAGTCGCACTCGTAGGGTTTTTCGCCTGTGTGCGTACGCTTGTTCCGAACCAAGTTGTCATTTGTAGTCGGTGCATAAGGGCACCTGTCGCACTCGTAGGGTTTTTCACCTGTGTGTGTACGCTTGTTCCGAACCAAGATGTAATTTGTAGTCGCTGCATAAGGGCACTTGTCGCACTTGTAGGGTTTTTCAGCTGTCTGCGTACGCTTGTACCGAACCAAGTTGTCATTTGTAGTCACTGCATAAGGGCACCTGTCGCACTCGTAGGGTTTTTCACCTGTGTGCGTACGCTTGTTCCGAACCAAGTTGTCATTTGCAGTCGCAGCATAAGGGCACCTGCCGCGCCCGTAGGGCTTTTCGTCTGTGTGCGTACGCTTGTTCCGAACCAAGTTGTCATTTGTAGTCGCGCCATAAGGGCACCTGTCACACTCGTAGGGTTTTTCACCTGTGTGCGTACGCTTGTGTCGAAGCAGCTGGCTAGGTGAGGCAGCTGAATAACAGCGCTGGTCGCACTTGTGTGGTTTTCCGCAGGGTGGGAGGAGGTCATATGCCTTTTAAGTTTGTTGGACGCCTCGAACACCGCTGGGCACGGGGAGGATTTAAATTTTTTCTCAGTCGTTTGCAATTCGATGTGTCTCATAACGCCGAGAAAATTTATAGAAGTGTACGGGCAGATGATGCACCTGAACGGCTGTCCTTTTCCTTTAGGGTGCAGATACCGAACAGAATTTTTTTCACTCGTACCGAGCGAAGGGCCCAAGTCCTGCCAATTTGTATGGGCCACCTTTCCGAGCTCAGAGGTCGACGGCGATGGTAGAACAGAATTCATGGGAGGGTGCTCGGGACTGGATACTGCCTCTGAAATTAAAGTGGTTAACCAGTGTATGTTAGGGAAAATCGGATATTTTCGTACCTACTCGTGCAGTGGTTTAAGAACGCCAGAACCTATGGCTCATTGCACTAAAACAAACTTATGCCGACTAACATAAGGTACAGGTATATGCTGAGAATATACACCTAATGGACGAATAATCAAACGAGCAGAAGAATTTTCAAGCGAGGACTTTGACTCTTAAGCCACAGTGTGTGAATAGTCGTTGATTCAATTTGTGTTGCCTGGCTTGAAAGTGTACCTCGATAGCTGTCGAAAGTGGCCAGCCTTTTTATTTATTTACTCATTTATTGAAAATACCTTGAAAAGCCCTCTTTCGAGCATACTACATAAAGGGGGGTAGGCAATAGAAAGGAAATTTGCAATGTGACATGAAAAAAGCCCAGAATAAAAAAAAATATTATACGCAGTCTAGCAAATAAATATCATATACGAACAAGAAATACACCGGGTGCTAAGAGAAAGGTACAAAAATTCAGAACGAACTATGGCAAACAGGCTATGGATTATCAAATAGTTAGACTACTTAACATACATGAATCTTATGTTGACTTCAGCTAACCATTCAGAGCCTTCAAACGATATTATTGAGCATTCCTATTCTCCTCGAATATATTTCTAGAATCATAAACGCATTACAATTATAGTAAACCTCTTCTACATGGTTATCATGCATTTGTAACTATTATCCTAATTTTGTTCTTTTGTTTCTGTAATATAATATATTACGCTAATACTCAATTCACTAATACTCAATTACTGAATTGTAATATACGCTAATACTCAATTCTGCTCAACTGTGTTATTAGAAACTTGCAGTTTGTACGCAACGCCAGTTTGTACGGAACGTACGAAAGTTATGGCTTAGTTTCTTTTCATGTGTACATGGATGCATATGTACCGTCATTCCTGCTCAAAAGTTTCCAACTGCACTTTAGTTATATTGCTGCATTGTACTGTGTAGTTCTCGTATTCATTGTGTTGTAATTGAAAAGCGTGAACATGTTATGCTATTCCAACCGCGTACATGCTCAAATTCAGAAAATGTGTGTCTGCTGCTGCAGGCTGTAACTGATGTGATGGGGCTAAGGCCTCGTCAGGCTTCCAAGCTTTTAGCCGTACGCCACCCGCAGGGATTCATCTGTATTTTAGTGCAAAAAAAGCTATTTCAATTCAAATCAATTCTGTAACAACATCAGGTGAATTGCTATATCTAAATACATTGAGTAACATGCGCTTCATAACATATAGGATGGCGAAGGTTGGCACTACTAGAACTCTCGATGTCGTGAGATGGTATTCAACGTGGAGATCAGTTCTTGAAATTTAAGTGTTTTAAATTCGGTAACGATATTTAATGGCAAGCGGTTCCACTCGATGATCGTGCGTGGTATGAATGATTTTGCAAGAAGGGATGTGCGGCATGGCATGCGCTTCACTTTAAAAGGATGATGGCGGGCTGGAAAATAGGCGGCAGATTCCTGAAAGAAATCAGCAAAGCAGCGATGGGTGATGATAAAGTTTATGAAAAAGTGAAAGACGGGCAAGTTTCCGGCGGAGAGCCTTAAATACCTGTACCCAATCCCCTTAAGAATTGTATTTCTGACAGAGATACAAGATAAACAACCAAAATTGATTACTAATGCAGATACTCACACTGTATCATGGATTCTTTAATGCATTATTGAAGTCATGAATATTAATATTACTGGTGGTATCATTAGCTGAGTGCGAAACCTTCTCTGTGAGAAGCTGACTACATAATATTAAACTCAAAGTTGTGATTTATTCATTTCGTTTGTTAGTACAGAATTTAGTCGAAGAAGGATGGACAGTTGGACAAGTTGGTAACGGTTCATATTGAAAGTTACAGGGCAGTGTTGGTTGATAGAACAAAGTTTTTATTTAAGCAAAAAAATAAAACAACAAGAGAACTGATGGAGGATTACTTCTTCTGAAAAACCAGTCGCAGTGTGCAAGCCAGCCTGATAGTTAGTTGATAAAGAGGTCTCACTCCTTGATAGTTCCTTATCTTGTCTTTAAGTTTAAGGAAGGGGGCGGGACCTGTTCGATCAGGTTTAGTGTGGTGATATTGGTTTTCCCCTTGCAATGTACCTGCGCGAGTGCTCTTGAATGCCGTATCACATGACAGAGTTGTATAACGAGAGTAATTTTTCGTAATAAAAAATTAATTGCGAATCATCGCTTGTCTGCGTCCTCATTCTGTATGTCTTGCGTTTCTTTTGCGCTATACATACCAATATGAAGGATTTAGACGGTTGCCTCTGAGTCTGCCCATGCGCTTTGGAAAGTCAGTTATTTGCCAAGCAGAGTGTTTTGCAGATGTTCGACGCTTAACTTCCTGCTTTCAAACCAAGAAAAAAAATCAACAAGAACAAAAAGGATGAAATTTTTTATTGCAGTGAAGAAACCTTGATAATCTGTTATTTTAATCTATCTTTTACTGAAATGCGTTACGGAACAGCACGTATTGAAACAGCCTGTCTGGATGAGCTCCACGTTGTGGCCGTGTTATAAGCGAAGCAGATAAACTGAGCCTCCCTACAGGAGCAGTCGAGCAGACTGATGTGTTGGATTTTATGAGGGTGCTTTTTCTTAATATTTAAAGGATTGCCTCATCGGATCGATGATCCTGGTGATATAGTAAGCAAATTGAAGCTGCACTTGTACCTCTTTAGACCGGCTTCTTAGAATGCTTGCTTCTCCAAACGTTAGCTAGGGCATTTGACGATGCCGGCTCTGATGACACCGCTTACCCGCGCGCCTCAAAGTTTAATGATGACAAGGTCCTTATATTAATAATGACAAGCTTTAATGATAAGATCCTTAAAGTGTTTCGCTACATGGACGACTTGTTAATTGTTTTAAACAAGGAACGGACTCTGTCCACTGAGACAACCGTAAACAGTGTTTTAGATGATTTTAGGTAACTTAGAAAAGGGCTAACTTTTACTTCTGAACTACCGGATAGTCGCATGCTTCAGTTTTTAGATTTATATTTTAAGTTTTGACATGGGCACCTTTGCTGGGCTTATTCATCTCGTGAGCAGTAGGCTCTCCTGCCGCATAATTGTCCCCACTCGAAGGTTGTAAAACGGGGCATCGCAACCGTCTGCTTGCAGTGCTCGCTCCGGAAGTCGTGCGTACATGAGATGCAAGCTAGCTTTAATAATTAATTGGACAGGCTTGTTGAAGCCCGGCTTCTATGAGTCGGTCATGATAGCTGTGGCACAAGGGCCTCTGAAGAAGGTGAAGGCTAGAGAAAGCAGGAATGAAATGGCGGGAAATGAGAGGCCTGGGGTGGTACCTTACGCTCGAAAAGTTACTCGCGGCCTGAAGAAATTGGCAAACCGAGTTAATGTACCGTTGGCTTCCTCAGCCCGCCGCAAGCTTGGTAAACTAAGCCGTCGCATAAGTTGCGATAGCAAAAAGGTCGGCTGTCAAAAGAGTTATGGGCAGCGTTTAGTAAAGTGCGCCACTAACATGGTCGATGCAATTAAGTTGTCCTGCGGAAAAGCCTGTATTGGACAGAGGGGACGTTGCGTGAATGACCGACTTAGGGAACGTGCAAAAGATTTTGAAAATAATGAGGGTGAGAGACTTGAACACTGAAGGGCTTGTTCCAATTGTAGACCATGATTCCGCGATGTGAGGATTCTCGGTAGAGGCAGAAAGCAGACGGCTCGTGAAACTCCGAAAGCCTTCTACGTCAAAAAAGCGGGTTCGAGCTGAGGCACTGACATTTCAGTTATTCTTTATGAGGCTGAGGGGCAATTTCTTTGACGCCTACTCTGATAAAACTGGATTGGTTTTCTTGGCGTCCTGTACATGTGCACTGCGACAGGAAAGGCTATATATGTCGACTGCTTTCACCTGATTAAACAGTTGCAATAAGCGCCCGTGTCGTCCTTTTTCTTATATATGTCCTCTTTGCGGTGGAAATCACGATAATAAAGCTGAAAACCAACTAGCTCAGTAGTTAACTTTCTCCGTAGAGAGCCAGGTTTTTATATAAATTAAAGAAAATCGGTGTTCAGTCCAATTAATTTTTTTATAATTCAAGCTTACGTTATGAAACCAATCCTGATCCTTCCTCCGACGCTATAACAGCAGACAGCAGGATAAACAGATTCAAATAGTTGAAGAAAACACCAAGGCTCGAGAACAAGGCGGATGGGAGCTTAAGTGGGGAAAGGTCGGATGAGGAGGTAGGGCTACAGGAATAACAGCGGACGCTGGAGAGTTTTCGATGAGGTTCACCCACTCCTCCCTCCTCCATTTGGATGAAGGGGATGGGGGGGGGGAAGGAGGAAAAGATTTTACTGCCTGGTCGCCTATCTGCTGTCATCCATATTCGTTTCAAGAACCTGCTTCTTTCTTCTAGTTTACATTTCTTCGCCTTTTTTGCTTCGATACTTCAAGCTTGTCTTACAAGCCGGAACTACTTCGGTTGTGAAGCGATCAGTGTACTCGCAATTTATGTCAGTCAGAATTTTCCCTTTAGTGATGCCGTAAAAGAAATCAGCCGGGCTGAATTATGCAGTGCAGCCCTTCATCTGTACTTCGCATTGATGATTTGTTGGTCTGAGCAGACCACGATTCTTTGTTTCGATTGTCCAGGTAGCCAGGTGAGATTTCTTATGAGCAGAAGTCAGATTCTAAACATAGGCATTGGCTGCGAAACCGCAGATTATACGTACCATAATCGTGAATGCGCACTTTGCGATATCTATAATTGCGGAAGTCCTTGATTAGAACAAAACGGACATCATTTGAGAATTTTCGGGCATTGGTGTTCATTCCCCGCGTACTTGAGCATTTTTTCTCTGCCTTCCTTCCCTTGATTAGAGTTGCCTCAGCACGCAGTACACCCGATGGACTCGTGAATGATATGCATGCACGTATACAACGGTACGGAAAAAGATGGCGACGCTCAATGACTTTCAAGTTTTAAGTGTTCGAACAAAAGTTTTCACATGTATTATCAAGTTGGGGAAGGTCAGGGGACCCCGCACAACCAACTCATGCGATAAGCGAGGCTGCGCCGGCAATAACAATATTTCCCGCAGCTATAGAGTTAGCAGATATTCATCTAACGAAGTAGCTGCCAATTATTCTTCGTATTTGATCTAAAAATCTAACCAGGCTAGGCGACGGCAGACAGATGCATTTCTGCTGCGTAGCGGCTTGACAAACATTTTATTTGGGGAAACATGAAGTGCACGAAAAGTTTGATGATTTGTTCAAAAATTTCGTTAGCTAACCGCATGCTCTAAGCGATGATATAATGGATAGACAGTTAAGCTAAGATAGCCGCTAGTCCTTAAGGGCAACGGAGTGGATTCCAAGAGAAGGCAAGCGCAGCAGGGGGTGGCAGGAAGTTAGCTGGGCGGATGAGATTTAGAAATTTGCGGGAATACAGTGGCCGCAACTGGCGAAGGACAGGGTTAATTGGAGAGACATAGAAGAGGCCTTTGTCCTGCAGTGGGCTTAGTCAGGCTGATGATGATGACTGACATCCGCATTCCATCAAAGATTCATGGAAGTTGCTAAGACGTTCCTGAGATCGGAAGAAAAGAGAAAAAATGTTTCATTCTAAATGAACAAAACTGTTGTAAATCCATAGAGCGCGGCCTGAAAATGCTGCCGGAATTTTAAGGGGAAAAGTTGAGAGGAAGCGACGGATTTACCATTTAACTTCGATGTATAAAACGTGGTTTAAAAAGACGTTTTTTTTTTTGTACCTGTGATCAACGTTCATGTTTTTTCGACAAGGTGCACTTTGAAGCAAGAAAGAGCTTACGCTGAACGACATTGCATTCGCAGTCTCCACTTTATTGGTTTCGACGTTACACAGAAGGCGGAGCATCTGGCTGACCATGTAAGAACCGAAGCACCTAATGCGGTGTGTCTACTGCTAAAATAATGCGAATTAATAAGAACATGCAGCTGCAGCTGCAAATGTCTGCGCAAAATTATGCACAAAAATAACGTATGTCCACCGTACATTAAACAGTTACCTCACGCTTGTCCGCAAAAAGTGGATAGTTATTTCTGCGGTGAGGCATGTGCCACTGTTGAGCATGGTCATCACCTGCGCATATTAATGAAGAACTCACTCCCCGTGTCCGGACATGTGCTCTTTGAGGCTTTCAATGCTTGAACCCACGAATGAACACAGAGTACAGTTAAAGACCCCTGCTCTCATATGCGTAAGCAAGTGAATGTTTAAATTCCCTTTCTGATTCGCCGAATATGGGCACACTTCACATCTGTAGGGTTTTTCGCCTGTGTGCGTACGCTTGTGCTGAGCCAGCGTTTCCTTTAAAGCCGCTGCATAAGGGCACCTGTCGCACTTGTAGGGTTTTTCACCTGTGTGCGTACGCTTGTGCCGAGCCAGCGTTTCCTTTAAAGCCGCTGCATAAGGGCACCTGTCGCACTTGTAGGGTTTTTCGCCTGTGTGCGTACGCTTGTGTCGAAGTAGCTTGCTAGGTGAGGCAGATGAAAAACGGCACTGGTCGCACTTGTGTGGTTTTTCACCTGTGTGCGTACGCTTGTGTCGAAGTAGCTTGCTAGGTGTGGCAGCTGAAAAACCGCACTGGTCGCACTTGTGTGGTTTTTGACCTGTGTGCGTACGCTTGTGTCGAAGAAGCTGGCTAGGTGAGGCAGCTGAAAAACGGCACTGGTCGCACTCGTGTGGTTTTTCCTCAGTGTGAGAGGAGGCCATATGCACTCCAGGTTTGCAGGGCGGCTCAAACACCGCTGGGCACAGGGGATATTTAATTTTTTTCTCAGCCGTGTCCAATTCGATGTGTCTCACAGTGTCGGGAAAATTCGTAGAAGTGTACGGGAAGAAGATGTACCTCAACTCCTCTTCTGTTATCTCGAGGTTCTGATACCGAACACAATTTTCTTCTCTCGTAGCCCGCGATGGCCCCAAGCCCTCCCAATTTGTATTGGCTACATTTCCGAGCTCAGAGGTCGACGTCGATGGTAGAACAGAATTCATAGGAAGTTGCTCGGGACTGGATACTGCCTCTGAAATTAAAGTGTTTAACCAGCGTATGTTAGGGAAAATCGGATATTTTCGTACCTACTCGTGCAGTGGTTCATGAACGCCCTAACCTATGGCTCATTGCACTAAACCAAACTTATGCCGACTAACATACGGTACACGTACATACTGAGAAATACACCCAGTTGACGATTAATCAAACTATCAGAAGAATTTTCAAGCGAGGACTTTGACTCTTAAGCCACAGTGTGCGATTAGTCGTTGATTCAATTTGTGGTCCTGGCTTGAAAATGTACCTGGATAGCACACGGAAGTGGACTGCCTTTTTATTTATTTATTCATTTATTGAAACTACCCTTAAAGGCCATATTTCGAGTGTACTACGTAAGGGGGAGAGGTAATAGAAAGGACACTTACAATGTGACATGAAAAAAAAAACCCAGAACAAAACAAATTATTATACGCAGTCATGCAACTAAATATCATATACCAACAAGAAATATACCGGGTGGAATAACAACAACAGGTGAATTACTAAATCTAAATACATAGAGTAACGTGCGCATCGTAGCATATGGGATGGTAAAGGTTGGCACTACTAGAACTGTCGATGTCTTTAGATGGTATTCAAAGTAGAGATCAGTTCTTGAAAATTAAATAATTTAAATTCGGTATCGATATTAGATGGTAAGCGGTTCCACTCGATGATCGTGCGTGGTATGAATGATTTTGCAAAAAGGGATGTGCGGCATGGCATGCGCCTAGCTTTAAAAGGTTGATGGCGGCGTGGAATATAGGCGGCAGGTTCCTGAAAGAAATCTTGACACAGCAATGGGTGATGATAAAGTTTATGAAAAAGTGAAAGACGGGCAACTTTACGGCGGAAAGCAAGTTCTTTTAATTGCGTGCGCACTTTTAAAGCTTTTAAAACCCGTTTCTGCGTAAAGCAACCACCATATCGCAGTGGCGTCTGATGTTTGCGCACTCGGTGTAGCTTTAGGCTTTATATATGCCCATAACTGTGTTATCCAGTGATGAGCATATATGCAGCTAGCTATGGAAAGAAAAATGATAGGTGTAACGTTAAGAGATTGGTAACGGCAGGATTGGGTGAGGGAATAAACGTGGGCTAATGTCATCCTAGTCGAAATCAAGAGGGAGAAATTGGCTTTGGCTGGGCATGTAAAGCGGCGGCTGGACCACTTCCTTAAGTGGTCCTTAAGAGAAGGCAAGTGTGGCAGGGGGCGGCAGAAAGTTAGGTGGGCGGATGAGATCAAGACATTTGCGGGGATACGGTGGGTGCAGTTGGTGAAGGACAGGGTTAATGTGGAGACATGGGTGAGGCCTTTGCACTGTAGTGGGCGTGGTCGTGCTGATGATTATTATTACAACGCCCTAACCTTATTTTATGGCCACTCTTTGAATTTAGATCATACCCTGCTTGCAATTTTTCGAAGCACATAAAATTCGTTCTGTTTGATGAGGTTTATGTCCCAGTGCGACTCAAGTTATCTGGAACCCCGTAGTGAAGGGCTATGGACAAGTTCGATCACGTGGGGCTTATTAACGCGCACTGACATCACGCAGCCCTAAGGTCTGTAGTATTCCTCGTCCATCGAAATGCGACAAACACCGCCGTGATCGATGCCGCTGCCTAGCACCGTAACTACCGTGCAACCGCGGTGGCGCAATTATAAGGAAGGCACATGCACTTAATTCTAATTAAACACTCCATAATTCAGATTGCCACTTTCCAAATTAGTACTGTACCTGACCAGATCAACATGTCTAAGTACTTCCCACAAAACTAAGTGACGTCTGAAATTGGTATGAAATGGGACGAATATACCAGCACAGAAAAAAAAAAATTTAGAGTCCAGGTACCCTCCTGCATGAAAGGAAATGTGCGCACTCACGATATGAGTAAGAGCCAGAAAATACAGTGTACGACTGGTCATAAAAACCATGCAAATTATCACCAATAATGTGTTGTGTTGTTGTGTTGTGTTGGGTTTTATGGGACATAGGCAACTGAGGCCATCATGCGCCAAACACAAGGTATTGTAAAAGTTTATTTTTGAATATTAGAGACATGTAAAAAGTCATCCTTGGTGTAAAGGCCTTAAGACATTAATATTACCTTTTGAACATGTACACAAATTTTAAAAATGGCTACTAGTAAAAGCTTTAAACGGGGCTGGGAAACCTCAGTAGCTATCCTTGGCTGGACAAGGACACTGAGACTCCCAACCAACGAAAATTAAAAACCTCAGCCTTCTTCTCAGGCGTGAGAAAGTGGCTGAGGTGTATTAGAATTAAAACAGACCTGTGGGTAAAAATTTAGAGACACTTAAAAAATCCAGTTTTTTTAAGAAAGCTGAAAACACATGATATATCAACAATTGCATCATCTCCTAAAAGCAGTGCGGGATGAAAAGGGATGTATTCGTTATAAAATTGAGCAAAGTACTTTTTTCTTAGTTTTTCCAATTTCATACAAGTGAATAAAATATGGTTAATTGTAACTTCAACTCCGCATTCTTCGCAAAAAGGTTGTTCTTTTTTTGACAGTAGGAAATTGTGTGTCTGATGCGTGTGTCCTATACGAAGACGACAAATAATGACTTCTTTGAAGCGTTCTTGGTGGGTGCAAGATTTCCATTCGCCTAAAACTGGTTTTACAAAGTGTAGTTTGTTGTTTGATTCATTGTCCCAAGCGGACTGCCATTTTTTCCTTATTTCACAATGTACCGAGTTCATGCAATCTTTAAAGGGAATGTCTACTTTCTTTATTTGTTTGCTACGAGCCTGCGCAGCGCAGAGGTCTGCTCTCTCGTTGCCTTTAATTCCGACGTGACTCGGCACCCAGCAAAGTTTTATGTTTTTTCCTTGAGCTATGGCTTTTGTTATGTTGTGTATTATGTCACCGAGCATCGGAGTAATTGCATTTCTAGAGTGGAGAGCTGTAAGTAAACTAAGGGAGTCCGTGTAAATAATACTGTTTCTGAAGTTTTCATTTACTATATTTTTTTACGGCCAAGCATACAGCGTAACATTCGGCTGTGAAAATTGATGCACACTGTGGAAGTCTGATTATTTCATTCTCATGCCCTCGTACTACCGCACTTCCTACGTAGGTGGCTGTTTTTGAACCGTCCGTATAAAAATCCGCAAAACCATTGTATTTTTCCTCCAGTGCAAGAAATTCTTGTACTATATGTTGTTGCGGGGTTTGCTTTTTGCGAAACTGTGTGAGAGTGAAATCGCATATTGCAGGGAAGTTGTACCATGGAGGTAGTGGCTCTCGTCTGAGCGCAATGTTGGGTAATGTGTTCAGGACACCGAGACTCTCGCACATCTCTTCAAAACGCAAGAGGAGTGGTCTGGTAGTTTGTGGTTTATTATTAAAAAGTGTTCTGGATGGACACTTTGTAACTATTTCATAACAGATATGTTTTGGTAGGGAACGGATTTTTAGGACGTATGAGCATGTAAGTATGCTTCTTCTATCTGCAAGAGATGGTTCATTTGTTTCAATGTAGAGGCTATTAATGGGTGACGTCCTGTAAGCGCCAGTTGCAAGACGTAAACCTAAATTTGCACTGGGTCCAGTCGTTTCAAGTACGATGGCCTTGCTGAACCATATACCATAGTCTAATGAGGATCGTACCACAGAGCGATAAATTTTTAGAAGCCCTGCCCTGTCAGAACCCCAGTGTTTATGTGAAAGGACTTTGAGTATGTTCAGTGATCGGGAAGTTTTCTTTTTTAACGTGTTAATATGAGGCAGGAAAGGGAGTTTTCTCTCAAATGTTATGCCTAGAAATTTATGTTTATTTTCTACTGGTAAATCTATTTCGTTAAGGTGTAGGGTGGGGTCTGCCTGTAAGCCTCGTTAGAGTGAAAACAGAATGGCCACTGTTTTCTGTGGGGAAAATCTGAAACCATTTCTGTCTGCCCATGTTGTCAGTTTATTTATTGTTAGCTGTATTTGTCTTTCAAATGTTGGTATGTTGGAGGATGTGTAAGCTATCTGGAGGTCGTCTACATAAAGTGAATACATAACAGACCTTGGTATTATTTTGTTAAGAGAATTCATTTTTACAATAAAAAGAGTTGTGCTTAAAATACACCCTTGAGGCACTCCATTTTCCTGAATAAAATCCCTCGAAAGGGTCGAGCCTAGACGGACATTAAATGAGCGGTTAGATAAAAAGTCTTTAATGAAGTTCAGCATTATGCCATGGATGCCAAGTTCAGCTAAGTCCTGAAGAATTCCGAACCTCCAGGTAGTATCATTTGCTTTTTCTAAATCAAAAAAGACTGCAAGACAGTGTTGTTTGTGTATAAAAGCTTGTCTGACTGTATTTTCGAGACGGACTAGGTGATCTGTAGTGGAGCATCCCTTTTTAAAACCACACTGGTGGATATCAAGAAGTTCACAGGATTGAAGTACAAAGGTTAGTCTTATATTTAGGACACTTTCGAAGGTTTTGGCGAGGCAACTGGTCAGGGCTATGGGTCTATAACTGCTAGGAGAGGTTGGGGGTTTACTAGGTTTAAGAAACGGTACAATAATAGCTTTTTTCCAGGCCTCAGGTATTTTTCCTGATATCCAAACTATGTTGAAGAACCTTAAAAGTGCCTCTACGGCAGGTTGAGATAGATGTGCCAGCATTTCGTAGTGGATTTGGTCGGGTCCTGGAGCAGTTTTTTTACCAGCAGACAGTACTGTATTTATTTCTTGGAGGGTAATCACACTGTTATATTTTTTGTTTGCACCTCCACTAGTTGGAAGTCTTTGTCTTTCGGCTGTGTTTTTGTGTTTTAAAAAAGACTGTGTATAGTGTGATGAACTTGAAACTTCAGCGAAATGTTCTCCCAGTATGTCTGCCTGTTCCCCTATGCTTGTTTGTGTGCCAGGTGTTGTTAAAAAAGGAATTGTGAAGGGTGAAAAGTTTCCATTTAATTTGCGAACCTGCTCCCACATTTTTTTAGATGTCATCTGACTGTTAATGGATGAAACATAACTCTGCCATGATGCTTTCTCGGCACCCCGACGGACGTACCGAGCTTTGGCTCTTGCCTTCTTAAAATTCACGAGATTTTCATGTGTCGGATACCGGCGAAATTTACCCCAAGCTCTATTTTGTTGTTTTTTTGCTTCCTTGCAGTCCTTTGTCCACCATACTTTATGGTTTTGTCGCGCCACTCCTGACGACTGAGGAATAGCTGTGAGTGCGGCAGTTATGATACAATTAGTGAACTCTTCGTTTATCTGGTCGCTGGTAAGATTTTCTAAAACTATATCGTCTAAAGTTGCTTTTGCTTTAAAGATTGACCAGTCGGCGAGGTGAAGTTTCCAGCGCCGCGGTTTTGTTGGGTTTATTTCTGGTGAGGAAGTTAAAGTGATTAGTATAGGAAGGTGGTCACTGCCATATGGGTTGTCAATGACATCCCATTTAAAATCATTAAAAACAGAAGGTGAGCTAAATGACAAATCTGGTTTGGTTTAGTTTATGGGGTTTAACGTCCCAAAGCGACTAAGGCTATGAGAGACGCCGTAGTGAAGGGCTCCGGAAATTTCGACCACCTGGGGTTCTTTAACGTGCACTGACATCGCACAGTACACGGGCCTCTAGAATTTCTCCTCCAAAGAAATTCCAGCCGCCGCGGCCGGGATCGAACCCGCGTCTTTCGGGCCAGCAGCCGAGCACCATAGCCACTGAGCCACCGCGGCGGCTAAATGACAAATCTAAAAAGATCATTTTCCCCGAGGCAGGGGAGCAGTAGGTGGCTTTTCCTGTATTTAAAAGACATACATTGTTTGTGAGGATAAAATCTTCGATTATTTGACCCCTAGAGTCACAGTGCTCGCTTCCCCAAAAAGGGGAGTGAGCGCTAAAGTCCCCAACTAGTAGATACGGTTCTGGAAGTTCATTGACAAGTTCTTGTAAATCATGGACTGTTAACGTAAAGTGTGGAGGAATATATACAGAACAGATAGAAATTGTTTTATGGCTGACGACACTGACCGCAACAGCTTCAAGTTTTGTTTTGAGTGTGATTTCTTGAGCTGGGACGCCGTTGTTCACTATGATGGCTACGCCTCCCGATAGTCGGCTCGCCTGTTCCCGATCGCGGCGGAAAACAGTGTAATTCTTTAGAAAGTTATTTTTTTGGGGACCTAGATTTGTTTCTTGTAGACATAAGGCGACAGGAGCGTGTGCTCCTAGTATGTCTTTTATGTCACTGTAATTGTTGAAAAGTCCTCTACAGTTCCATTGTATTATGAAAGCCATCTTAATTTTGTGTTTCTATAGGGTGGAAAGGTAGATCAAGTTGTTGTTGGCCCCGTGACTAGGGGCCTGTCTTTTTTTAATCGATCCAGAGAGCTCCGCCGACCGTCCGACGTGGACGGCGCGGGGCTGCCCGGGGCCGTGTCCATCGCCTCTGCGGAGGCGCTGGACGACCGTGCAAGAGGCACGTTCGCGTTCGAGTTTGACCTCGACCTGAGGGAAGAGGTCTTGAGGCCCGCCGACCCGGGGGTCTGCGCAGCCTGACTTGCAGTTGGCGAAGCAGCGTTAGCTGCTCTGCCTTGGGGCGCGGATGGCACCGCCACAGGCTCACTGCGTGTGACCTGGACGGGTGCCGAAGCCTGGTGTGGTGCGCCGCGCCCACGCACCACATCGGCGAAGTTTTGTTTTGTTGTGAAGGAGAACGAGTTTGTGAGTGCAAAACGCCTTCTCGCTTCTTTAAATGAAATGTTTTCCCTTGTCTTTATGGTGATTATTTCCTTTTCTTTTTTCCAGGACGGACACGCCCTGGAGTATGCTGCATGGTCTCCATCACAGTTTGCGCAGTGCGGGGCTGTGTCACATTGATCAGAATGATCCTTCGAGGCGCATTTCGCGCACGTTTTCCGGCCGCGGCAACTTTGTGAGCCGTGACCGAACCTTTGGCAGTTGAAACATCGGCGAGGGTTGGGAATGTATGGTCTTACGTTAACTTTCAGATATCCTACTTCGTTTAATAAACAGATTCACAACAGCGCTACGGCACAAGGACAGAAGAAACACGAAAAACACAGGACGGGCGCTGACTACCAACTCTTTCATGAACCAAGCATGAACCAACTAGCCCACACCAGAATCCTCTTAGATCCTACTTCGACTGCTTCGGGCAGTATACTGGTGTTGAACGTAAGGATAATGTGTTTTGTGTCTATTTCCTTATTATCCTTCCGGATTTTGATTCTGTGAACATCTATCACGTCTTGCTCACTCAGACCTTCGAGCATCTCTTTTTCAGTGATGTGGACAAAGTCATTTTCGGATATAACGCCTCGGACGGTGTTCAGAGTTCGGTGTGACGTCACGGAGACAGGAATATCCCCAACAGATACAATGTTTACGAGTTTTGAGTGTTGGACGTTGTCACGCAGTTCGAGCAGTAAGTCACCGCTGGCCATTTTAGATACCTTGTAGCCAATGCCCAAGGCTTCTGTCAAACACTTTGACACTAGGAAGGGGGACAGGATTCTAGCTTGCTTATCTTGTACTTCACAATGGATGACATGGTATTTAGGAAAACTGACTTTTCTTTTTTGGAAAAAAACATCTGCTTCATTCCGCCCTCTCTTGAGAGAGCGATCTGGTTTGGATAAAGGGGGAGCCATAAAAATTCTAGTTTTTCGGTCATGGTGCCAGCCACCCACCATGGAGCCCAACAAGGGGACGGGACAGGAACTTGCGAGCAAGTCGTGCCCACGCCAGCTGTACAACTTAACTATAACCTAATATGACTCAACTCAGGGTAGTTGGTCACACACAGTTAACCCTCACCGCCGGGAAAAAGAGGAAAAACGAAGAAGAGAGGAGGAGACAGGAGAGTTGTAAGAAAGAAGTAGGAAAGTGAAAGATAGAGGGGAGGATAGGAAAAGGCGACTGCCGATTTCCCCCGGTCGGGTCAGGCCGGAGGTGCCGTCTAAAGGAAGCTGGGGCCAAAGTGGTGTGTTGCCTCCGCCGAGGGGCCTTAAGGGTCCAAACGCTCGGCATCGGCTCAACCACCAGGATCCCCTTTTCCCCGGACACGGAGATGCCACGCACGGCTAAGCGCGGATGCTCGGGTCCGTGGTGACGCATTGTTCACCATCATCCCCCTGCGGGGATGTCCCTGCGGATGCTCGGGTTAACCCCGTGGTGTCGCCACTCACCAACGTCTGCATGCTGCAGACGCCTCCCTGCGGGGATCACCAATAATGGCAGGTGAAGCAAACAAGGAAGTGTGCACAAAGAACACGCGTGATTTGTATGAGTTTTAAAATATATGTGAAGTTATTTTGGTGTTCACCAGTGAATGGCATACAAGCTTAAGGACAAGCGTATGTTTTCTCCATAAACAGGTCAGTTGCAGTTAAAGTATTTGCACAACATCATCCTAAGAAAAAAGGGCTCTCAAGTTTGCGTTTTGTCCACAATTGCAGGCCTCACCTTCTTGAACATGTGTCCCAATGAATGACGGAAGTGCGAGTGGTGGGGTTGGTTGAACTTAACTGTTTAGACGTACATGCCTGATCTCTAATTAGTTTTCGGTAAACTACGATATGCCCAGAGAAGATATAATATCCATGACCGCAATTTCCCGTGAGGTTATAAATATTCTTGAAACTTTTATATAAAATATTGAAGGCGCCGCACAAAAGCACATCCAGCAGTGCGGAATGCACAGCTAATATTTTGTGCAATATCAGAGATCAGTATCCAGAGCTGAAAATGTTGAGCGTGGCAAGGAACCCACTATAGACCCCTGAGAAACGAAAAGAAAGACGGTGCAACATTAGGAAATGTGAATAGAAAAAAGTTTTCAAGCTCGATGTTTCTGTAAATGTGCTACTAAACTCTGCTAAAAATTAAGCTACTCAAAAAACTCCGCATTCACGTATGAACTCCGTATACACGTAGTTTCGGTTGCTTACAAGGAAGTGCTACCGCGTGGCTTCTGCGGCCACAGCTCTGTCCGCCAGCCACGAACAAGCGAGAGAAAATGCGCTAGTCTTCCGCCACCCTTCGGTCGTCAGAATTTCGCAGAGCACGGTTACTAATGTTTGTTTTTCTTTCTTCGCCTTACTGATTTACTAGTGTACTGTTGCAATATCTCTTTGTGCTCTAGGCTTTCTCGAGTACTGCACTGTGTGTATCGCCGGTTTTGCAGAATTGTGAATGATTTTTAATATCTTCAAATCTTGTCTCTACTGTAAAAAGTGATGTCCAGTGAACCTTTCTCTGAGTGTGAGCATTCTCCAGGCTGCAAACGGTGAACGCGACCTCCCCTCGCCACTCCTCCTCACCATTTGTCACTTCGTCGAGGTCGTAGTCCGACTGAAAGTCCATGACACTTCCGGTTAGGGCCTATGTGAGTAGCTGCTCCGGTCTAATGGCAGCTGGTTAATTACACCGCCCGTGCGTAGGGCGAAAATCCGCGATGACCTCTTGTCTTCAGCTTACGCCCCGTGAACACCTGCAGAGAACGAAAATAGAATATTTCGAAAGAGAGAATTTTTGCGAAGTACACTTGGCGCAAAATGATTACTCGGCACACGAGTGGCCGAAAAACGTTTCTCGCGTTGCGTGCGAGACAGTGTGCACACCGCATGGTCTAGCTCCCGTGTTTGTCTCAGCTTACGGCTTATACGGGATAGTTGAAATAAATCTCACATTTCGGGCCAGGAGTTTTGTTATCCCGGTAGTACTTAGTCACAAAAAGAGAAACCAAGCCGATTTCATGAAAACAACCTTCTCTTCTCTTAAAGGACAGTCATGGGACAACCGCAACCGTAGCAGAGAAGCTGTCGTCGTACTTTTGATCGCGTGCGGATAGGCTGCAAAGGAGAGCTTCCTTGTTTAAAGAGAAAGCCCTCGTCTTTGTAGGGAAAATAGAAGCATGCATTTAGAAACACCGAGATAGTGACGTCTCTTTGAAAGCAGCTACGCGGGCCTCGAGTACGCTAGCCGGGAACGCACCCAGCCGATGCAAACGCAATCAGTCTCACGTGTAGCCTGCACATTATCCAATCTCCCAAGGTTGTGCTGGTGGTGAATCGCAGCATAGAACTATTTTCAGAGAACGAAAACGAGGCTTAGGATAGATATAGCAACAGAGATAAGAGAGAAAAAGTTAAGTACTCCCATGGAGGATTCCCACCCGCTACACTGGAGCTTATCGAGACTCTGGCTACCATTACTGTTCTCTTTGAAAGAGCTGATAAGCTTCAGCATTTGCTTAGAGCCAGATTTTTCCTTGCGGATTTGTTACAGTGGTTGTTTTCACACAGAGATCAACTTTGGGCCGGTCGTACACTGCCCACTCCGAGGCACCCCCGCAAAGAACTCCAGTTCGGGCGTCTTAATGCATAAACATTAATAAAATTCATGTCTCGTTGTATATACTTCCTTGTGACCTTGTCTCGGAAAAGCAGTACTTTCATAAAGGGATCAAGGGTTCGACAACGGGAGATAAAAATAACTAGCAGGACCTTATAACAGCTCCTCTCGAGTACATTTCATAAGATTGCCGGCGACGTTTCGGACCATGCCCCAACTAAGTCTTTCACTTCGTCTTGATCTGAAATCAGATGTAATAACTCGATTCTATTCCGAACACTGATATGATGCATTTTTGTTCAACGGTGCCCAAAACTTTCAATCTAATTTCAGAATTGGAAATTAAAATGAAATGCTATTTTCTTTGTTGCAGATATTAATGCTGGTAGGATGTATTGTTAATAAGCTCAGAGGGAAGAAATTAATTCTCTTCGGAGTGCTTCGCCACATTATGTGCCCTACGACGCGCTCAGCCACATTATTGGCTTGGAAAGACTTTACCTTGTCTCCGGTTATTTTTGGAACTAACAATAGGGTTGGAAATATAGTGCCTCCAAGGATCAACCATCATTCCTTCAGGTACCAATGGCAAAGAAACGATAACCTGCACTAATGTCTCGCAGAAATATGGTCACCGGTGGAGAGGCGAAGTGTTGCCGTTATATCCTTTGTAGTCACAGAGTTCGCACTCTCAGATTTACGATGGCACCCCTGGAAGAATGAAATGTCATCATACACTGAAAACTCCCGCCATACTGAGACATACCTGCTCAAAAATACGAGCAGGTGATTCGATAGACTCGAGCTCGCCCCGCCTGATCCGCTGCAAGGCACTGAATGGAACTGTACTGGAACAGTGTGCGCACCACTCCGTGGATCTTCCGCTGGGGATTACCTGAACGCATAAAAAAAATTTCAGAAAACAATCAGACAGAAAAAATGGTATCAAAAAATCTGGATAGCAACATACTGTGAAGTGATATATTTCATCGTCGTGCGCACATTGACAGGCGTAGAGGCGAAAGATGTAGGGGACTTAAAGCATGAGCGAGGATTTCAGCTTGCAGGAAGATTCATCCTGGTCGTATAAACGATAAGCTTGCGCAGAATCAAAGGTAGCCTATTTTTTATGTTACAGTGCGACGATACACGCTGACCGACTGAAGAACCTATCCTGAGGGGCATAATTTTGACGCATGATAGGAGGCTTGAAATACAGATGAGGTGAAGAAACTTTCACACTCGCAGAAATGATCCCTGCACGACGCCATAACGTGTGCGCGTGGGCGACTCTGCGAAGCTTGTTTCAGGCAGAAGGGTCATCTGCGTGGAGGTGAATTTTGTTTGTGTCGCCGAGGTGCTGATCAACAAATACTTTTATAGCTGTTGTTCATCGCCAGCGCTGATTATGTGCTTCGGTCATCCCAGGGGTTTACGTTCTTGTATTAATTCTTGTCTTACATTGTTTTAAATTTTTATCTTGGTTTAGTCAGTTTGTCTATCGTACAGCAACGTCACATTTTTGTTTGGGTTTTATATTGTTGGCACGTGCTGAATTTCCTGGCGCATGCTTACCGAGTGAGAAGTGTTTTTCGACCAAGCTTCAGTTGCTAGTGCGCTCTTGACCTTTCCGTTCTCCCTTTGTTTTGCGTGTTTTCTGTGCGCCGTCTTTAGATGCATCGCCAGTTACAATCTCTGGTTCGCAGAAAACACAGTAAAGGAGTTTAAGGCTGAGATGAATCTGGGTCTCTTGAAGCGTCTGGGAACAGTCGTGGCCCAGCGTTCTATCAGCGAGCCAGCTTCAGACCTCAGGGTAGTCGTCGTCTTTCACCATCGAAACGGAGCGTGGCTGCCACGCTACGCTACAGATAAGTTGATATCGGTCACTGCCCGTATTCCTGATATTCGAGGCCAATCGTCTGGGTAGCCTGATAATTCGAAGGGTAGTTAGAAGCACTTCAAGTCTTGCATTTGTCTTAAAAACTTTTGCCCATACAGCAACCCAAGGCGGCAACGATTGCGTGAACGGGCGGAGATCGCCAGGACAATTGCGACAAGTGTGAAACTACGCATTTCATTTCCCAAATATCGATTTCATTTCAGACCGTGCAAAAGTCGACTGATGTGTGCGCTAACATTACAGTGGCGTACAGAGCCTAAGCGATTTTTCTCACCGCCATAAAGTCAGCTCGTTTTAGACATCATGCACGCGCGGCCGCGATGTTTCTGCAGTCCCTCAGCCCCTCATCAAACATCCCCACCGCATCTCGCCATTCCCCTGAAAATGACGCGTCCATTGGCAGCACAAGAATCTCGTCTACGGCTGTCCTGCAAATATAACCGTAGCACATGCCACACGCGTAGTAGCAGAAAGATTCGGTTGCCGATAACGTCTTACAGCACGCATCCCGTACCTGTGGCTGCTCCGATCACGGCGGCATAGTCGATAGTGGCATGCTTCACCACTGTGTGCGTGTTGGGGTAGATAATCACACAGAAAAATCGAAACCGATTCTCTAGCTTAAGGGTTGCGTGGTAATTACCAAATGCGCATTTTCTGACGAAACAATGTCTTCAATAACTATTCAAACCGTGCATAAAGTGCTAAGAAAAAATGATCAAATTCCCACCACTGCTACCGTGATATCACAGCAACTCCAGTACGGCGGCAGAATGAAAACCACGTGAAAAAAAGAAAATCTCCGAAAACGGTGGTGCAGAGATGGCAACAACAACAAAAAAAAGCACGAGAGGGATATTTTAAACATCGCATAACAATGACTTCAAAGGAGTACTTTGAGAGGCCTGTCATAATGACATGCTCTCGAACCAGACAACTCTTCAGACGCATGAGCTATCATCTTCTGCAATGGGGAGTCAAGAGGCATAAATTTAAAAGAAGCGGAGGTGGTTTCGACCGCTTTATGCAGCCTTTCGCAGTAGGGGATATTGAAAGGAAATCGTAACTGCGGATGCAATTTCACCGCAGAGCAGTACGAAACAACTTCAATGTATTCGGATGCAAGTGTAACGCAAACAGGCCGAAGCAAGCGAGCTGTGATGAGCTGAGGTACTCACACTCGGTCTCCTTGAGCTTTGGTCCTTGTTGTTTGATTGCACCTGGTCGTTCAACGTTAAACGGAGGCTTGACGACGTGTCAAAACTGCGCGAGTGCGTAATGGCTATAGTCCGGCTAGCACGGCTGCAAAAGCGAATCTGTTCGAATGTGCCACTCTCCCGGCACTGCAAATGACCACGCCCACACTGCTTTGCATTTCATGTGACGCCACCAAGTGGAATCCACGTGAACCCATAATCAAGGAAGCGTGTAGGCCAACCTTGATAGCAGTTTTTCCGGAGCTCACTAAAAAGGCCCACCTCTAAAAATGCAGCAGACCGATTGGTTCACAACTCTCAGATTAGTTGCATGTCATGTGGTTAGCAAAGTTAGCTTCCATGCTGATACTTCGATTCCGTTCAAAAAGCAGCGGCGAGCAGCACTAGCTTTGGAATTGATCACGAAGTGCAACTTGAAATTGGGTGGCCAAAGGGCCACGCTGTAACTTCGCTGAACGAAAAAGCCTGATGCCTTGGACTTTTTACAAAAAAAAAAATCATTTAAGATTAAATGCTTTTGTTTGGATAAATCAAGTGTTTGATGAAATTGATATTTTTATGTCTGGAATATTATAAGAAACTGATTGCCGGGCCCCTGTTAAACAACGGGCTGTATACTGATAGCCTGAATGTGCCGGTCTTCTTTTCATAGCTGTGGTATTTTACCGCTATATCATGTATAGGGGTCGGCACAAGTGCAGATTAGTTCCTTTCGTTGATGAAATGCGCTGCTTGCTATTCGTTCGTCCAACACGAATATTCTTTCAGTGCAGTGCTAGGGACAATACTTAAAAAAAAGCTGCGTTCAATACCGACACTCGACGCGCTGAGGAATAGAATTGTGACGTAGATATTATATTTAAAACCGCAATCGATTTCTGATGGAGCTACAAGAAAGCGTACCATGGATTCTTCTAAACATTATTGAAGTCACCAATATTAACGTTTCTTCGAATACTATTAGCTAATTTTGGACCCTTCGCTGTAAGAACCTGAATACGTAGTAATAAACTTGAAGCTGTTTCTAATGCTTTTTGTTTGTTACTACATAATTTAGTCTTTTGCCTTTTCCTTTGCCCGGCGCTACCTGGTACAAACTCCATACACTTTGGAAAGCCAGTTATTTCCCAAGCACTCTGAGAGGCGTTCGAAGCTGAACATTCTGCACTAGAAGCTAGAAGCAAAGCAGGAAAAATATAAGGGATGCTAGTTTTTATTGCAGTGAAGGAATCTTGATAATCTGTTATTTTTATGCTACGTTTTCTTAACGGTACTAGAATGCGCTCAAACAGCTCTTCCGGAAGAGCCCCGCGATGCGGCCGGGCTATAAGCGAAGCAGATAAACAGAGCGTCTGTACAGGAGCAGCCGAGCAGGTTGATGTGTTTAATTTTAGGACGGTGCATTTTCTTAATATTTAGACTAAACTATTGCCTCGTCGGATCGATGATGCTGGCGATACAGTAAGCAAGCGGAATTTTCATTAGCGCTTCTTGAGAACGGCTTGTTGAAACCGCTTGCTTCTCTAAACGGCAGGTATGCGTCAGCCATGGCCTTTGACGATACCGCCGATGATGACTCCATTGACCTTTGCGCAGAAGAGTGCATGACCTTTATCGTGGTCACAAGGTAAACAACACATGTTCTGCATGCTCCTGAGCATTACGGTGGAAGTCTCATTTCTATTGGCAACGACCACATCTCGAAATAGGGGTGAAAAGGTATTGTTTCTACCACAATGCTGGGCCTGTCTCCTCGTTCCTTCTGTCACAGAGTGCGCAGAAGGGAAATGTATCCTTCGTCAATCTACCAAACAACGAACGCAGGGAGACAGCCTTCGCATCGTCTCTTCATACTTGTACTCCATAGCTTTCTTTTAGTGTGCTACCTCTTTTACGAGCGATGCCGGCCGGAAGTCTGGCTTACAGCCACCTCGAAATGTGCGACACAGTGTGCTTTGAGGATCGAGCATTATTAAAATATAGGATACAATAAAAATGTATTTTGTAAACCAATACACCAATGCTTCCATTGTTGGCAAGCGATAGGTAATACAGATGAACAATATTAGTAAAACGATAGTATCGGAGCTACATGTGGCTTGGATACTGCCTATGACTGCTTGTGAGTCATTCCCCTGGGTATATACTAGCGCCGTTTGTTATGCGCGGCGTTCTCTCGCCGCTGTCTGCTTCCCGCAGCAACTTGGCCATGTTGCTGTCCTGTGTAAAAATGTTCCCAGTTATCGCCCGATGCGTTTAACTTTTACGAATGGTGTCAGATAGGTCATGTCAACAGGCTTTTTCGGGAAAGGGTGGTTCGACATTGTAAGGAGATAGCGCCACCCAGCGGCGTTCGTGAGGAGAAGACAAAGCACGAGGAGCGCGTGCTGAGGGGTACGCCGGGACAGGTCGAACAGGATTACGTGGCAGAGAAGAGAAGAGCGCGGTGGGCGACGGACGTGGACGAGTTCTGCTGGCTCCCCGAGTTCCGGGCTTGGGCCTTAGCCGCAGACGTCCGGGCCACCAGACCTGGACTTCCATCGTCGAGAGCCTCAACCACCAGGCCCAGGCGCCACTCTTCTCCGTCCATCCGTCAGCTGCTCCACACAGGCCGCCTCTGGCGCCTACGTGACCTTTTTCCGGGATACCAGACCTGGGAACCGTGCCGGGAGCCCACGAACGCTGACGCTGCGGTAGCGTTTCATCGACGTTGGAACGCCAAGAGACTCCTTGACTGCCCGACACCCAGCCAGTCCTCCCCGCTCGTTGCTCGAATAAGACAAGTAGTGTGAACTTTCCTCTTTGACTCTTTTTCCTGCATTTATCATAAGCACTTTGTTCTGTTCCCCCGTGTGTTTTTCCCGTGTTGTTGCGTTGTTCTCTTGTTCCTTTCCTTTTTTTTCTCGCTCATATTGAAATTGGTTTCCTTTTTGATAAAATCCGCCTCGTTTATTGTTTGTACTTTTGTGTTTATTTAAAATAAGACCTGCAATCTCACAGAGTCCTCACAAATTTGGCGTCCACTACGACAGGACAAGGTCGGTTTTTATTTATTTGCCTGTTGTGTTAATTTAGGAACAATATGAGCGCTTCAGATTTGGTTACTTTAGGCGAGCGCATGGGCTTGTGCGGCGCGGAGTTACGAGCGTGGGTGGAGGACGAGCTTCGTAAGGCACGGGAAGAGAGAGCCGCTGAGCGTGAAGCTGCGAAGCAGAAATTGGAATTAGAGGCACGGAATTTAGAGGCTGAGCGTGAAGCTGCGAAGCAGAAATTGGAGTTAGAGGCACGGAATTTAGAGGCGGAGCGAGAGGCTGCGAAGGAACGCTTGGAGTTAGAGGCGCGGAACTTGCAGCTACAAATAAGGCTCATGGAGGGTGGCGCAAATCCTCCGAGTGACCGTGGAGAGCGTAGCGTCTCATCGACCAGCTCCATTAACCCGCACAGCCTCATACCACAGTTCAATGAAGCGCGGGATGACCTCGATGCCTACTTAAAGAGATTTGAGCATGTGGCCACGGGGCAGGGTTGGCCAAAAGAAAAGTGGGCAACGGCGTTGAGCTTGTGCCTTGACGGCGAGGCACTTAGGGTCTTCGGTCGGCTCTCGCCTGAGGATTCCGTGGATTATGACAAAGCGAAGCTTGCCTTGCTTCAGAGGTTTAGGTTCACTGCGGAAGGGTACCGAGAGAAGTTTCGCCAGAGCAAGCCCCAGGATGGAGAAACGGCCTCGCAATATGCTGCCAGGTTGTTTAGCTTCTTTGACCGTTGGGTCGAGATGCGGGGTGAAGGCCGCACTTTTGAGGTGGTTCGCGAGATGGTCGTGAGCGAACAATTTCTGAACAACTGTCATTCTCGTTTAGCCCTTTTCTTACGTGAGCGGGAGGGCAAGACAGTTTCCAAGCTGGCGGAGGCTGCCGATCATTTTCTCGAAGCACAGCGGCAAAAGAACTTGTTGTTCTTCAAAGAACAGGGGGAGCATACGATGAATAAAGCCAAGGACGAGGTTTCAGGTTCACAATCTCGCCTGCGGTGTTTTCTTTGCGAGAAGACTGGGCACAAGGCGGCGGATTGTCGGACGAAGCCAAAGCAATCGTATTGCACCTGGTGCCGCGAGGTAGGACATGATGCCCAGTCATGCAAAGCTAAGAGGCCAGGAGACCGTGAGGAGTCCGCCTGTTGCATGACATCTCGATATTCACATCCCGATAGCACTGCAGTGGTAACGCGCGTAGAGGGCCAGTTGGGGGAGATGGTCTGTCCTTCCAACCCGGTGGAAATTGCTATGCCCGTGGCGCACGGTGAGGTGTTCGGCCAGTCTAGTTCGGTATTACGGGATACGGGCAGCACCGGCATTGTTGTGCGTGAGTCCCTTGTACCGGCAGCGGCGCTTACAGGGAAACAGGCTACATTATTCTTGGCCAATGGGACCCGTGTAGAAGTTCCGGAAGCGGAGGTGGTGATTTCCTCACCATACTTTTCGGGTAAGGCCATCGCGCGGTGTTTATCTACACCCTTGTACGACATCATAATAGGCAATGTCCCTGGCGCTAAACCTCCATTCTCGGTTGACCCGCCAGTTCTCACTGATCAGGCAGTTTCCCTTGCCATGACGGGTGTGGTCGATGTTCCTTCCCTTATGGTGACAGCAAAGGTTTCAGAGAGTAGTAAAAGCCCCACTCTGAACACACTCCACTTGTCACGGCCGGAGTTTCGCCTCAAACAGGAAGAAGACCCGACCTTAGAGGTGTGTCGCAGGAAGTTGGGGCAAATATTTCATGGCAAGGGACAGACCGCCCACTCCTTTGATACAGATGACGGTGTTCTTTTCCGGTCGTACCAAGTGTGTCCCGGCCAAGTCGTTGAGCAAGCGGTGGTACCGAAGGGCTTACGCACGCAAGTTATTAAGTTGGCACATAAGAGTGCATTATCCGGCCATCATGGAATACGGCAAACAATAGCTAGGGTGCTCAGTGAGTTTTACTGGCCCGGTGTACAGGCTGACATTAAGAGTTATGTCAGATCGTGTGACATGTGTCAGCAGACTGGGTCGAAGGCAAGGGAGAACAGAGTGAATAACATCATAGGACGGGAACATGTAAAATCATGGTGGAAACTGAGGTCGGTGTGGAGAAAACGGTTTCACAAAGGAAAACGGAAGTATTAGCCGGAAAAGTTCTCGCGACGGTGATGTGGTTTGATGGGAACAATGGAATACGGAAGAATGTAGCCCACACCTATTGTTGGAATTGTTTTTGTTTGTTCATGTTTGTTTTTGAGTGTCGGCTATCTACTTTTTATGTTTTCCGTGTTTCTTCGCCCTCTATGGACGCTTTACGTTGACTTTCCATGTGCTCTCTGTGCTGTGTGTGCGAAGGTCTGTGAACGCTTCGAACATTGACGACCGTCGTATTGTGTGTGGTGTGTAGTGTGCGCGCTGTGGTGCGGTGTTCTGTGTTGCGATCGTCGAACGCGTCTGGTGTCGCTCTCCTGAAGTCGAGTTCTTTCCCTTGGAAAAAACTTCCGAAGAGGGGGCCTTCTGTAAGGAGATAGCGCCACCCAGCGGCGTTCGTGAGGAGAAGACAAAGCACGAGGAGCGCGTGCTGAGGGGTACGCCGGGACAGGTCGAACAGGATTACGTGGCAGAGAAGAGAAGAGCGCGGTGGGCGACGGACGTGGACGAGTTCTGCTGGCTCCCCGAGTTCCGGGCTTGGGCCTTAGCCGCAGACGTCCGGGCCACCAGACCTGGACTTCCATCGTCGAGAGCCTCAACCACCAGGCCCAGGCGCCACTCTTCTCCGTCCATCCGTCAGCTGCTCCACACAGGCCGCCTCTGGCGCCTACGTGACCTTTTTCCGGGATACCAGACCTGGGAACCGTGCCGGGAGCCCACGAACGCTGACGCTGCGGTAGCGTTTCATCGACGTTGGAACGCCAAGAGACTCCTTGACTGCCCGACACCCAGCCAGTCCTCCCCGCTCGTTGCTCGAATAAGACAAGTAGTGTGAACTTTCCTCTTTGACTGTTTTTCCTGCATTTATCATAAGCACTTTGTTCTGTTCCCCCGTGTGTTTTTCCCGTGTTGTTGCGTTGTTCTCTTGTTCCTTTCCTTTTTTTTCTCGCTCATATTGAAATTGGTTTCCTTTTTGATAAAATCCGCCTCGTTTATTGTTTGTACTTTAGTGTTTATTTAAAATAAGACCTGCAATCTCACAGAGTCCTCACAGACATGCACTCTGAATTTCTTGTTGGTGTACCTTTAGTTGCTGTCATTTCAGAATTCCTGTACCTCTTAGTAAAGATAGGCCACGTGTGTGAACATTAGCCCCTCTATTGCCGCCCACTCTATGCGTACCTTGAAGATAACGAAAAGGTTCAAATCTAAATGGAAATGCATTGAAAATCCTTGTGTTCCGATAGCCCATGCGTCACAGATAAGGTATGACACATAAAGACTCCTTCCTTGCCCTGTAATCAGTCTGGCTTTAAAGCGTTTTGCTATACTGCGCTAGAACTAGCAAAGTGCTTGGGTTAATTTCTCGCAATGAATATAGCGGCGAAACTGCAATATCTCCTTACCCTAAACTTACCAACGAGTGCCTAAGCATGAATGTTTCGTCGCATTGCCGACCGTCCTCTCTCAGCTGGAGTGGTGTCGACTCCTTTGCGGAAAGCTATTATCTCATTTTCAGGAAGTAAGGAACATGCAGTGATGGGTGAAGGAACCCGTAGTATTCCCTTTTTTCCTCCGAACGCCATGTAGAACTCCCACACCCCGGGTTTTCAGTAACAGTGGGGCTGAGATACTCAGCAAAACCTGAAAATACCACGGCTCTAGTGGAAGATGTTAAAATACCCGAAAGCTTTGAATGACCGGAAAGTCCAGGGTTTGATTGATTTATTTTCATTTCAAACAATAGTTAGAGGAATGACTGCAGTAATATCTTAATCCCGAGCTAAAAGGTAGTTGAGATCCATGCAATTATGTTCTTGTAATAGTGAATCGCAGCTATAAAAAAATCATTTATAAACATACCGATGAATAAGCCTTACGCATAACAGTAGTAGTAGCTTAAGTGGTTTTGTTAAATATTGGTAAATGGCAGGTAAAAGATTGTTGCTATCCCCGGCGTCTGTTATCGCTGCTGGAAGCACCTGAGCTGGGGCAGCGGAAATAAAGGATAGCAGGCAGTGTGTAGAAGTGAAATGAAAGAGTTGAGGGGATAGTAGAGAGGACAGGGGGGGGGGGGAGGTACGCTGGCAATAAATATATTTACATATTATAATATAACAACATATGTACAGGTCGCACGCGCTCAGGTCTTGCAGAGCATAGCACAAACACACGCGCACGATACAAAGCACATAACAGCTGGAGTAGGGGCGTCCAGCTTTTCACTTCCAAGGTAGCACAGCGGAGCGTTCGGTCACTGCACGTAGCTACCTGGCCAATAGACAATTGAAATATTGTTTTGCAAGTAGACACCTATGTAGACGGTAAAGGTATACACTTAAAAACAACAAACAAAAACAAAATGACATTCACCACACAAAAGTGTGAACTTAGAGAAAAAAACACATCTTTCTGGTTGATAATGAGCTTGCATTGGTCTCTGAGTAGGAATATGTGGAAAAATACTGGCAGTCCGCGAAATTAGATTCCTAATACTCCTTTCCATTCAGTTAATTTAGTACGCTCAATTAAATGATGAGGCACGTGACACCCGTCAGTAGCTGCACAGTCAATGCGCGTTTCACGCACCCCTGTTGCAACATGGGCTAGTTAAGGCTGCCACTGTTTAAACCACAGAAATAAGCATATACTGTCTTTGTCGAAAAATATACAGCGCAAACGGTTTGATTCCAAGCCGTGTAGCGAGACTCTTTGGCACATTAGACAGTCCTAAGCTTTATATGGTTGAGGACTTAAATTCCTCCTGCCTTCATGAGATTTGGTTCCCTGAGTATGAAAGAGGAGCCGCGCTGAAGAGCTGAGAAGCAGACCCCTTGGACTATATACCTTTTACACAGACTGTACATGCTTATGCATGTGCTCCGCAGTCTGTGCTCTGCACAGCAGCGTTTCATTTGTTGCTCTGACCAGACCACAATTCTTTCTTTTGTTTGTCCAGGTAGCCAGGTGCAAAGTGTGTGCAGAAGTTAGGTTCCAAACAAAGGCATTGGCTGCGAGCCCGCGGAATAGGCGTGCCATGATTTTGAATGCACAATTTGCGATACCTATATATATCTGCGATATCTCATTACAAAAAATAGGACATCGGTTGACAATTTTCAGGAGTCCGTGTTTGCTTCCCGCGTACTTGTCCAGTATTTTTTTCTCTCCCTTCCTTTTCTTGATTAGAGTCGCCTCAGCACGCAGTGCACCTGAGGCAATCGTGAATGATACGCTTTAATGCACGCAGCAGTATAGAAAAATGTGGCAATACTCAACGATCTTCAAGTTTTCAGCATTGTAAAAAGAGTTTTCCATAAATTACGCCGGTCTGGCAAGAAATACATTTAGCGCTGCGATATAGTTAGCATTTCTTGTTCGTATTTAAGAGCTGTCATTTATTCGTCTTATTTGATCGAAAAATCATACCAGGTTCGGCGGCGGCTGAAAGATGCATGTCGATTGCGTAGCGGCTTGCCAAACGTTTTATTCGGTTCACCATGAGGTGTCTGAAATGTTTGTTGATTTGACCTCAAACCTCGTTGGCTTACCGCATGCGCTACCCGATGATATACTGGCTAGACCGCGGAAATTGCTCGAAGGTTAGCGATTGAAATCCACATTCTATCAAGGATTCAAGGAAGTTGCTAACACGTTCCTGAGATTGGAATGGAATAGGCAAAATGTTGAACTGTAGCTGAGAAGCCCCGTTGTAAATCCATGTAGCGCTGGTCGAGAATGTCGTTTCAATTTAACGCGGCAAGTAAAAGTATGGCAACGAATTTGCCATTAATTAAGACTAAAAGGCCGTCTCCAAACAAATGGTTCGGCGTATCACCGAGGGTGTTTATTAGCTTTAGTCAATTTTCGTGTTTTTTCGACAAGTTGCACTTTGAAGCAAGATAGAGCTTACGCTGAATGACCGTGGTATCCGCAGTCTCTACTTTGCTGGTACCAACGTCATCAACAAGGCACACCACATGACTGTTCACGTAAAAAGTGAAGCAACTGATGCGTTGTGTCTACTGCTAAAATAACGCTAATTAATAAGAACATGCAACAGTAAGCGGTGAATGTTAATGAGTCCACACTGCATACGTCTATACAAAAATTCAGTACAAAATACCTATTGTCCGCCATACATTAAACATAATAGCTCGCACTTGTCCTCAAAAAGTGGATAATTATTTCTGTGGAGAAACATCGGCCACTATTAGGCATCGTCATCACCTGCGCACGTTTGTGAAGAATTCACTCCCCGTGTCCGGACATGTACTCTTTGAGGCTTTCAGTGCGTGAACCCACGAATGAACATAGAGTACAGTTGAAGACCCTTGCACTGATATGCGTACGAATTTGGCCGTCCAAGTGCCCTTTCTGATTCGCTGAATATGGGCACACTTCACATTTGTAGTCTTTTTCGCCTGTGTGCGTACGCCAGTGCCGAACGAGCGAGCTATTTGTAGCCGCTGTATAAAAGGCAATTTTCGCCCTTGTAGAGGTTTTCACCCGTGTGTGTACGCTTGTGCCGAGCCAGCGTTTCATTTAAAGCCGCTGCATGAGGACACTTATCTCACTTGTAGGGTTTTTCCCCAGTGTGTGTACGCTTGTGTGGAAGAAGCCTGCTACGTGAGGCAGCTGAATAACGGCACCGGTCGCACTTGTGTGGTTTTTCCTGAGTGTGGGAGGAGGTCACATGCATTTTAAGTTTGTAGGACGCCTCCGACACCGCTGGGCACGAAGAGCATTTAAATTTTTTCTCAGTCGCGTTCAATTCGATGTGTCTCACAACGTCAGGAAAATTCGTAGAAGTGTACGGGCAGAAGATGCACCTGAACGGCTCTCCTTTTCCTTCAGGGTCCAGATACCGAAGATAATTTTCTTCTCTTGCAGCCAGCGAAGGCCCCAAGTCCTTCCAATTTGTATGGGCCACATTTCGGAGCTCAGAGGTCGACGTCGATGGTAGAACAGAATTCATGGGAAGGTGCTCGGGACTGGATACTGCCTCTGAAAATAAAGTTGTTAACCTGTGTATGTTAGGGAAAATTGGATATTTTCGTACCTACTCGTGCAGTGGTTCAATAACGCCAGAACCTGTGGCTCATTGCACTAAAACAAACTGATGCCAACTAACATACGGTACACGTACATACTGAGACAATACACCAAATTGACGATTAATCAAACCATCAGAAGGATTTTCAAGCGAGGACTTCGACTTTTAAGCCACAGTGTGTGAATAGTCGTTGATTCAATTTGTGTTGCCTTTCTTGAAAATGTACCTGGATAGCACTCGGAAGTGGAGAGCTTATTTATTTATTTATTAATTTCTTGAAAATACCATTAAAGGCCATCTTCCGAGTGTACTACGTAAAGGGGGGGGGGGGTACGCAATAGAAAGGAAATTTACAATGTGACATGAAAAAAGCCCACAATAAAAAAATAGTATGCACAGTCATGCAAATAAATATCATATACGAACAAGAAATATACAGGGTGCAATAACAATCACAAGCGAATTGCTAAATCTAAATACCTAGAGTAACATGCGCATCATAACATATGAGATGGCAAAGGTTGGCACTACTAGAACTGTCGATGTCGTTAGATGGTATTCAAAGTGGAGATCAGTTCTCGAAACTTAAATGTTTGAAATTCGGTAACGATATTGGTTGGTAAGCGGTTCCACTCGATGATCGCGCGTGGTATGAATGATTTTGCAAAAAGGGATGTGCGGCATTGCTTACAGCGGTGAGCAGCCTTGTCTAGAGCGCTTGAGAAGTGCGCACTTGGTAACAAAAACCGAAATTAGAGAGCAGCCCCTCATTACAGGGCAATGTTTTCGTGCCTGCTTTGTTTACGAGGCTATCTGGCGCTACTTCCGTGCAAGTGTTGCAGCTGGACCCAAGAGGCTGCCACAAAATCTGGATTTGTTTGCAAGGAAGTGCACCGCCCGAGCGCTGTGCGCTTCATTGTGGGCTTCACTTTAAAAGGATGATGGCGGCGTGGAAAAATATGCGGCAGGTTCCTGAAAGAAATCTTCAAGCAGCGATGGGTGATGATAAAGTTTATGAAAAAGTGAAAGACGGGCAAGTTTACGGCGGAAAGCCTTCAATACTTATACCCAATCCCCTTAAGAAGTGTATTTCTGACAGAGATATAAGATATAGAACCGAAATTGATTTCGAATGCAGATAATCATACTGTATCATGTTTTCTTTAATACATTATTGAAATCATGAATATTAATATTACTGGTAGTATCATTAGCTCAGTGAGAAACCATCTCTGTGGCAAGTTGACAAACATAGTATTAAACTCAAAGTTGTGATTTAATAATTTCGTTTGTTAGTGCAGAATTTAGTAGAAGAAGGATGGTTGGTTAGACAGGTTGGCAACTGTTCATATTGAAAGGTACAGGGCAGTGTTGATTGCTAAAACGAAGACTTTATTTAGGCAGAAAAATAAAACAACAAGAGAACTGATTGAGAATTACTTCTGAAAAATCAATTACAGTGTGTAAGCCAGCCATCTGTTACGTTAGCTGGTAAACGGGTCTCATTGCTTGATAATTCCTAATCTCGTCTTTAAGTTTAAGGGAGGGGGCGGGATCCTTTTCAATCAGGTGTAGTGTGGTGATATTCGTTTTCCCCTTGTAATTTACCTTCGCAAGTGCTCTTGAATGTTGTAGCACATGACAGAGTTGTATGAAGAGAGTAATTTTTCGTATGAAAAAAATATTTGCGAATCATCGCTTGTCTGTGTCCTAATTCTGTACGTCTTGCGTTTCTTTTGCGCTATACATACCAATATGAAGGATTTAGACGGTTGCCTCTGAGTCTGCCCATGCGCTTTGGAAAATCAGTTATTTGCCAAGCAGAGTGTTTTGCAGATGTTCGAAGCTTAACTTCCTGCTTTCGAACCAAGAAAAAAATCAACATGAACAAAAAGGACGAAAGGTTTTATTGCAGTGAAGAATCCTTGATTATGTCTGTTATTTTAATTTTGCTTTTTCTTAAGTGTATTACGGAACAGCACGTATTGAAACAGCCTGTCTAGAAGAGACCCGTGTTGCGGCCGTGTTATAAGCGAAGCAGCTAAACAGAGCCTCTCTACAGGAGCAGTCTAGCACACTGATGTGTTGGATTTTAAGAGGGTGCCTTTTCTTAAAATTGAAAGGATTGCCTCATGGGATCGATGATCCTGGTGATATAGTAAGCAAATTGAAGTTGCACTTGTACCTCTTTAGACCGGCTTCTTGGAATGCTTGCTTCTCCAAACGTCAGCTAGGGCATTTGACGATGCCGGCTCTGATGACACCGTTTACTCGCGAGCGTAAAAATTTAATAATGACTAGGTCCTTATATTAATAATGACAAGCTTTAATGACAAGATCCTTAAAGTGTTCCGCGACATAGACTTGTTAATTGTTTTAAACAAGCAACGGACTCTGTCCACTCAGACAACCGTAAATAGTGTTTTAGATGATTTTAGGTAACTTAGAAAAGGGCTAACTTTTACTTTTGAACTTCTGGATAATCGCGCGCGTCAGTTTTTAGATTTATATTTAAAGTTTTGACATGGGCATATTTGCTGGGCTTATTCATCTCGTGCGCAGCAGGCTCTCATGCCGTATAATTCTGCGCACTCGAAGGTTGTAAAACGGGGCATCGCAACCTTCCGCACGGAGTCGTCGCTCCGCAAGTCGTGCGTATATGAGATGCAAGCTAGCTGTAATAAATAATTGAACAAGCTTGTTGAAGTCCGGCTTCTCTGAGTCGGTCTTGATACCTGTGGCACATGAGCCTCTGAAGAAGGTGAAGGCTAGAGCATGCAGGAATGAAATGGCGGGAAATGAGAGGCCTGTGGTGGTACCTTACGCTCACAACTCGCGGCCTGAAGAAATTGGCAAACCGATTAATTGTACCGTTGGCTTCCTCAGCCCGCCGCAAGCTTGGTCAGCTAAGCCCTCGCATAAGTTACGAAAGCAAAAAGGTCGGCTGTTAAAAGACACATGGGCAGCGTTTATTAAAGTGCGCTACTAACATCGTCTATGAAATTGAGTTGTCCTGCGGAAAATCCTGTATTGGACAGACGAGACGTTGCGTGAATGACCGACATAGGGAACATGCAAAGGATATTGAAAATATTGAGGGTGTGAAACTTGTCGAACACTGTAGGGCTTGCACCAATTGTACACTACGGTTCTGCGATGTGAGGATTCTCGGTAGAGGCAGACAGCAGACGGCTCGGGAAACGCCGAAAGCCTTTTAGGTCAAAAAAGAGGGTTCGAGCTGTGTCACTGACACTTCACTTCTTCTTTATGAGGCTGAGGGGGCATTTCTTTCACGCCTAGTCTGATAAAACTAGTGTGGTTTTCTTGGCGCCTTGTACACGTGCACTGCGACAGGAAAGGCTATATATGTCGACTGCTTTCACCTGATTAAACAGTTGCAATAAGCGCCCGTGTCGTCCTCTTGTACGTTATAAAACCAACTAGCTCAGCAGTTAACTTTTTCAGTGGAGAGTTAGGTTTTTAAATAAATTAAAGGAAATCGGTGTTCAGTCCAATTATTTTTTTATAATTCAAGCTTACGTTATGAGGCCAATCCTGATCCTTCCTCCGACGCTATAAAAGCAGACAGCAGGATGAACAGATTCAAATAGTTGGAGAAGACCAAGGCTCGAGAACAGAGCGGATGGGAGCTTAAGTCGAGAAAGATCGGATGAGGAGGTTGGGGTGCGGGAATAACAGCGGACGCTGGAGCGTTTTCGATGAGGTTCACCTACTCCTCCCTCTTACATTTGGATGAAGGAAATGGGGGGCGGGGGGGGGGGGGAGAGGAGAAAAAAAAGGTTACTGTCTGGTCCCCTATCTGCTGTCATTCATATTCTTTGAAAAGGCCTGCTTCTTTTTTCTTCTAGTTTACATTTCTTCCCCTCTTTTGCTTCGATACTTCAAGCTTGTCTTACAAGCCGGAACTACTGCGCTATTGAAGCGATCAGCGTACTCGCGATTTTCGTCAGTCAGAAATTTCCTTTTAGTCAGGTTGTAAAAGAAATCAGCGGGGCTGAATTATGCAATGCAGCCCTTCATTTGTCCCCGCATCGTTGATTTGTCGGTCTGAGAAGACCACGATTCTTTGTTTCGTTTGTCTAGGTAGCCAAGTGCGAAGTCTTATGAGCAGAGGTCCGATTCCAAACGTAGGCTTTGGCTGCGATCCCGCGGATTATAAGCAACACGATCGTGAATGCCCACTATCCGATATCAATAAATGCGGAAGTCCTTGATTAGAACAAAACAGACATCATTTGACAATTTTCGGGCATCCGTGTTCATTCCCCGCGTACTTGAGCATTTTTCCGCTGCCTTCCTTCCCTTGAATAAAGCTGCCTCAGCACGCAGTACACCTGATACACTCGTGAATGATATGCGTGCACGTATACAACGGTACAGAAAAAGATGGCGACGTTCAATGACTTTCAAGTGTTAAGTATTCGAACAAAATTTTTCATACGTATTATCCAGTTGGGGAAGGTGAGGGGACCCCGCACAACCAACTCATGCGATAAGCGAGGCTGCCCCTTCAACAAAAATATTTCCCGCAGCTATAGAGTTAGCAGATATTCATCTAATTAAGTAGCTGCCAATTATTCGTCTTATTTGATCTAAAAATCTAACCAGGCTAGGCGACGGCAGACAGATGCATGTCTACTGCGTAGCGGCTTGACAAACAATTTATTTGGGGAAACATCAAGTACACGAAATGTTGCATGATTTGTTCTTAAACTTCGTTAGCTAACCGCATGCTCTAAGCGATGATATTGTAGCGCCCGGCGACGCTATAAAGCGCAGGCGCTGAGATCGGCGTTCCCGCGACAAAAGAAAATAAAGAACGACAGCGCGTGCTCGGAGCGCACGCCCGGCACGCGCAGTCCGGAACTAGAAGCCTGCCCCGCTGGTCGTCTCTCTGGTGCTCCGCTGCGACCCTGCAAATCTTCAACAATATAATGGAGAGACAGCTAAGCTAAGATAACCGCTAGTCCTTAAGGGCAACGGATTAAATTCCAAGAGAAGGCAAGCGTAGCAGGGGGTAGCAGAAAGTTAGCTGGGCGGGTGAGATTTAGAAATTAGCGGTAATGCGGTGGCCGCAACTGGCGAAGGACAGGGTTAATTGGAGAGACATGGGAGAGGCCTTTGCCCTGCAGTGGGCTTAGTCAGGCTGATGATGATGACGACTGACATCCGCATTCCATCAAAGATTCATGGAAGTTGCTGAGACGTTCCTGAGATCGGCATAAAAGAGACAAAATGGTTAATTCTAAATGAACAAAACTGTTGTAAACCCATAAAGCGCAGCCTGAAAATGCTGTGGTAATTTTAACGCGAAATGTTCAGAGGAAGCGACGGATCTACCAGTTAACTTCGATTTATAAAAGGTGGTCTATAATAGAAGTTTTTTTTTTTGTACCTATGATCAACTTCCATGTTTTCTCGACAAGTTGCACTTTGAAGCAAGGAAGAGCTTACGGTGAACGTCATTAAATTCGCAGTCTCCACTTTATTGGTATTGACATTACACAGAAGGCGCACAATCTGGCTGTCCACGTAAGAACCGAAGCACCTGATGCGCTGTGTCTACTGCTAAAATAATGAGAATTAATAAGAACATGCAGCCGCAGCTGCAAACGTCTGCACAAAATTATGCACAAAAATACCGTATATCCGCCATACATTAAACAGTTACCTCACGCTTGTCCGCAAAAAGTGGATAGTTATTTCTGCGGTGAGGCATGTGCCACTATTAAGCATCGTCATCAGCTGCGCATATTAATGAAGAATTCAATCCCCGTGTCCGGACATGTGCTCCTTGAGGCTCTCAGTGCTTAAACTCACGAATGAACATAGAGTACAGTTAAAGACCCCTGCACTGATATGTGTACGAATGTGACGGTCTAAGTGCCATTTCTGATTCGCCCTATAAGGGCACACTTCACATTTGTAGGGTTTTTCTCCTGTGTGCATACGCTTGTGCCGAGCCAGCGTGTCATTTCTACCTGTTGCATAAAGGCACTGGTCGCACTTGTAGCGTTTTTCCCCAGTGTGCGTACGCTTGTGGCGAGCCAGCGTTTCCTTTAAAGCCGCTGCATAAGGGCACCTGTCGCACTTGTACGATTTTTCACCTGTGTGCGTGCACTTGTGTCGAAGCAGCTGGCTAGGTGAGAGAGCTGTAAAACGGCACTGATCGCACTTGTGTGGTTTTTCCTCATTGTGAGAGGAGGCCATATGCATTTCAGGTTCGCAGGGCGCCTCAAACACCGCTGGGCACAAGGGATCTTTAAATTTTTTCTCAGTCGTGTGCAATTCGATGTGTCTCACAACGTCGGGAGAAATCGTCGAAGTGTACGGGCAGAAGATGCACCTGAACGTCTCTCCATTTCCTTCAGGGTCCAGATACCGAACAAAATTTTTTTCATTCGTAGCCAGCGAAGGCCCCAAGTCCTCCCAATTTGTATTGGCCACATTTCCGAGCTCAGAGGTCGACGTCGATGGTAGAACAGAATTCATGGGAAGGTGCTCGGGACTGGATACTGCCTCTGAAATTAAAAATGTTAACCACTGTATGTTAGGGAAAATCGGATATTTTCGTGCCTTCTCGTGCAGTGCTAAGAACGCCATAACATTTGGCTCATAGCACTAAAACAAACTGATGCGAACTAACATACGATACACGTACATAATGAGAAAATACACCCAGTTGACGATTAATCAAACTGTCAGAAGAATTTTCAAGCGAGGACTCTGACTCTTAAGCCACAGTGTGCGAATAGTTGTTGATTCAGTTTGTGTTACCTGGCTTGAAATTGTAACGCGATAGTACTCGGAAGTGGCCAGCTTTTGTATTTATTTATTCATTTATTTAAAATACCCTTAAAGGCACTCTTTCGAGGGTACTACATACGGAGGGTAGGCAATAGAAAGGATACTTACAGTGTGACATGAAAAAAGCCCACAATAAAACAAATTATTACACGCAGTCATGCAAATAAATATCATATACGATCAAGAAATATACCGGCTGATATAACAACTGGTGAATTGCTAAATCTAAATACATATAGTAACATGCGCATCATAATATATGGGATGGCAAAGGTTGGCACTACTAGAACTTTCGATGGCGCTAGATGGTACCCAAAGCGGAGATCTATTCTTGAAATTTAAATGTGTTAAATTCCGTAGTGATATTCGATGGTAAGCGGTTGCATTCGATGATCGTGCGTGGTATGAATGATTTTTTAAATGGGAATGTGCGGTATGGCTTGCGCTTTAATTTAATAGAATCATCGCGGCGTGGAAAATTGGCGGCAGGTTCCGGAAATAAATCTTGACATAGCAGTGGGTGATGATAAATTTTATGAAAAAGTGAAAGACGGCGGAAAGCAAGTTTTTAATTGCGCGCGCGCTTTTAAAGCTTTTAAAACCCGGTTGTGCGTAAAGCAACTACCATATCGCGGTGGCGTCTGATGTTTGCGCACTCAGTGTACCTTTAGGCTTTATATATACCCATCACTGCGTTATCCAGTGATGAGCATATATGCAGCTAGCTATGGACAGAAGAATGATAGATGTACCTTAAGAGATCAGAAATGGCAGGACTGGGTGAGGAAATAAACGTGGGTTAACGACATCCTAGTCGAAATCAAGAGGAAGAAATAGTCTTTGGCTGGGCATGTAATGCGGAGGCAAGATAACCGTTGGTCCTTAAGTGTAACGAAGTGGATTCCAAGAGAAGGCAAGCGTGGCAAGGGACGGCAGAAAGTTAGGTGGGCGGAAGAGATAAAGAAATTTGCGGGGATACGGTGTGTGCCGTTGGCGAAGGACAGGGTTAATGGGGAGACATGGGAGCGGCCTTTGCCCTGTAGTGGGCGTGGTCGTGCTGATGATTAGTATTACAACTTCCTAACCTTATTTTCTGGCCACTATTTCAAATTAGGCCATACACTGGTTGTAATGTTTCGAAGCACATAAGTTTCGTTTTGTTTGATGAGGTTTATGTCCCAGTGCGAGTCAAGTTATGGGGAACCCCGTAGTGAAGGGCTATGGATTAATTCGATCACGTGGGGCTTATTAACGTGCACTGACATCGCGCAGCCCTACAGTCTGTTGAATTCCTCGTTCATCGAAATGCGACCAACACCGCCGTGATCGAAGCCGCTGCCGATCACGGCCTCACTTTCTTCAACACGTGTCCCAATGAATGACGGAAGTGCGAGTGGTGGGGTTGGTTGAACTCAACTGTTTAGACGTACATGCCCGATCTCTAATTAGTTTTCGCTAAACTAAGATATGCCCAGAGAACATATAATATCCATGACCGCAATTTCCCGTGAGGTTATAAATATTCTTGAAACTTTTATATAAAATATTGAAGGCGCCGCACAAAAGCACATCCAGCAGTTAGTTATATTGATTTTTATGGCGCAAAAGCAACTGAGGCTATGCTGCGCCAAACACAAGGTTAGAGTTTTTGTTAATGGTGAAGCGTTCTAAAAATACTTAGAGTTTGTTTAAAACGTTGGCTTCCTTGAGAAACCTAAAAATACATGAAATGTCAACCAGTGCTCGATCACCTAAGAGTAGCATAGGGTGTAATGGGATGCTTTCCCTGTAAAATGTTGTGAAATATTTCTTGCTTAGTTCTTCTAGTTTTATGCATGAAATTAAAATGTGGTTCACTGTGAGTTCAGCACCACACATTTCACAGAGAGGTTTGTTTTGTTTGGCTAGCAGAAAGTTGTGCGTGAGGTGGGTGTGTCCAATGCGGAGCCGACATAAAATAACTTCGGTAAAACGTTCTTGATGCCTACATGATTGCCATTCCCCTAAAATTGGTTTCACAGAATTTAATTTGTTGTTTACGTGATCTTGCCATGCGGCCTGCCACTTATTTCTGAGTTTACTGTTGATAAACTTTAAGCAATCCCTGTGCGGTATGCTCACTTGTTTTATTTGGCCATTCCGGGCTTGTGCAGCGCATACATCTGCTTTTTCATTACCTACGATTCCAACATGGCTAGGAACCCAGCAGAATTTAATGTTAGGTTTTTGTTTTGTGATTTTAACAATGTTATGTATGATGTTACCTATTATGGGTTCAGCAGCATTTCTGGAGTGCAGTGCTTTGAGCATACTCAGGGAATCGGTGTAAATAATGCTATTTTTGATATTCTCTCTTACTATTTTTTCCACAGCTACAAAGATGGCATAACACCCAGCAGTATAAACCGATGCGAATTCTGGTAGTCGCATTATCTGTTTGTTTTTTCCTTGGATTACTGCACATCCAACGTGACTTTCTGTTTTTGAGCCATCGGTATAAAATTCAATGTAAGTGTCATATTTTTCTTGTAGTGCAAAGAATTCCTGTAATATGTACTCATTTGGCGTTTGCTTTTTATCTAAATGTGTCATTGTGAGGTCACATACTGAAGGCAGGCTGTACCATGGTGGTAAATATTCATTCCTTTGTGCAATATTCGGTAGGGCATCTAGTACTGTTAGCTCTTCACATTTATCTTCAAAGCGCAGCAGTAATGGTCTGATAGAATGTGGTTTGTTGATGAATAATCTTTTAGATGGGCACTTGGTGACAACTAGATGGCAGAGATGTTTCGGAAGAGAACGGATTTTTAAGACATATGAGCATGTAAGGGCGATTCTTCGATCTTCAAGAGCGGCTTCATTAGTTTCAACGTAAAGGCTAACTACTGGTGATGTTCTGTATGCTCCAGATGATAGGAGCAGACCAAGATTATGAATGGGGTCTAATCTTTTTAAGTAGGATGCTCTTGCCGAACCATATACTATGCACCCGTAGTCCAGCTTGGAGCGCACCAGAGAGCGATATATTTGTAAAAGGCTTGCTCTATCGGACCCCCACTGCTTCCGTGAGAGAACTTTTAAGATATTGAGGGCTTGAGAAGCTTTCTTTTTAAGGTTGTTAATATGTGGTAGAAATGTGAGTTTCTTGTCGAAAGTTACGCCTAAAAATTTGTGTTCTAGTTTAATTGGTAGCGCAGTGTGATTCAAGTATAGATTGGGATCGACCTGTAGGCCTCGTCGCAATGAAAAAAGAACAGCTACTGTTTTTTGAGGAGAAAATTTAAACCCATTTATGTCTGCCCAAGCACCTAGTTTATTTAGTGTGATTTGTATTTGTCTCTCACAGGTTGATATGCTGGATGACGTGCATGCTATTTGTAGGTCATCTACATAGACTGAATACATTATGGACTTGGGTATTACTTTAGCTAAGGAATTCATTTTTACTATGAAGAGTGTCGTGCTTAGAATGCACCCCTGGGGTACGCCGTTCTCTTGGGTGAAAGTCATGGAGAGACTTGCTCCTAGGCGGACTCGGAATGTGCGGTTAGCCAGGAAGTCGTTCAAGCAGTTCAACATCCTGCCGCGGATACCTAGCTCTGCTAGGTCACGGAGGATGCCGAACTTCCACGTAGTATCGTAGGCCTTCTCCAAGTAGAAGAAGACCCCAATACAGTGCTGCTTGTGGATGAACGCCTCCCGGATGGTGTTTTCTAGACGGACAAGGTGATCTGTGGTCGAGCATGCTTTTTTGAACCCACATTGGTGTGTATCTAATAGTTGCCGAGATTCAAGTATGAAGGTTAATCTAATGTTTATTACACTTTCGAAAGATTTAGCAATGCAGCTGGTGAGGGCTATTGGTCTGTAACTGCTAGGACTTGTTGGTGGTTTTCCGGGTTTGAGAAAAGGTATTATGACTGCTTTTTTCCACTCGTCAGGTATATTGCCAGTTATCCAGATTTTATTAAAAAATTTTAACAGTGCCTCTACAGCAGCCTCGGAGAGATGTGCAAGCATAGCGTAATGCACGTTGTCTGGTCCCGGTGCTGTCTTTTTGCCAGAAGATAGTACCTTATTTAATTCTTCTAGTGTGAGAGGCTGGTTATAATCCTCATGAATACCTGCTCCAGATGGAAATTTTTGTTTTTCAGCTATTGCTTTGTGTTTTTGAAATGTGTTTGTGTAGTTGGATGAGCTTGAGATCTCAGCAAAATGCTCGCCTAATATGTTGGCCTGTTCTTCTAAAGATGTTTGTGTCCCGGGTGCTGTCAAGAGAGGAAGTGTGAAAGGGGTATGGTCACCAGTAAATTTACGCACTTTTTCCCACATTTTCTTTGATGTTATTGAACTATTTATTGAGGAGACATATTTCTGCCAAGAGGTTTTCTCGGCATTTCTTCGCACATACCGCGCTCTGGCTTTTGCCTTCTTATAGGTGAGTAGGTTCTCTGCAGTGGGATATCGACGCAGCGCACTCCATGCTTTCTTTTGTTGTTTTTTTGCTAATGTGCATTCTTTTGTCCACCACACTGTGTTTCTTTTGTGAAAGTCCTGTTGTTTGTGGTATAGCGAGTGTTGCGGCCGATATTATGCATTCAGTAAACTTCTCATTAATTTCATCTGTGCTAAGGTCGTCACAAAATTCCTTTTCCAGAGTGGCATTTTTTGTAAAAAGTGACCAGTCGGCGAGCTGAATTTTCCAGCGCCGTGGCCTTGTGGGGATGACTGGAGTGGACGATGAGAGCCTGATGACGGTAGGTAAGTGATCGCTGCCCATGGGGTCATTTAAAACATCCCATTTAAAATCGTTAAAAAGTAATGGTGATGCGAAAGCTAAATCGAGAGAGCTCATTTTTGCTGTGCTTGGACAGCAATATGTGGCTTTTCCCGTATTTAAAAGACAGACATTATTCGAAAGTATAAAATCTTCGATTGTTTGGCCTCTAGAGTCACAGCGTTCGCTTCCCCAAAACGGAGAGTGAGCGTTAAAATCGCCAACTACCAGAAATGGCTCCGGCAGTTCATCGATCAGGCTTTCTAGATCTTGGCATGTTAATGTGATGTGTGGGGGAAGATATACAGAACATATTGTAATGGTTTTGTAGCTGATGACGCTAACCGCAACCGCCTCAAGTTTTGTTTTCAGTTTGATTTCTTGAGCCGGGACGCCGCTTTGGATGATGATTGCGACGCCTCCCGAGAGTCTATTTGCATGTTCGCGATCACGCCTAAAAGTTGTATAATGTTTTAAGATATTTGAATGTTGTGGACCAAGATTGGTCTCCTGGAGACATAGGGCTAGAGGCATCACTGACCCTAGAATATGAGTTATATCATTGTAGTTCCTCAACATTCCTCTACAGTTCCATTGTATTATGAAAGCCATCTTAGTTTTGTGTTTGTACTGATTGAAAAAACTAGATCAAGTTGTTTATGGCCCCGTGACTCGGGGCCTGTCTCTTTTTGACCGATCCAGGGAGCTCCGCCGAACATCCGACGTGGACGGCGAGGGGCTGCCCGGGGTCGTGTCCATCGCCTCTGCGGAGGCACTGGACGACCGTGCAGGAGGCACATTGATTTTCGAATTTACCTCGACCTGTGGGAAGAGGTCTTTGGGCCCGCCGACCCGGGGGTCTGCGTCCCCTCCTTTGGGGTAGGCGGAGTAGCGTGAGCTACTCCACCAGACGGCGCGGATGGCCCCGCCACAGGCTCACTACGTGTGGCCTGGACAGGTGCCGAAGCCTGGTGTGGTGCGCCGCGCCCACGCACCACATCGGCGAAGTTTGTTTTTGCAGTGAAGGTGAATTTGTTTGTTTGAGAGTATTGCCTTCTTGCTTCTTTGAAAGAAATGTTTTGCGTAGTCTTGAGAGTAATGATTTCTTTCTCTTTTAGAGCGCAGCTCTTTGGCGTCCGTTCCTGGGTTTCGCGTCGGCGTCGGCCTCGTAACCAGCTCCGCCCCAAATGTCACGCTTTTCAATTGGTCGAAATGCTCGTGACGTCACAGTGCGCGAATTTCCAATGGGGCCAATTGTACTTTGGCTAGTAACCATGCAACCAATCAAAGGGATCGTATAGTGATGCTGCAACTAAGTTGGACTCAGTTTAGTTAATTGCTTAATTAATCAATTAGCCTAATTAATATAGAGGAGAATGAAGAGGTCAGAAGAAAAGAAAAGAAAGACGCGCGCCGCAGCGACAACAGCGTCCGCGGAAGGAGACGCTGAAAACAGATAAGTACGAAGCCGCGTTCCCTCCACCACCACGCACTTCCCCACTCAGTAAGACGTTGCTCGTTTCATATACGTTGTGCCGAACATCCTAGACAGTTCCAACAATTGACAGGTTAATGACAGAGCACGATGTATAGAAATACAATAATATAAATATGAAATGGCCTAATTAACCTTTCTAGTTAGACCGCATAAATCAATAAAACCGAGAACGAAATTGGTCGAGTTGGGGAATCGAACCAGGGTCTCCGGAGTGCGATACGAGCACGCTAGCCACTCCGTAATGCCAGCTGAATGGTTTGGAATGAACAAAGGCGCGTCTAGCTAATACGGCGTCTTCGTTCACTCCCATCTTCCCCCTTTCCCTTACGCCGACGTGCAGGTGTCCACCCAGATATGCGAGAGAGATACATTTCCTTTCCTCAAAAAATAAATTTACCGTCCAGCAAGGCGTACAGCCGAATTGGCGATGGCGTTCTGTGGATTCCCTGGCAGCGTTGCAAGACGCTGTCGCGTTCCACTCTTACAGGCGAAGCTTAACATGTTAACCACACATCAGTACCACACGCAGACAGCCAATGGACGCGTCATTCGCTGGCAGCACTTGATTCATCATTCACAACCACATTCTTAACGTACGCTCCCTTGCCGCACATGCCGTACACCACGATCACATTCTGCGCCATTCCTCTGTACTTTGCTTTGCTGAAACCTGGATGGATCCCGAAGAGCCTCTCGAAATCATAGATTTCCTATACTGCTGTGGTGCTCGCAGAGACCACAACAGAGCGGCGGGAGTCGCTATCTACTTGCGCACAGGTCTCTCTGCAATACCAGTCGAAATGTTTGGCATGTCACATGAAGTTGGCGAACTGTGCGCCGCAAAGTTGCCCAACGGCTTGCTGGTAGTAGCTGCCTACTTCGCCCCTACCGCACTCACGAAAGACGTCGTGCACTTCCTGCAACTCGCATTAACCGTCCATCGATCCACACCGATGTTAGTAGTGGGGGACTTTAATGTTGACATAAAGACAAACAGCAATTTCCTAACACTTATGCGGGAGAACATCCCGTTCCTCTCGCTCGTAACGCGTCCCACGGCTGTGACAACCTCGCGAGGCACTTGTATAGATCTCGTCTTTGAGAATCAAGCATTGCTGTACCAAGTCGAACATATATCAGTCTATTTCTCCGACCACAAAGCTTCCTTCATGACTGTCAAGAACTGTTAGTGGAGTCTCTGTTAAAGGAATACGTGTGAAAAATGAAAAAAAAATTCTGTGATAGCGCACACATGTGTTGCTCGATTTCTTTGCCTCAATCTATCGAAAAGGTGAAAAAGCTTATTTGCTGCGCTCAAATTTCGCATTAGGAAGTAACGTAATCGTCGGTAAATTTTTTTTCCAGGACGGACAAGCCCTGGAGTAGGCAGCATGGTCGCCATCACAGTTTGCACACCGTAGGTTAGCAACACATTCTTCGGATTGGTGGTCCTTCGAAGAGCATTTTGCGCAAGTTTTGCGGCCGCGACAACTCTGGGAGCCGTGGCCAAATCTCTGGCAGTTGAAACATCTGCGTGGGTTGGGAATATACGGTCTTACATTTATTTTCAGGTAGCCTACTTCAATGGATTCGGGTAATGTGCTCATGTTGAATGTCAAGATCAGGTGTTTGGTGTCCACTTCTTTGCCATCCTTCCGGATCTTGATCCGGTGGACATCTATAACTTCTTGGTCAGTAAGTCCTTCGAGCATTTCCTTTTCAGAAAGGTGGACAAAATCTATTTCAGAAATGACGCCTCGTACAGTATTTAGAGACCGATGTGGGGTCACAGAGACAGGGATGTCCCCAATGGATACAATTGTTGCAACTTTTGAGTGTTGTATGCTGTCGCGCAGTTCAAGAAGTAAGTCGCCACTGGCCATTTTTGACACCTTGTAGCCAAGGCCTAAGGCATCCGTCAAGTGTTTTGAGACTTGGAATGGGGATATTATCCTTGCTTGTGTTTCTTCTGCTTTACTGTGAATGACATGAAATTTTGGAAAGGATACTTTTCTTTTCTGGAAAAAGTCATCTGCTTCGGTCCGCCCTCTCTTGAGAGAGCGATCAAGTTTTGAAAGGGGGGGAGCCATAAAAAAATGTAGTTTTTCGGTCATGGTGCCAGCCACCCACCATGGAGTCCAACAAGGGGACGCGACAGGTAAAGAAAGTCCTGCCCACGCCAGCTGTACACCTTAACTATAACCTAATATGACTCAACTCAGGGTAGTTGGTCACACACGGTTAATCCTCGCCGCCAGGAAAAAGGAAAAAACAAAGAAGAGAGGAGGATACAGGAAAGTTGTAAGAAAGGAAATAGGAAAGTGAAAGGTAGAGGGGAGGACAGGAAAAGGCGACTGCCGATTTCCCCCGGTCGGGTCAGGCCGGAGGTGCCGTCTACAGGAAGCTGGGGCCAAAGTGGTGTGTTGCCTCCGCCGAGGGGCCTTAAGGGTCCAAACGCTCGGCATCGGCTCAACCACCAGGATCCCCTTTTCCCCGGACACGGCGATGCCACGCACGGCTAAGCGCGGATGCTCGGGTCCGTGGTGACGCATTGTTCACCATCATCCCCCTGAGGGGATGTCCCTGCGGATGCTCGGGTTAACCCCGTGGTGTCGCCACTCACCAACGTCTGCATGCTGCAGACGCCTCCCTGCGGGGAGCACATCCAGCAGTGCGGAATTCACAGCTAATATTTTGTGGAATATCAGAGATCAGTATCCACGGCTGAGAATGTTGAGTGTGGCAAGGAATCCACTAAAGACCCCTGAAAAACGAAAAAAGAACGGTGCAACTTTCGGAAATGTGATCAGAAAAAAAGATTCTAAGCTCGATGTCTCTGTAAATATGCTACTAAACACTGCTAAAAATTAAGCTACTAAAAAAACTCCGCATTCCCGTATGAACTCCGTATACACGTAGTTCGATTGCTTACAAAAAAGCGCTACCGCACGACTTCTGCGACCACACCTCTGTCCGCCAGCCAGGAACGAGCGAGAGTAAATGCGCTAGTCTTGCGCCATCCTTTGGTCGTCAGAATTTCGCAGAACACGGTTACTAATGTTTGTTTTTGTTTCTTCGACTCACTGCTTTACTGGTGTACTGTTGCAATATCTCTTTGCGCTCTAGGTTTTCTCGAGTACCGCACTGTGTGTGTCGCTTTGTTTCACACAATTGTGAATGATTTGTAAATAATTTGAATCTTGTCTCTCCTGTAAAAAGTGATGTCCAGTGAACCTTACTCTGAGTGTGACCATTCTCCAGGCTGCAAACGGTGAACGTAACCTCCCCTCGCCACTCCTCCTCACCATTTGTCACTTCGTCGAGGTCAGATTCCGACTGAAAGTCCATGACACTTCCTGTTAGGACCTATGTGGGTAGCTGTTCCGGTCGGATGGTAGCTGGTTAAGTACACCACCAGGGCGTATGGTGAAAATCCGCGATGACCTTCTGCCTTCAGCTTACGTCCTGTGAACACCTGCAGAGAATGAAAATAGAATATTTTGAAAACAGAATTTTTTGAAGTACACTTCGCGCGAAATGTTTACGCGTCACACGAGGGGCCGAAAAATATTTTCTCGCGTTGCGTGCGAGACACCGTCCTTATGCGGGATTTTTGAGATGAAATAACGTATTTCGGGCCTGGCGTTTTGTTACCCCGGTAGTGTTTAGTCACAAAAAGACAAACCAAGCCAATTTCATGAAAATAACCTTCTCTTCTCTTAAAGGACAACCATGGGACAACCACAACCATAGCAGAGAAGCTGTCGTACTTTTGATCGCGTGTGGATAGGCTGCAAAGGAAGAGCGTCCTTGTTTAAAGGGAAAGCCCTCCTCTTTGTAGGCAAAATAGAAGCGTGCGTTTAGAAACTCCGAGATAGTGACGTCTCTTTGAAAGCAGTACGCGGGCCCCGAGTACGCTAGCCGGGAACGCACCCAACCGATGCAAACGCCATCAGTCTCACATGTAGCCTGCACATTATCCAATCTCCCAAGGTTGTCCTGGTGGTGCATCGCAGCATAGAACTATTTTCAGAGAATGAATTCGAGGCTTATGATTGATATAGCAACAGAAATAAGCAAGAAATAGTTAAGCACTCACATCGAGGATTCTCACTCGCTACACTGGAACTGATCGAGCCTCTGGCCGCCCCTTCTGTTTTCTTTGAAAGAGCTGATAAGCTTCAGCATTTGTTTAAGAGCCAGAGTTTTCCTTGCGGATTCATTTCTGTGGGCTTTTCACACCGAGGACTATTTTGGGCAGGTAAGACACTGCCCACTCTGAGGCACCCCCGCTAAGAACTCCTGTTCGGGTGTCTCAATCCGTAAACATCTAATAAAATTCATGGCTTGTTGTATTTACTTCCCAGTGAGCTTATCTTGAAAAAGCAGTACTAAAAATAACTAGCAGGAGCTTATAACAGCTGGCTCTTGTCAAGAGTAGGCTTCATAAGATTGCCGGCGACGTTTCGGACCATGTCCTAACCGAGTCAGTTACTTCCTCTTGATCTGAAATCAGATGTAATAACTCGTTTCCATTCCGCCGACTGCCACTGTTTTTTTTTCTGCATTTTAATACATACGATGCATTTTTGTTATGCGGTGCCCGAAACCTTCAATCTAATTTCAGACTTTGAAATTAAAAGGAAGTGGATTTTCATTCGCCCCAAGTTTAAGTTGCAGACATTAATGCCGGCAAGATGCATATTTAATAAGTTAAGGGGAAAAAAGTTAATATTCTTCGGAGTGCTTCGCCACATTAAGCTCCATACGATGCGCTCAGGCCCATTATTGGCTAGCAAGGACTATACCTTGTGTAAGGATATTTTTGGAGATAACAGTAGGGTTGGAAATATACTGCCTCCAAGGATCAACCATCATTCCTTCAGGTACCAATGGCAAAGAAACGATAACCTGCACTAATGTCTCGCATATATACGGTAAGCGGTGGAGAGGCGAAGTGCTGCCGTTACTTCCTTTGTATTCACAGTGTCCGCATTCTCAGATTCACAATGGCACCCCTAGACGAATAACTTAAATGTCATCATACACTGAAAATTCCCGTCATACTGAGACATACCTACTCAAAAATATGAGCAGGTGATTCGATATAAACTTTCACGGAGACGAGCTCGCCCCACCCTATCCGCTGCAGGGCACGGAATAGAAGTTCACTGGAACAGCACGCGTACAACCACGTGAATTATCTCGCGCAAAGGATTGCCTGGAAGGATAAAAAAATTAGTGAAACCAATGCGACAGAAAAAGTAGCATCAAAAAAAGCTGGATAGCAACATACTATGAAATGTTATATTTCATCGTCACCCGCACATTGAAAGGCGTAGAGGCGAAAGATGTAGGGGACTTAAAGCATGAGTAAGGATTTAAACATGCAGGAACATTCATCCTGGTCGTATGAAAGATAAGCTTGCGCAGAATCACAGGTAGCTTATTTTTTATGTTACAGTGCGACGATACACGTTGACCGACTGGAGAACCTACCCGGAGGGGCATAATTTTGACGCATGATAGGAGGCTTGAAATATAGATCAGATGGAGAAACTTAAACTTTCACACTCGCAGAAATGATCCCTGCACGACGCCATAACGTGTGCACGTGGGCGACTCTGCGAAGATTGTTTCAGGAAGAAGGGGCATCTGTGTGGATGTGAATTTTGTTTGTGTCGCCGAGGTGCTGATCAACAAATACTTTTATAGCTCTAGCTCATCGCCGGTCCTGATTATGTGGTTCGGTCATCCCAGGGGTTGAGATTCTTGTATTAATTCTGTCTTACACATTTTTAAAATTTTTGATCTTGGTTTAGTCAGTTTGTCTATCGTATAGCAACGTAACGTTCTTGTTTGGTTTTTTATCTTGTTGACACGTGCTGAATTTCCTGGCGCATGCTTACCGAGTGAGAAGTGTTTTTAGACCAAGCTTCAGTTGCTAGTGCGTTCTCGTCCTGTCCGTTCTCCCTGTGTTTTGCGTGTTTTCTGTGCGCCGTTTTTAGATTCATCGCGAGTTACAATCTCTGGTTCGCAGAAACCACAGTAAAGGAATTTAGGGCTGAGGTGAATCCGGGTCTCTTGAGACGTGTGGGAACAGTCGTGTCCCAGCGTTTTATCAGCAAGTGAGCTTCAGACCTCAGGGTAGTCGTCGTCTTCATTCACCACCGAAACAGAGCGTGGCTGCCGCGCTACGCTACAGATAATTTGATATCTGTCACTGCCCATATGCCTGATATTCGATTCCAATCGGCTGGGAAGCCTGATAATCAGTAGAGTAGTTCGAAACACTTGAAATCTTGCAGTTGCCTTAAAAACTTTTGCCCATAAGCAACCTCAGGCGGCAACGATTGCATGAACGAGAGGAGATCGTCGGGACAATTGCGCCAAGTGTGAAACAATGAATTTCATTGTAACGAATTGATTCCACATCAGCTCGTCTAAAAGTCGTTTTCTATATGCTCCAACATTACAGTGATCGCCCTGAAGCTCAGCGGTCGCCCTGAATACAGCATGTTGCAGACGTCATGCAAGTGCGGCCGCGATGTTTCTGGAGTCCGTCAACCAACATCCGCATCGTATCTCGCCATTGCACTGAAAATGACGGCGCGCATTGACAGCGCAATATTCTCCTCAATGGCTGTCCTGCCAATATAACCGCACGTGCCAGACGACTACTAGCAAAAGGATTCGGTTGCTGATAACGTCTTATAGCACGCATCCCGTACCTGTGCCTGCTCCGATCACGTCGGCGTAGTCGATATTGGCATGCTTCACCACTGTGGGCGTGACAGGGTAGATAGTCGCCCAGAAAAATCGAAACAGATTCTCTAGCTTAACGGTTGAGTGGTAATTACCAAATGCGCATTTTCTGACGAAAAAACGTCTTCCATAACTATTGAAGAAGTGCATAGAGTACTAAGAAAAAATAATTTCATTCACACTTCTGCTACTGTGATACCACAGCAACACCAGTACGGAGGCAGAATGAAAACCGCGTCAAAAAAAAAAATCTCCGAAAACGGTGGTGCAAAGCTGGCAACGGCAAAAAAAAGGCACGAGAGGGATTTTTTACACATAGCATAACAAGGACTCCAAAGGAGTATCACGAGAGGCCTGTCATTATGACATGCTCTCTAGACACTCAACTTTTCAGACGCATGATCTTCTGTAATGGCGGATCAAGAGGCATAAACGTACAAGAAGCGGAGGAGGCTTCCACCGCTTCATGCAGCCTGTCGCAGCAGGGGATATTGAAAGGAAATCGTAACTGCGGATGCAATTTCACCGCACAGCAGTACAAAACAACTTCAATGTATTCGGATGCAACTGTAACGCAAAAAAGGCGAGGCAAGCGAGCTGTGATGAGCTGAGGTACTCACACACGGTCTCCTTGAGCTTTGGTCCTTGGCGTTGACTTAGCCCGGCAGTTCAACGTGAAACGGAGGCTTGACGTCGTGTCAGAACTGTGCGAGTGCGTAATGGCTATAGTCCGGCTAGAACGGCTGCAAAATCGAACCGTTGAAATGCGCCACCCTCCTGGCACTGCAAATGATCACGCCCACGCTGTTTTGCATTTCATGTGACGCCACCAAGTGGAATCCACATGAACGAAAAGGCGGAAAAGCGTTATGCCAAGCTTAATCGCAATTTTTGCGAAGCTCACTATAAGGCCCATCTCTAAAAATGCAGCAGACCGATTGGCTCAGAACTCTCAGATTAGTTGCATGTCTTGTGGTTATCAAAGTTTGCTTCCATGCTGATACCCCAATTCCGTTCAGAAAGCAGCTGGCGGCAGCACTGTAACTTTTGAACTAATGATGAAGTGCAACTTGAAGTTGGGTGACCAAAGGGCCACGCTGTAACTTCGCTGAACGAAAAAGCCTCATGCTTTGGACCTTTTACAAAAAAAAAAAACATTTAAGATGAAATGCTTTTATGAGCATAAGTAAAGTATTTTACAAAATCAATATTTTTATTCCGGGCTCCTGTTAAACAACGGGCTTTAGCCTGAATGCGCAGGTCTTCTTTTCATAGCTACAGGATTCCATCGCTATATCATCTCTAGGGTCGGCATAAGTCCAGATTAATTCCTTTCGTTGATAAAATGCGCTGCTTGCCATTCTTTCGTCAAGCACGGATATTCTTTGAGTGCAGTGCTAGGCACGATACTTAAAAAAAAAACTGCCTTCAATAAGGAATTGTATTGTGACATAGATATTATATTTAGAACCGCAATCGATTTCTAATGGAGCTACAAGAAAGCGTATCGTGGATTCTTCTAAACACTATTGAAGTTGCCATTATTAATATTACTTCTAATACCATTGGCTAAGTTAGCACCATTATGTGTAAGAACCTGAATACGTAGTAATGAACTTGAAGCTGTTTGTAATGCTTTTTGCTTGTTACTACATGATTTAGTAAGGCGAAAAACCCTACACACAGGCGAAAAACCCTAGAGATGTGAAGTGTGCTCATATTCGGCGAATCAGAAAGGGCACTTAGACCGCCCCATTCGTACGCATATCAGTGCAGGGGTCTTTAACTGTACTCTATGTACATTCGTGGGTTCAAGCACTGAGAGCCTCAAAGAGCACATGTCCGGACACGGGGAGTGAATTCTTCAGAAACGTGCGCATGTGATGACGATGCCTAATAGTGGCCCATGTTTCTCCACAGAAATAATTATCCACTTTTTGCGGACAAGTGCGAGCTATTATGTCTAATGTATGGCGGACAATAGGTATTTTTGTACTGAATTTTTGTATAGACGTATGCAGTGTGGACTCATTAACATTCACCGCTTACTGTTGCATGTTATTATTAATTAGCGTTATTTGAGGAGTAGACACAACGCATCAGGTGCTTCGCTTTTTACGTGGACAGTCAGGTGGTGTGCCTTGTTGGTGAAGTTGACACCAGAAAAGTAGAGACTGCGGATACCACGGTCATTCAGCGTAAGCTCTATCTTGCTTCAAAGTGCAACTTGTCGAAAAAACACGAAAGTTGACTAAAGCTAATAAACACCCTCGGTGATACGCCGAACCATTTGTTTGGAGACGGCCTTTTAGTCTTATTTAAATGGCAAATTCGTTGCCATACTTTTAGTGGCCGCGTTAAAATTGCCGCGACATTCTCGACCTGCGCTAAATGGATTTACAACGGGGCTTCTCAGTTACAGTTTAACATTTTGCCTATTCCATTCCAATCTCAGGAACATGTTAGCAACTTGCTTGAAACTTTGATAGAATGTGGATTTCAATCGCTAACTTTCGAGCAATTTCCGCGGTCTAGCCAGTATATCAGCGGGTAGCGCATGCGGTAAGGACACGAAGTTTGCGGTCAAATCAACCAACATTTCGGACACCTCATGTTGAAGCGAATAAAAGGTTTGGCAAGCCGCTACGTAGTAGACATGCATCTTTCAGCCGCCGCCGAACCTGGTATGATTTTTCGATCAAATAAGACGAATAAATGGCACATCCTTAATTCTACCAAGAAATGCCAACTATATTGCAGCGTTAAATATCTTTCTTGCCAGACCAGCGTTATCTATCGAAAACTTTTCCTAGAGTGCTGAAAATTTGAAGATCGTTGAGTATTGCCACCTTTTTCTATACTGCTGCATGCATTAAAGCGTATCATTCACGATTGCGTCAGGTGCACTACGTGCTGAGGCGACTCTAATCAAGAAAAGGAAGGGAGAGAAAAAAATACTCGACAAGTACGCGGGAAGCAAACACGGACTCCTGAAAATTGTCAACCGATGTCCTATTTTTTGTAATCGGATATCGCAGATATATATAGGTATCGCAAATTGTGCATTCAAAATCATGGCACGCCTATTCCGCGGCCTCGCAGCCAATGCCTTTGTTTGGAACCTAACTTCTGCACACACTTTGCACCTGGCTACCTGGACAAACAAAAGAAAGAATTGTGGTCTGGTCAGAGCAACAAATGAAACGCTGCTGTGCAGAGCACAGACTGCGGAGCACATGCATAAGCATGTACAGTCTGTGTAAAAGGTATATAGTCCGAGGGGTCTGCTTCTCAGCTCTTCAGCGCGGCTCCTCTTTCATACTCAGGGAACCAAATCTGATGAAGGCAGGATTAATTTAAGTCCTCAACCATATAAAGCTTAGGACTGTCAAATGTCCGAAAGAGCTCCGCTACACAGCTTGGAATCAAACCGTTTGCGCTGTATACTTTTGACAAAGACTGTACATGCTTATTTCTGGGGTTTAAACAGTGGCAGCCTTAACTAGCCCATGTTGCAACCGAGGTGCATGAAACGCCCATTGACTATGCAGCTATTGACAAGTGTCACGTGCCTCATCATTTAAATCAGCATGCTAAATTAGCTGAACGGTAAGGAGTATTAGGAATCCACTTTCGCGGACTCTCAGCATTTTCCCACATATTCCTACTCAGAGACCTATGCAAGATCATAATAAACCAGTGTGTTTTTTCATCTCTTGGTTCGCTCTGGTGTGTTCTGAATCTCTTCTTGTTTTTGTTTTTTGTTTTCAAACGTACACCTTTACTGTCTATATAGGAGTGTCATTGAAAAGCAATATTTCAGTTGTCTATTGTAATGCGTAAGCCTTATTCATCGGTATGTTTATAAATGATATTTGTTATAGCTGCGATTCACTATTACAGGAACTTAATTGCATGGATCTCAACTACCTTTTAGCTGGGGATTCAGATATTAGTGCAGTCATTCCTCTGTAACTATTGTTTGAAATGAAAATAAATCAATCAAACCCTGGACTTTCCGGTCATTCAAAGCTTTCCGGGTATTTTTACAACTTCCACTTGAGCCGTGCTATTTTCAAGTTTTGCTGAGTATCTCAGCCCCACCTTTACAGAAAAGCCCGGGTGTTGGAGTTCTACATGGCGTTCGGAGGAAAAAAGGGAATACTACGGGTTCCTTCACCCATCACTGCATGTTCCTTACTTCCTGATAATGAGATAATAGCTTTCCGAAAAAGGATTCAGCACCACTCCCGCTGAGAGAAGACGGTCGGCGATGCGACGAAACATTCATGCTTAGGCACTCGTTGGTAAGTTTAGGGTAAGGAGATATTGCAGTTTCGCCGCTATAGGCATTGCGAGGAATTAAGCACAGCACTTTTCTGGTTCTATCTGAGTATAGCAAACCGCTTTCAAGCCAGACTGATTACATGGCAAGGAAGGTGTCGTTATGCGTCATACCTTATCTGTGACGCATGCGCTATCGGAACACAAGGATTTTCAATGCATTTCCATTTAGATCGGAACCTTTTCGTTATCTCCACGATACGCAAAGACTGGGGGGAAATACAGGGGCTAATGTTCACACACGTGGCCTATCTTTACTAAGATGTACACGAATTCTGAAATGACATCAACGAAAGCTACACCAACAAGCAATTCAGAGTGCATGTCGAACCACCCTTTCCCGAAAAAGCCTCTTGACAGGGCCTATCTGACACCATTCGTAAAAGTTAAACGCGTCGGGCGGTAACTGGGACAATTTTTACACAGGACAGCAACACGGCCAAGTTGCTGCGGGAAACAGACAGCGGCGAGAGAACGCCGCGCTTAACAGACAGCGCTAGTATATTGTGCCCCCAGAGGAAATGACTCGCAAGCAGTCATAGGCAGTATCCAAGCCACATGTAGCTTCGATACTATCGTTTTGCTAATTTTGTTCATCTGTATTACCTATCCCTTGCTAAAAATGGAACCATTGGAGTATTGGTTTACAAAATACATTTTCAGTGTATCCTGTATATTAATGATGCTGGATCCTCAAAGCAAACTGTGTCGCATATCTTGAGGTGGCTGTAAGCCAGACTTCCGGCCCGCATCGCTCGCTCAAGAGGTAGCACACTGAAAAAAAGCTATAGAGTACAACTATGAAGAGACGATGCGAAGGCCGTCTTCCTGCGTTCGTTGTTTGGTAGATAGACGACGCATACATTTTACTTCTGCGCACTCTGTGAGAGAAGGAACGAGGAGACAGGCCCAGCATTGTGGTAGAAACAATACCTCTGCACCCCTATTTCGAGAAGCGTTCGCTGCCAATAGAAATGAGACTTCCAACGTAATGCTCAGGAGCATACAGAACATGTGTTGTTTCACTTATGAGCACGATAAAGTACACGCACTCTTCTACACATGGTTCAAAGGGGACATCATCGGCGGTATCGTCAAATGCTATAGCTGACGCATACCTGCCGTTTGGAGAAGCAAGCTGTTCCAACAAGCCGTTCTCAAGAGGCGCTAGTGAAACTTCCACTTGCTTACTATATCGGCATGTATTCGATCCGACGAGGCAATAGTTAAGTATAAATACTGAGAAAACCCACCTCCATACAATTCAACACATCAACTTGCTCGACTGCTCCTGTACAGACGCTCTATTTATCTGCTTCGCTTATAGCCTGGCCGCATCGCAGGGCTCTTCCGGAACTGCGGTTCGAGCGCATTCTAGTACCGTTAAAAAAGGTAACATAAAAATAATAGATTATCAAGGTTCCTTCACTGCAATAAACACTAGCATCCCTTATATTTTTCCTGCTTTGCTTCTAGCTTCCAATGCAGAATGTTCAGCTTCGAACGTCTCTCAGAGTGCTTGGTAAATAACAGGCTTTCCAACGTGCATGGAGTTTGTACCAGGTAGCACCGGGCAAAGGGAGAGGCAACAGACTAAATTATGTAGTAACAAACAAAAAGCATTATAAACACCTTCAAGTTCATTACTACGTATTCAGATTCTTACAGAGAATGGTGCCAACTTAGCCAATGGTATTAGAAGTAATATTAATATTGGCAACTTCAATCATTTTTAGAAGAATCCACGATACGCTTACTTGTAGCTCCATCAGAAATCGATTGCGGTTATAAATATAATATCTATGTCACAATACAATTCCTGAACTCGTCGAGTGTCGGTATTGAAGGCATTTTTTTTAAGCATCGTGCCTAGCACTGCACTCAAAGAACATCCGTGCTGGACGAAAGAATGGCAAGCAGCGCATTTTATCAACGAAAGGAATTAATCTGCTCTTGTGCCGACCCTAGAGATGATATAGCGATGGAGTCCCGTAGCTATGAAAAGAAGACCTGCGCATTCAGGCTAAAGCCCGTTGTCTAACAGGAGCCCGGAAATCTGTTTTCTATAATATTCCAGACATAAAAATATCGATTTTGTAAAATATTTTACTTATGCTCATAAAAGCATTTCATCTTAAATGTTTTTTTTTTTGTAAAAGGTCCAAAGCATGAGGCTTTTTCGTTCAGCGAAGTTACAGCGTGGCCCTTTGGTCACCCAACTTCAAGTTGCGCTTCATCGTTAGTTCCAAAGTTATAGCTGCTGCCAGCTGCTTTTTGAACGGAACTGGGGTATCAGCGTGCAAGCAAACTTTGATAACCACAAGACATGCAACTAATCTGAGAGTTCTGAGCCAATCGGGCTGCTGCAATTTTAGAGATCGCCCTTATATTGAGCTTCGCAAAAATTGCGATTAAAGTTGGCGTACACGCTTCCCCGCCTTTCGTTTATGTGGATTCCACTTGGTGGCGTCACATGAAATGAAAAACAGCGTGGGCGTGATCATTTGCAGTGCCAGGAGGGTGGCGCATTTCAACAGTTCGCTTTTGCAGCATTGCTAGCCGGACTATAGCCATTACGCACTCGCGCAATTCTGACAAGTCGTCAAGCCTCGGTTTCACGTTGAACTGCCGGGCTAAGTCAACGCCAAGGACCAAAGCTCAAGGAGACCGTGTGTGAGTACCTCAGCTCATCACAGCTCGCTTGCCTCGCCTTTTTTGCGTTACAGTTGCATCCGAATACATTGAAGTTGTTTTGTACTGCTGTGCGGTGAAATTGCATCCGCAGTTACAATTTCCTTTCCATATCCCCTGCTGCGACAGGCTGCATGAAGCGGTGGAAGCCACCTCCGCTTCTTGTACCTTTATGCCTCTTAATTCGCCATTACAGAAGATAATACCTCATCCTTCGGAAGAGTTGAGTGGCTGGAGAGCATGTCATTATGACAGGCCTCTCGTGATACTCCTTTGGAGTCCTTGTTATGCTATGTTTAAAAAATTCCTCTCGTGCCTTTTTTTTTGCCGTTGCCATCTTTGCACCACCGTTTTCGGAGATTTTTTTGACGACTTTTCATTCTGCCTCCGTACTGGTGTTGCTGCGATATCACAGTAGCAGAAGTGTGAATTTAGTTATTTTTTCTTAGCACTTGATACACGGCTTCAATAGTTATGGAAGACGTTTTTTCGTCAGAAAATGCGCACTTGGTAATTACCACTCAACCGTTAAGCTAGAGATTCTCTTTCGATTTTTCTGGGCGAATATCTACCCTGTCACGCCCACAGTGGTGAAGCATGCCAATATCGACTACGCCGCCGTGATCGAAGCAGGCACAGGTACGGGATGCGTGCTGTAAGACGTTATCAGCAACTGAATCCATTGGCTACTAGCACGTCTGGCACGTGCTGGTATATTGGCAGGACAGCCATCGAGGAGAATATTGCGCTGTCAATGGGCGCCGTCATTTTCAGTGCAATGGCGAGATGCGATGCGGATGTTGGTTGAGGGACTCCAGAAACATCGCGGCCGCACTCGCATGACGTGTGCAACATACTGCATTGAGGGCGACCGCTGAGCTTCAGGGCGATCACTGTAATGTTGGAGCATACAGAAAACGACTTATAGACGAGCTGATGTGAAATCGATACGTGGAAATGAAATTCATAGTTTCACACTTGGCGCAATTGTCCCGACGATCTCATCTCGTTCATGCAATCGTTGCCGCCTGAGGTTGCTTATGGGCAAAAGTTTTTAAGACAATTGCAAGATTTCAAGTGCTTCGAACTACTCTACTGATTATCAGGCTTCCCAGGCGATTGGCCTCGAATGTCAGGTACACGGGCAGTGACAGATATCAAATTATCTGTAGCGTAGCGTGGCAGCCACGGTCCGTTTCGGTGGTGAATGAAGACGACGACTACCTTGAGGTCTCAGCTCGCTTGCTGATAGAACGCTGGGCCACGACTGTTCCCACACGCCTCAAGACACCCGGATTCAACTCAGCCCTAAATTCCTTTACTGTGGTTTCTGCGAACCAGAGATTGTAACTCGCGATGCATCTAAAAACGGCGCACAGAAAACACGCAAAAGACAGGGAGAACGGGCAGGACAAGAACGCACTAGCAACTGAAGCTTGGTCGAAAAACACTTCTCACTCGGTAAGCATGCGCCACTAAATTCAGCACGTGTCAACAAGATAAAAACCCAAACAAAAACGTGACGTTGCTATACGATAGACAAACTGACTAAACCAAGATCAAAAATTTTAAAAATGTGTAAGACAGAATTAATAAAAGAATCTCAACCCCTGGGATGACCGAAGCACATAATCAGGACTGGCGATAAGCTACAGCTATAAAAGTATTTGTTGATCAGCACCTCGGCGACACAAACAAAATTCACATCCACACAGATGCCCCTTCTCCCTGAAACAATCTTCGCAGAGTCGCCCACGCGCACAGGTTACGGCGTCGTGCCGGGATCATTTCTGCGAGTGTGAAAGTTTAAGTTTCTTCATCTGATCTGCATTTCAAGCCTCCTATCATGTGTCAAAATTATGCCCCTCACAATAGGTTCTTCAGTCGGTCAACGTGTATCGTCGCACTGTAACATAAAAAATAAGCTACCTGTGATTCTGCGCAAGCTTATTTTTCATACGACGAGGATGAATGTTCCTGCAAGCTTAAATCCTTCCTCATGCTTTAAGTCCCCTACATCTTTCGCCTCTACGCTTTTCAATGTGCGGGTGACGATGAAATATATCATTTCATAGTATGTTGCTATCAAGCTTTTTTCGATGCTACTTTTTGTGTCGCATTGGTTTCACTATTTTTTTTTATCCTTCCAGGCAATCCCCTGCGCGAGATAATTCACGTGGTGGTACGCGTGCTGTTCCAGTGAACTTCTATTCCGTGCCCTGCAGCGGATCAGGTGGGGCGAGCTCGTCTCCGTGAAAGTTTATATCGAATCACCTGCTCGTATTTTTGAGTAGGTATGTCTCAGTATGACGGGTCATTTCAGTGTATGATGACATTTAAGTTATTCTTCCAGGGGTGCCATTGTAAATCTGAGAATGCGGACACTGTGAATACAAAGGAAATAACGGCAGCACTTCGCCTCTCCACCGCTTACCGTATATATGCGAGACATTAGTGCAGGTTATCGTTTCTTTGCCATTGGTACCTGAAGGAATGATGGTTGATCCTTGGAGGCACTATATTTCCAACCCTAGTGTTATCTCCAAAAATATCCTTAGACTAGGTATAGTCCTTGCAAGCCAATAATGTGCCTGAGCGCATCGTAGGGAGCTTAATGTGGCGAAGCACTCCGAAGAATATTAACTTTTTTCCCCTTAACTTATTAAATATACATCTTGCCGGTATTAATGTCTGCAACTTAGACTTGGGGCGAAAGAAAATCCACTTCCTTTTAATTTCAAAGTCTGAAATTAGATTGAAGGTTTCGGGCACCGCATAACAAAAATGCATCGTATGTATTAAAATGCAGAAAAAAAACAGCGGCAGTCGGCGGAATGGAATCGAGTTATTACATCTGATTTCAGATCAAGAGGAAGTAACTGACTCGGTTAGGACATGGTCCGAAACGTCGCCGGCAATCTTATGAAGCCTACTCTTGACAAGAGCCAGCTGTTATAAGCTCCTGCTAGTTATTTTTATTACTGCTTTTCCAAGATAAGCTCACTGGGAAGTACATACAACTAGCCATGAATTTTATCAGATGTTTATGAATTAAGACACCCGAACAGGAGTTCTTAGCGGGGGTGCCTCAGAGTGGGCAGTGTCTTACCTGCCCAAAATAGTCCTCGGTGTGAAAAGCCCACAGAAACGAATCCGCAAGGAAAACTCTGGCTCTTAAACAAATGCTGAAGCTTATCAGCTCTTTCAAAGAGAACAGAAATGGCGGCCAGAGACTCGATCAGTTCCAGTGTAGCGAGTGAGAATCCTCGATGTGAGTGCTTAACTATTTCTTGTTTATTTCTGTTGCTATATTAATCATAAGCCTCGTTTTCATTCTCTGTAAATAGTTTTATGCTGCGATGCACCACCGGCGCAACCTTGGGAGATTGGATAACGTGCAGGCTACATGTGAGACTGATGGCGTTTTCATCGGTTGGGTGCGTTCCCGGCTAGCGTACTCGAGGCCCGCGTAGCTGCTTTCAAAGAGACGTCACTATCTCGGAGTTTCTAAACGCACGCTTCTATTTTCCCTACAAAGAGGAGGGCTTTCCCTTCAAACAAGGACGCTCTTCCTTTGCAGCCTATCCACACGCGATCAAAAGTACGACAGCTTCTCTGCTACGGTTGTGGTTGTCCCATGGTTGTCCTTTAAGAGAAGAGAAGGTTATTTTCATGAAATTCGCTTGGTTTGTCTTTTTGTGACTAAACACTACCGGGGTAACAAAATGCCAGGCCCGAAATACGTTATTTTATCTCAAAAATCCCGTATATGCACGGTGTCTCGCACGCAACGCGAGAAAATGTTCTTCGGCCACTCTTGTGACGTGTAAACATTTCGCGCGAAGTGTACTTCGCAAAAATTCTCTTTTTCAAAATATTCTATTTTCATTCTCTGCAGGTGTTCACAGGGCGTAAGCTGAAGACGAAAGGTCATCGCGGATTTTCATCATACGCACGGGTGGTGTACTTAACTGGCTGCCATCCTACCGGGACAGCTACCCACATAGGTCCTAACCGGAAGTGTCATGGACTTTCAGTTGGCATACGACCTCGACGAAGTGACAAATGGTAAGGAGGAGTGGCGAGGGGAGGTCACCGTCACCATTTGCAGCCTGGAGAATGGTCACACTCAGAGAAAGGTTCACTGGACATCACTTTTTACAGGAGAGACAAGATTCAAATTAATTACAAATCATTCACAATTGTGTGAAACAAAGCGACACACACAGTGCAGTACTCGAGAAAACCTAGAGCACGAAGAGATATTGCAACAGTACACCAGTAAATCAGTGAGGCGAAGAAACAAAAACAAACATTAGTAACCGTGTTCTGCGAAATTCTGACGACCGAAGGATCGCGGAAGACTAGAGCATTTACTCTCGCTCGTTCATGGCTGGCGGACAGAGCTGTGGTCGCAGAAGTCGTGCGGTAGCGCTTTTTTGTAAGCAATCGAACTACGTGTATACGGAGTTCATACTGGAATGCGGAGTTTTTTTAGTAGCTTAATTTTTAGCAGTGTTTAGTAGCATATTTACGGAGACATCGAGCTTAGAAACTCTTTTTCTGATCACATTTCCGAAAGTTGCACCGTTCTTTTTTCGTTTTTCAGGGGTCTGTAGTGGGTTGCTTGCCACACTCAACATTCTCAGCCGTGGATACTGATCTCTGATATTCCACAAAATATTAGCTGTGAATTCCGCACTGCTGGATGTGCTTTTGTGCGGCGCCTTCAATATTTTATATAAAGGTTTCAAGAATATTTATAACCTCACGGGAAATTGCGGTCATGGATATTATATCTTCTCTGGGCATATCGTAGTTTAGCGAAAACTAATTAGAGATCGGGCATGTACGTCTGAACAGTTAAGTTCAACCAACCGCACCACTCGCACTTCCGTCATTCATTGGGACACATGTCGAAGAAAGTGAGGCCGTGATCGGCAACGGCTTCGATCACGGCGGTGTAGGTCGCATTTCGATGAACGAGGAATGCTACAGACCGTGGGGCTGCGTGATGTCAGTGCACGTTAATAAGCCCCACGTGATTGAACTTATCCATAGCCCTTTACTACGGGGTTCCCCATAACTTGACTCGCACTGGGACATAAACCTCATCAAACAAAACGAAATTTATGTGCTTCGAAACATTTCAAGCAGTGTATGGTCTAAATTTAAATAGTGGCAAAAAAATAAGGTAAGGGAGTTGTAATAATAATCATCTGCACGACCACGCCCACTACAGGGCAAAGGCCTCTCCCATGTCTCCCTATTAACCTTGTCCTTCGCCAACTGCACCCACCGTATCCCCGCAAATATCTTGATCTCATCCGCCCACCTAACTTTCTGCCGCCCCCTGCCACGCTTGCCTTCTCTTGGAATCCACTTCGTTACACTTAAGGACCAACGGTTTTCTTGCCTCCACATTACATGCCCAGCCAAAGCCTATTTCTTCCTCTTGATTTCGACTAGGATGTCATTAACCCACGTTTATTTCTTCACCCAGTCCTGCCGTTTCTGATCTCTTAACGGACACCTATCATTTTTCTGTCCATAGCTAGCTGCATATATGCTCATCACTGGATAACGCAGTGATGGGTATATATAAAGCCTAAAGCTACACTGAGTGCGCAAACATGAGACGCCACCGCGATATGGTGGTTGCTCTACGCACAACCGGGTTTTAAAAGCTTTAAAAGCGCGCGCGCAATTAAAAGAACTTGCTTTCCGCCGTCATTCACTTTTTCATAAACTTTATCATCACCCACTGCTATGTCAAGATTTCTTTCTGGAACCTGCCGCCAATTTTCCACGCCGCGATGATTCTATTAAATTAAAGCGCAAGCCATACCGCACATTCCCATTTAAAAAATCATTCATACCACGCACGATCATCGAATGCAACCGCTTACCATCCAATATCACTACGGAATATAACAGATTTAAATTTCAAAAATTGATCTCCGCTTTGGGTACCATCTAGCGACATCGAAAGTTCTAGTAGTGCCAACCTTTGCCATCCCATATCTTATGATGCGCGTGTTACTCTATGTATTTATAGTTAGAAATTCACCAGTTGTTGTGATATCAGCCGGTATATTTCTTGTTCGTATATGATATTTATTTGCATGACTGCGTGTAATAATTTCTTTTATTTTGGGCTTTTTTCATGTCACGTTGTAAGTGTCCTTTCTATTGTCTACCCTCCGTATGTAGTACCCTCGAAAGAGTGCCTTTAAGGATGTTTTATATAAATAAATAAATAAATAAAAAGGCTGGCCACTTCCGAGTACTATCGAGGTACAATTGCAAGCCAGGTAACACAAATTGAATCAACGACTATTCGCACACTGCGGCTTAAGAGTCAGAGACCTCGCTTGAAAATTCCTCTGATAGTTTGATTAATCGTCAACTGGGTGTATTTTCTCAGTATGTACGTGTACCGTATGTTAGTTCGCATCAGTTTGTTTTAGTGCAATGAGCCAAATGTTATGGCGTTCTTGAAGCACTGCACGAGTAGGCACGAAAATATCCGATTTTCCCTAACATACAGTGGTTAACATCTTTAATTTCAGAGGCAGTATCCAGTCCCGAGCACCTTCCCCTGAATTCTGTTCTGCCATCGGCGTCGACCTCTGAGCTCGGAAATGTGGCCAATACAAATTGGGAGGACTTGGAGCCTTCGCTGGCTACGAATGAAAAAAGTTTTGTTCGGTATCTGGACCCTGAAGGAAAAGGAGAGACGTTCAGGTGCATCTTCTGCCCGTACACTTCGACGATTTTTCCCGACGTTGTGAGACACATCGAATTGCACACGACTGAGAAAAAATTTAAAGATTCCCTGTGCCCAGCGGTGTTTGAGGCGCCCTGCGAACCTGAAATGCATATGGCCTCCTCTCACAATCAGGAAAAACCACACAAGTGCGACCAGTGCCGTTTTTCAGCTCTTTCACATAGCCAGCTGCTTCGACACAAGCGTACGCACACAGGTGAAAAATCCTACAAGTGCGACAGGTGCCCTTATGCAGCGGCTTCAAAGGAAACGCTGGCTCAGCACAAGCGTACGCACACTGCGGAAAAACGCTACAAGTGCGACCAGTGCCTTTATGCAACAGATAGAAATGACAACTTGGTTCGGCACAAGCGTACACACACTGGGGAAAAACCCTACAAATGTGAAGTGTGCCCTTATTGGGCGAAGGCGAAATGGAACTTAGACCGTCACATTCGTACACATATCAGTGCAGGGGTCTTTAACTGTACTCTATGTTCATTCGTGGGTTCAAGCACTGAGAGCCTCAAAGAGCACATGTCCGGACACTGGGAGTGAATTCTTCATTAATATGGGCAGGTGATTATGATTCTTAATAGTGGCACATGCCTCACTGCAGAAATAACTATCCACATTTTGCGGACAAGCGTGAGGTAACTGTTTAATGTACGGCTGACATACACTATTTTTGTCCATAATTTTGAGCAGGCGTTTGCAGCTGCAGCTGCATGTTCTTATTAAGTCGCATTATTTTAGCAGTAGACACAGCGCATCTGGTGCTTCGGTTCTTACGTGGACAGCCAGTGGTGCACCTTCTGTGTAATGTCGATACCAATAAAGTGGAGACTGCGAATTTAATGACGTTCAGCGTAAGCTCTTCCTTGCTTCAAAGTGCAACTTGTCGAAAAAACTTGAAAGTTGATCATAGTTACAAAAAAAGTCTTTTATTGACCACCATTTATAAATCGAAGTTAACTAGTAAATCCGTCGCTTCCTCTGAACGTTTCGTGTTAAAATTGCCACAGCATTTTCAGGCTGCGCTCTATGGATTTACAACAGTTTTGCTCATTTAGGATTAACCATTTTGTCTTTTATTCCGATCTCAGGAACGTCTCAGCAACTTCCATGAATCTTTGTTGGAATGCGGATGTCAGTCGTCATCATCATCAGCCTGACTAAGCCCACTGTAGGTCAAAGGCCTCTCCCATGTCTCTCCAATTAACCGTGTCCTTTGCCAGTTGCGGCCACCGCATTTCCGCTAATTTCTAAATCTCATCCGCCCAGCTAACTTTCTGCCACCCCCTGCTACGCTTGCCTTCTCTTGGAATCCACTCCGTTGCCCTTAAGGACTAGCGGTTATCTTAGCTTAGCTGTATCTCCATTATATCATCGCTTAGAGCATGCGGTTAGCTAACGATGTTTAAGAACAAATCCTCAAACATTTCGTGTGCTTCATGTTTCCCCAAATAATATGTTTGTTAAGCCGCTACGCAGTAGACTTGCATCTGTCTGCCGTCGCCTAGCCTGGTTAGATTTTTAGATCAAACGAGACGAATAATTGGCAGCTACCTAATTAAATGAATATCTTCTAACTATATAGCTGCGGGAGATATTTTTCTTGCCGGGCCAGCCTCGCTTGTCGCATGAGTTTGTTGTGCGGGGTCCCCTGACCTTTCTCAGTTGGATAATACATGTGAAAACTTTTGTTCGAATACTTAAAACCTGAAAGTCATTGAACGTCGCCATCTTTTTCTGTACCGTTGTATACGTGCATGCATATCATTCACGAGTGCATCAGGTGTACTGCGCGCTGAGGCAGCTTTATTCAAGGGAAGGAAGGCAGCGGAAAAATGCTCAAGCACGCGGGGAATGAACATGGATCCATAAAAAAATTCTAATGATGTCCGTTTTCTTCTATTCAAGGACTTCAGCATTTATAGATATCGCAAAGTGCGCTTTCACGATCGTGTTACGTATAATCCGCGGGCTCGCAGCCAATGCCTACGTTTGGAATCAGACCTCTGCTCATAAGATTTCGCACTTGGCTACCTAGGCAAACGAAACAAAGAATCGTGGTCTGCTCAGACCAACAAATTAACGATGCGGAGACAAATGAAGGGCTGCACTGCATAATTCAGCCCCACTGATTTCATTTACAACCTGACTACAAGGAAATTTCTGACTGACGAAAATCTCGAGTACGCTCATCGCTTCACTAGCGCAGTAGTTCCGGCTTGTAAGACAAGCTTGAAGTATCGACGCAAAAGAGGGGAAGAAATGTAAACTAGAAGAAAAAAGAAGCAGGCCTTTTGCAACGAATATGAATGACAGCAGATAGGGGACCAGACAGTAACCTTTTTTTCTCCTCTCCCCCCCCCTTTCCTTCATCCAAATGTAAGAGGGAGGAGTGGGTGAACCTCATAGAAAACGCTCCAGCGTCCACTGGTATATCCGCACCCCACCCTGCTCACCCTCGCCCCTCCTCATCCGCTCTGTTCTCGAGCCTTGGTCTTCTCCAACTATTTGAATCTGTTAATCCTGCTGTCTGCTTTTATAGCGTCGGAGGAAGGATCAGCATTGGCTTCATAACGTAAGCTTGAATTATAAAAAAATAATTGGACTGAACACCGATTTCCTTTAATTTATTTAAAAACCTAACTCTCCACTGAAAAAGTTAACTGCTGAGCTAGTTGGTTTTAAAACATATTACCGGGATTTTCACCGCAATGACGACATATAAAAGAAAGAGGACAACACGGGCGCTTATTGCAACTGTTTAATCAGGTGAAAGCAGTCGACATATATAGCCTTTCCTGTCGCAGTGCACATGTACAAGGCACCAAGAAAACCACACCATTTTTATCAGACTAGGCGTGAAAGAAATTCCCCCTCAGACTCATAAAGTAGAAGGGAAGTGTCAGTGACTCAGCTCGAACCTGTTTTTGACGTAGAAGGCTTTCGGCGTTTCCCGAGCCGTCTGCTGTCTGGCTCTACCGAGAATCCTCACATCGAAGAACAGTGGTGTACAATTGGTGCAAGCCCTACAGTGTTCTACAAGTTTGTCACCCTCAATATTTTCAATATCCTTTGCATGTTCCCTATGTCCGTCATTCACGCAACGTCTCGTATGTCCAATACAGGATTTCCCGCAGGACAACTTAATTTCATAGACGATGTTAGTGGCGGACTTTAATACACGCTGACCATGTGTCTTCTGACAGCCGATATTTTTGCTTTCGCAACTTATGGGACGGCTTAGCTGACCAGCTTGCGGCGGGCTGAGGAAGCCAACGGTACATTAAATCGGTTTGCCAATTTCTTCAGGCCGCGAGTTGTGAGCGTAAGGTACCACCACAGGTGTCTCATTTCCCGCCATTTCATTCCTGCATGCTCTAGCCTTCACCTTCTTCAGAGGCTCATGTGCCACAGGTATCAAGACCGACTCAGAGAAGCCGGACTTCAACAAGCTTGTCCAATTAATTATTACAGCTAGCTTGCATCTCATATACGCACGACTTCTGGAGCGAGGACTCCAAGCAGAAGGTTGAGATGCCCCGTTTTACAACCTTCGAGTGGGCAGAATTATACGGCATGAGAGCCTCCTGCGCACGAGATGAACAAGCCCAGCAAATATGCCCATGTCAAAACTTTAAATATAAATCTAAAAACAGAAGCACGCGATTATCCGGTACTTGCAAAGTAAAATTAGCCCTTTTCTAGGTCGCCTAAAACCATCTAAAACACTGTTTACTGTTGTCTCAGTGGTCAGTGGACAGAGTCCGTTGCTTGTTTAAAACAATGAACAAGTCGTCTATGTAGCAAAACACTTTAAGGACCTTGTCATTAAAGCTTGTCATTATTAATATAAGGACCTTGTCATTATTAAACTTTGAGGCGCGCGGGTAAACGGTGTCATCAGAGCCGGCATCGTCAAACGCCCTAGCTGACGTTTGGAGAAGCAAGCGCTCGAAGAAGCCGTTCTAAAGAGGTACAAGTTCAGCTTCAGTTTATTACTATATCACCAGAATTATCGATCCGATGAGGCAATCCTTTCAATTTTAAGAAAAAGCACCCTCTTAAAATCCAACACATCAGTGTGCTCGACTGCTCCTGTACAGAGGCTCTGTTTATCTGCTTCGCTTACAATACGGCCGCAACGCGGGTCTCTTCTAGACAGGCGGTTTCAATACGTGCTGTTCCGCAATAAATTTAAGAAAAAGCAAAATTAAAATAACAGATTGTCAAGGATTCTTCACTGCAATAAAAACTTTCACTCTTTTTGTTCTTGTTGATTTTTTTCTTGGTTCTAAAGCAGGAAGTTCAGCTTCGAACATGAGCTAAACACTATGTTTGGCAAATTACTGACTTTCCAAAGCGCATGGGCAGACTCAGAGGCAACCGTCTAAATCCTTCATATTGGAATGTACAGCGCAAAAGAAACGCAGCACGTACAGAATGAGGACACAGACAAGCGATGATTCGCAATTAATTTTTTAATACGAAAAATTACTCTCTTTATACAACACTGTCATGTGATACGACATTCAAGTGCACTCCCGCTGGTACATTGCAAGGGGAAAACAAATATCCCCACACTACACCTGATCGAAAAGGATCCCACCCCCTCCCTTAAACTTAAAGACGAGATTAGGAATTATCAAGGAATGAGACCTGTTTATCAACTAACGTAACAGATGGATGGCTTACACACTGCAATTGATTTTTCAGAAGTAATTCTCAATCAGTTCTCTTGTTGTTTTATTTTTCTCCCTAAATAAAATCTTCGTTTTAGCAATCAACACTGCCCTGTATCTTTCAATATGAACAGTTACCAACCTGTCCAACTGTCCATCCTTCTTCGACTAAATTCTGTACTAACAAACAAAATGAATAAATCACAACTTTGAGTTTAATACTACGTTTGTCAACTTCTCACAGAGATGGTTTCTCACTGAGCTAATGATACCACTAGTAATATTAATAATCATGATTTCAATAATGTATTAAAGAAACCATGACACAGTATGAGTATCTGCATTAGAAATTAATTTCGATTCTATATCTTATATCTCTGTCAGAAATACAATTCTTAAGGGGATTGAGTATAAGTATTGAAAGCTTTCCGCCGTAAACTTGCCCGTCTTTCACTTTTCATAAACTTTATCATCACCCATCGCTGCTTGAAGATTTCTTTCAGGAACCTGCCGCATATTTTCCACGCCGCCATCATCCTTTTAAAGTGAAGCGTACAGTGGTGAGCAGCCTTGTCTAGAGCGCTTGGGCGGTGCACTTCCTTGCAAACAAATCCTGAATTTTTGGCAGCCTCTAGGGTCCAGCTGCAATGCTTGCACGGAAGTAGCGCCAGATAGCCTCGTAAACAAAGCAGGCACGAAAACTTTGCCCTGTAATGAGGGGCTGCTCTCTAATTTCGGTTTTTGTTACCAAGTGCGCACTGGTCAAGCGCTCTAGACAAGGCTGCTCACCACTGTACGCCATGCCGCACATCCCTTTTATGCGAAGCATACTAAAATAGCCCAACCCAGCTCCTCGAGCGCGGCGGTGTCGTTACCATTGACCTTTCGTGACCTCCATGTCTTACCACGTGATGCGTGACGTCACAGCAGATGAAAAACGGGGGCCCAACCAAAGGCCACCCCAACTCGCGCCGTCGCGCGAGGTGTCGGGACCAAGGATGACCACGTGGTGCGTGACGTCACAGCAGATGAGAAACGGGGGCCCAGCCCGCGCCGTCGCGCGAGGCGTCGCGACCAATGTGTTTCCTGCTTCTGCCGCTAGGTGCGCTGTAGTGAACACGTGATGCCGGAGCGGCGGTATACAGGGGGGTGCTCCTGCCTCTGCTAGGCGTACACGGGATAGAGATGCCTCCTGGAGACAGGGCTGCTCGTTGGAATGAGAAGCAAAAGTTGAAGTTGCGGCGTGCTACAGAGACTGATGAAGAGCGTGAAGAACGTCTAGCCAAGCGGCGTGCTCGATATGCAACTCGGCGACAATATTCTTCGCATCTGACTAGGCTTAACCTAAGCTAAGCCTCAGCCATTTTTTGCAAAATCATTCATACCACGCGCGATCATCGAGTGGAACCGCTTACCAACCAATATCGTTACCGAATTTCAAACATTTAAATTTCGAGAACTGATCTCCACTTTGAATACCATCTAACGACATCGACAGTTCTAGTAGTGCCAACCTTTGCCATCTCATATGTTATGATGCGCATGTTACTCTAGGTATTTAGATTTAGCAATTCACTTGTGATTGTTATTGCACCCGGTATATTTCTTGTTCGTATATGATATTTATTTGCATGACTGTATAATATTTTTTTTATTGTGGACTTTTTTCATGTCACATTGTAAATTTTCTTTCTATTGCCTACCCCTTTACGTCGTACACTCGGAAGATGGCCTTTAAGGGTATTTTCAATAAATTAATAAATAAATAAAAATGCTGTCCAATTCCGAGTGCTATCGAGGTACATTTTCAAGCCAGGCAACAAAAATTGAATCAACGACTATTCGCACACTGCGGCTTAAGAGTCAGAGACCTCGCTTGAAAATTCCTCTGATAGCTTGATTAATCGTCAACTGGGTGTATTTTCTCAGTTTGTACGTGTACCGTATGTTAGTTCGCATCAGTTTGTTTTAGTGCAATGAGCCAAATGTTATGGCGCTCTTGAACCACTGCACGAGTAGGCACGAAAATATCCGATTTTCCCTAACATACACTGGTTAACAACTTTAATTTCAGAGGCAGAATCCAGTCCCGAGCACCTTTCCATGAATTCTGTTCTTTTTCCACGTATTCCTGCTGAGAGACCAATGCAAGATCATTATAAACCAGAAAGATGTGTTTTTTTCTGTGGTGAATGTCATTTTGTTTTTGTTTGTTGTTTTTAAGTGTATACCTTTACCGTCTACATAGGTGTCTACTTGCAAAACAATATTTCAATTGTCTATTGGCCCTGTAGCTACGTGCAGTGACCGAACGCTCCGCTGTGCTACCTTGGACGTGAAAAGCTGGACGCCCCTACTCCAGCTGTTTTGTGCTTTGTGTCGTGCGCGTGTGTTTGTGCTATGCTCTGCAAGACCTGAGCGCGTGCGACCTGTACATATGTTGTTATATTATAATATGTAAATAGATTTATTGCCAGCGTACCTCCCCCCCTGTCCTCTCTACTATCCCCTTAACTCTAGGTATTTAGATTTAGCAATTCACTTGTGATTGTTATTGCACCCGGTATATTTCTTGTTCGTATATGATATTTATTTGCATGACTGTATAATATTTTTTTTATTGTGGACTTTTTTCATGTCACATTGTAAATTTTCTTTCTATTGCCTACCCCTTTACGTCGTACACTCGGAAGATGGCCTTTAAGGGTATTTTCAATAAATTAATAAATAAATAAAAATGCTGTCCAATTCCGAGTGCTATCGAGGTACATTTTCAAGCCAGGCAACAAAAATTGAATCAACGACTATTCGCACACTGCGGCTTAAGAGTCAGAGACCTCGCTTGAAAATTCCTCTGATAGCTTGATTAATCGTCAACTGGGTGTATTTTCTCAGTTTGTACGTGTACCGTATGTTAGTTCGCATCAGTTTGTTTTAGTGCAATGAGCCAAATGTTATGGCGCTCTTGAACCACTGCACGAGTAGGCACGAAAATATCCGATTTTCCCTAACATACACTGGTTAACAACTTTAATTTCAGAGGCAGAATCCAGTCCCGAGCACCTTTCCATGAATTCTGTTCTTTTTCCACGTATTCCTGCTGAGAGACCAATGCAAGATCATTATAAACCAGAAAGATGTGTTTTTTTCTGTGGTGAATGTCATTTTGTTTTTGTTTGTTGTTTTTAAGTGTATACCTTTACCGTCTACATAGGTGTCTACTTGCAAAACAATATTTCAATTGTCTATTGGCCCTGTAGCTACGTGCAGTGACCGAACGCTCCGCTGTGCTACCTTGGACGTGAAAAGCTGGACGCCCCTACTCCAGCTGTTTTGTGCTTTGTGTCGTGCGCGTGTGTTTGTGCTATGCTCTGCAAGACCTGAGCGCGTGCGACCTGTACATATGTTGTTATATTATAATATGTAAATAGATTTATTGCCAGCGTACCTCCCCCCCTGTCCTCTCTACTATCCCCTTAACTCTTTCATTTCACTTCTACACACTGCCTGCTATCCTTTATTTCCGCTGCTCCAGCTCAGGTGCTTCCAGCAGCGATAGCAGACGCCGGGGCTAGCAACAATCTTTTTCCTTCCATTTACCATGTTTAACAAAACCACTTACTACTACTACTATTGTAATGCGTAAGCCTTATTCATCGATATGTTTATAAATAATATTTGTTATAGCTGCGGTTCACTATTACAGGAACTTAATTGCATGGATCTCAACTACCTTTTAGCTCGGGATTCAAATATTACTGCAGTCATTCCTCTGCAACTATTGTTTGAAATGAAAATAAATCAATCAAACCCTGGACTTTCCGGTCATTCAAAGCTTTCCGGGTATTTTTACAACTTCCACTTGAGCCGTGCTATTTTCAAGTTTTGCTGAGTATCTCAGCCCCACCTTTACAGAAAAGCCCGGGTGTGGGAGTTCTACATGGCGTTCGGAGGAAAAAAAGGAATACTACGGGTTCCTTCACCCATCACTGCATGTTCCTTACTTCCTGATAATGAGATAATAGCTTTTCGCAACGGATTCAACACCACTCCCGCTGAGAGAAGACGGTCGGCGATGCGACGAAACATTCATGCTTAGGCACTCGTTGGTAAGTTTAGGGTAAGGAGATATTGCAGTTTCGCCGCTATAGGCATTGCGAGAAATTAAGCACAGCACTTTTCTGGTTCTATCTCAGTATAGCAAACCGCTTTAAAGCCAGACTGATTACAGGGCAAGGAAGGTGTCGTTATGCGTCATACCTTATCTGTGACGCATGTGCTATCGGAACACAAGGATTTTCAATGCATTTCCATTTAGATCGGAACCTTTTCGTTATCTCCAGGATACGCAAAGACTGGGCGGAAATAAAGGGGCTAATGTTCACACACGTGGCCTATCTTTACTAAGAGGTACCCGAATTCTGAAATGACATCAACGAAAGCTACACCAACAAGCAATTCAGAGTGCATGTCGAACCAACCTTTCCCGAAAAAGCCTGTTGACATGACCTATCTGACACCATTCGTAAAAGTTAAACGGATCGGGCGATAACTGGGAACATTTTTACACAGGACAGCAACACGGCCAAGTTGCTGCGGGAAACAGACAGCGGCGAGAGAACGCCGCGCTTAACAGACAGCGCTAGTATATTGTGTACCCAGAGGAAATGACTCACAAGCAGTCATAGCCAGTATCCAAGCCACATGTAGCTTCGATACTATCGTTTTGCTAATTTTGTTCATCTGTATTACCTATCCCTTGCTAAAAATGGAAGCATTGGAGTATTGGTTTACAAAATACATTTTCAGTGTATCCTGTATATTAATGATGCTCGATCCTCAAAGCACATTGTGTCAACATTTCGAGGCGGCTGTAAGCCAGACTTCCGGCCGGCATCGCTCGTAAAAGAAGTAGCACACTAAAAAAAAAGCTATGGAGTACAACTATGAAGAGACGATGCAAAGGCTGGCTCCCTGCGTTCGTTGTCTGGTAGATAGACGAAGCATACAATTTCCTTCTGCGCCCTCTGCGAGACAAGGAACGGGGAGACAGGCCCATCATTGTGGTAGGAACAATACCTCTTCACCCCTATTTCGAGATGCGTTCGTTGCCAATAGAAATGAGACTTCCACCGTAATGTTCAGGAGCATACAGAACATGTGTTTTTTCTCTTTTGAGCACGATAAAGTTCACGCACTCTTCTACGCACGGTTCAAAGGGATCATCATCGGCGGTATCGTCAAATGCCATAGCTGACGCATACCTGCCGTTTGGAGAAGCAAGCGGTTCCAACAAGCCGTTCTCAAGAGGCGCTAGTGAAACTTCCACTTGCGTACTATATCGCCAAGGTCATCGATCCGACGAGGCAATAGTTTAGTCTAAATATTAAGAAAACGCACTGTCATACAATTAAACACATTAACCTGCTCGACTGCTCCTGCACAGACGCTCTGTTTATCTGCTTCGCTTATAGCCAGGCCGCATCGCAGGGCTCTTTCAGAACTGCGGTTCGAGCGCATTCTAGTACCGTTAAGAAAAGGTAAAATAAAAATAATAGATTATCAAGGTTCCTTCACTGCAATAAACACTAGCATCCCTTATATTTTTCCTGCTTTGCTTCTAGCTTCTAATGCAGAATGTTCAGCTTTGAACGTCTCTCATAGTGCTTGGGAAATAACTGGCTTTCCAAAGTGCATGGAGTTTGTACCATGTAGCGCCGGGCAAAGGGAGAGGCAAAAGACTAAATTATGTAGTAACAAACAAAACGCATTATAAATAGCTTCAAGTTTATTATTATGTATTTAGGTTCTTACAGAGAAGGGTCCTAACTTAGCTAATGATATTAGAAGTAATATTAATATTGGTGACTTTAATAATGCTTAGAAGATTCAACAATACGCTTTCTTGTAGCTTCATCAGAACTGGATTGCGGGTCTGAATATAATATCTATGCCACAATACAATTCCTGAGCATGTCGATTGTCGGTATTGAAGGCAGTTTCTCTTTTTAAATATCGTCCCTAGCACTGCCCTGAAAGAATATCCGTGTTGGACGAAAGAATGGCAAGCAGCGCATTTCATCAATGAAAGGAACTAATCTGCACTTGTGCCGACCCCTATACATGATATAGCGATAAAATACCGCAGCTATGAAAAGAAGACCGCCACATTCAGGCTATCAGTATTCAGCCCGTTGATTACCAGGGGCCCGGCAATCTCTTTTCTATAGTATTTCAGACTTTAAAATATCGATTTTAACAAACACTTGACTTATCCTAACAAAAGCATTTTATCTTAAATGATTTTGTTTTGTTTTTTTTATATAAAGTCTAAGGCATCAGTCTTTTTCGTTCAGCGAAGTTACAGCGCGGCCCTTTTGCCACCCAATTTCAAGTTGCACTCCACCATCTGTTACAAAGTTATAGTGCTGCTGGCAGCTGCATTTTGAGCGCAACCGGGGTATCAGCATGGAAGCTAACTTTGCTAACCACATGACATGCAAATAATTTGAGAGTGTCGAACCAATCTTTCTGCTGCATTTTTAGAGATGGCCCTTATACTGAGCTACGGAAAAGCTGCGATCAAGGTTGGCATACACGCTTCCCCGCCTTTAAGTTCGCGTGGATCCCACTCGGTGGCGTCACATGAAATGCAAAGCAGCGTGGGCGTGGTCATTTGCAGTGCCAGGAGGGTGGCGCATTCGAACAGATTCGCTTTTGCAGCCGTGCTAGCCGGACTATAGCTGTTCCGCACTCGCGCAGTTATGACACGTCGTGAAGCCCTTGTTTTACGTTGAACGACCAGGTGAAATCAACACCAAGGACCAAAGCTCAAGGAGACCATGTGAGTGTACCTCAGCTCATCACAGCTCGCTTGCTTCGCCTTGTTTGCGTTACAGTTGCAATCCGAATACATTGAAGTTGTTTCGTACTGCTCTTCGGTGACATTGCATCCGCAGTTACGATTTCCTTTCAATATCCCCTGCTGCGAAAGGCTGCATACAGCGGTGGAAGCCACCTCCGCTTATTGTAAATTTGTGCCTCTTGATTCCCCATTGCAGAAGCAAATAGCTCATCCGTCTAAAAAGTTAAGTGGCTCGAGAGCATGTCATTATGACAGGTCTCTCAAAGTAATCCTTTGTAGTCATTGTTATGCGATGTTTAAAAAATCCCTCTCGTGCTTTTTTTTTTTGTTGTTGTTGCCATCTCTGCTCCACCGTTTTAGGAGATTTTCTTTTTTCACGTGTTTTCATTCTGCGGCCGTACTGGAGTTGCTGTGATATCACGGTAGCAGTGGTGGGACTTTAATTATTTTTTCTTAGCACTTTATGCACGGCTTGAATAGTTATTGAAGACGTTTCGTCAGAAAATGCGCATTTGGTAATTACCACGCAACCCTTAAGCTAGAGAATCGGTTTCGATTTTTCCTGGTGATTATCTACCCCAACACGCCCACAGTGGTGAAGCATGCCACTATCGACTATGCCGCCGTGATCGGAGCAGGGACAGGTACGGGATGCGTGCTGTAAGACGTTATCAGCAACGGAATCTTTTTCTACTACGCGTGTGGCATGTGCTACGGTTATATTGGCAGGACAGCCATAGACGAGATTCTTGTGCTGCCAATGGACGCCGTCATTTTCAGCGCAATGGCGAGGTGCGGTGGGGATGTTTGATGAGGGGCTGAGGGACTGCAGAAACATCGCGGACGCGCGTGCATGATGTCTAAAACGTACTGACTTTATGGCGGTGAGAAACATCGCTTAGGCTCTGTACGCCACTGTAATGTTAGAGCACACAGCAGTCGACTTTTGCACGATGTGAAATGAAATCGCTGTTTGGGAAATGAAATCCATAGTTTCACATTTGTCGCAACTGCCCCGGTGATCTCCGCCCGTTCACGCAATCATTGCCGCTTTGGGTTGCTTTATGGGCAAAAGTTTTTAAGACAATTGCAAGACTTCAAGTGCTTCTAACTACCTTACTGATTATCAGGCTACCCAGCCGATTGGCTTCGAATATCAGGTATATGGGCAGTGACGGATACCATATTATCTGTAGCGTAGCGTGGCAGCCACGCTCCGTTTCGGTGGTGAAAGAAGACGACGACTACCCTGAGGTCTGAAGCTCGCTTGCTAATAGAACGATGGGGGCAGGACTGTTCCCAGACGCCTCAAGAGACCCGAATTCAACTGAGCCCTAACCTCCTTTACCGTGGTTTCTGCGAACCAGAGATTTTAACTGGCGATGCATCTAAAAACGGCGCACAGAAAACATGCAAAACACAGGGAGAACGGACAGGACAAGAGCGCCCTAGCCAGTGAAGCTTGGTCGAAAAACACTTCTCAGTCGGTAAGCATGCACCAGGAAATTCAACACGTGTCAACAAAATACGTTGCTGTACGATAGACAAACTGACAAAACCAAGATAAAAAATTTAAAACAATGTAAGACAAGAATTAATACTAGAACGTAAACCCCTGGGATGACCGAAGCACATAATCAGCACTGGCGATGAACAACAGCCATAAAAGTATTTGTTGATCAGCACCTCGGCGACACAAACAAAATTCACCTCCACACAGATGCCCCTTCTGCCTGAAACAAGCTTCGCAGAGTCGCCCACGCGCACAGGTTATGGCGTTGTGCCGGGAACATTTCTGCGAGGGTAAAAGTTTATTCATCTCATCTGTATTTCAAGCCTCCCATCGTGCGTCAAAATTATGCCCCTCAGGATAGGTTCTCCAGTCGGTCAACGTGTATCGTCTCACTGTAACATAAAAAATAAGCTACCTGTGATTCTGCGCAAGCTTATCTTTTATACGACCAGGATGAATCTTCCTGCAAGCTGAAATCCTCCCTCATGCTTTAAGTCCCCTACATCTTTCGCCTCTGCCCCTTTCAATGTGCGCACGGCGATGAAATATATCACTTCACAGTATGTTGCTATCCAGATTTTTTGATGCCATTTTTTCTGTCTGATTGTTTTCAGCAATTTTTTTATGCGTCCAGGTAACCCCCGCGCAAGATAATCCACGGAGTGGTGCGCACACTGTTCCAGTACAGTTCCATTCAGTGCCTTCCAGCGGATCAGGCGGGGCGAGCTCGTGTCTATCGAATCACCTGCTCGTATTGTTGGGTATGTATGCCTCTTTATGACGGGAGTTTTCAGTGTATGATGACATTTAATTCTTCCCGGGGTGCCATCGTAAATCTGAAAGTGCGAACTCTGTGAATACAAAGGAGATAACGGCAACACTTCGCCTCTCCACCGCTTACCCTATTTCTCCGTGACATGAGTGCAGATTATCGTTTCTTTGCCATTGGCACCTGAAGGAGTGATGGTTGATCCTTGGAGGCACTATATTTCCAGCCCTATTGTTAGCTCAAAAAAAAAAACCGAATACAAGGTATCGTCCTTGCAAGCCAGTAATGTGGCTGAACGCATGGTAGGGAACATAATGTGGCGAAGCACTCTGAAGAAAATTAACTTGTTCCCCCTGAGCTTATTAACAATGCATCCTACCGGCATTAATGTCTGCAACAAAGAAAATGCATTTCATCTCAATTTCCAATTCTGAAATTAGATTGAAAGTTTTGGGCACCGTTCAATAAAAATGCATCATATCAGTTGTCGGAATGGAATCGAGTTATTACATCTGATTTCTGATCAAGACGAAGTTACTGACTTAGTTGGGACATGGTCCGGAACGTCGCCGGCAGTCTTATGAAGCGCACTCTAGGGGAGCTCAAATAAGCTCCTGCTAGTTATATTTAGCTCCCATTGTCGAATCCTTAATCCCTTTTGAAAGTACTGCTTTTCCGGGACAAGCTAACTAGGAAGTATATACAACGAGACATGAATTTTATTAATGTTTATGGATTAAGACTCCCGAACAAGAGTTCCTTGCGGCGATGCCTCGGAGTGGCAGTATCTCACCTTCACAAAGCAGATTTCTGTGCGAAAACGACCACTGTATCAAATCCGCAAGAAAAAGTCTGGCTATAAAGAAATGCTGAAGCTTATCAGCTCTTTGAACGAGAACAGTAATGGCAGCCAAAGACTCTATCAGTTCCAGCGTAGCGGGTGGGGATCGTCGATGTGAGTGCTTAACTATTTCTTGCTTATTTCTGTTGCTATATCCATCATAAGGCTCATTTTCGTTCTCTGAAAATAGTTCTATGCTGCGATGCACCCACAGCGCAACCTTGGGAGACTGATTAATGTGCAAGCTATATGTGAGAAACTAATGGCGTTTGCATCGGTTGGCTGCGTTCCCGGCTAGCGTACTCGAGGCCCGCGTAGCTGCTTTCAACGAGACGTCACTATCTCGGAGTTTCTAAATGCACGCTTCCATTTTCCCGACAAAGACGAGGGCTTTCCCTTTAAACAAGGACGCTCTTCCTTTGCAGCCTGTCCACACATGATCAAAAGCACAACGAAAACTTCTCTGCTACGGTTGCGGTTGTCCCATGGTTGTCCTCATGAAATCGGCCTGGTTTGTCTTTTTGTGACTAAGTACTACCGGGGTAACAAAACGCCAGGCCCGAAATATGTGATTTTATCTTAACTATCCGGTATAAGCAGGGCACAGAACCGTAAGCTGAGGCATAAACACGGGAGTACGACCAGGTGCTTTGCAAGCTGTCTCGAACGCAACACGATAAAATGTTTTTCGGCCACTCGTGTGACGCGTAAACATTTCGCGCCAAGTGTACTTCGCAAAAATTCTCTTTTTCAGTCTTTTATATTCATTCTCTGCAGGTGTTCACGGGGCGTAAGCAGAAGGCAAAAGGTAATCGCGGATTTTCATAATACGCACGGGTGGTGTGCTTAACCAGCTGCCATTAGACCGGAGCAGCTGCCCACATAGGTCCTAACCGGAAGTGCCATGGACTTTCAGTCGGAATCTGACCTCGACGAAGTGACAAATGGTGAGGAGGAGTGGCGAGGGGAGGTCACGTTCACCGTTTGCAGCCTGGAGAATGGTCACACTCAGAGTAAGGTTCACTGGACATCTCTTTTTACAGTAGAAACAAGATTCGAAGGTATTACAAATCATTCACAATTGTACAAAAAGAGCGTCGCACACAGTGCAGTACTCGAGAAAGTCTAGAGCACGTACACAAGCAAATAAGTGAGGCGGAGAAACGAAAACAAACATTAGTAACCATGTTCTGCAAAATTCTGACCACCCAGGGATCGCGGAAGACTATTTCATTTTCTCTCGCTCGCATTTTCTCTCGCTGGCGGACAGAGTTGTGGCCGCAGAATTCGTGCGGTAGCGCTTTCTTGTAACCAACCGAACTACGTGTACACGGAGTTGATACGTGTATGCGGAGTTTTTTCAGTAGCTTCATTTTTAGCAGTGTTTAGTAGCATATTTACAGAGACATCGAGCTTAGAACCTCTTTTTCTAATTACATTTCCGAAAGTTGCATCTTCTTTTCTTTTCGTTTTTCTGGGGTCTGTAGTGTGTTCCTTGCCACACTCAACATTCTCAGCCGTGGATACTCATCTCTGATATTGCACAAAATATTAGCTGTGAATTCCGCACTGCTGGATGTGCTTTTGTGCGGTGCCTTCAGTGTTTTATAAAAAATGTCTCAAGAATATTTATAACCTCACGAGAAATTGCGGTGATGGATAACATACCTTCTCTTGGCATATCGTAGTTTAGCGAAAACTAATTAGAGATCGGGCATGTACGTCCAAACAGTTACGTTCAACCAGCCGCACTACTCGCACTTCCGTCATTCATTGGGACACATGTTCAAGAAGGTGAGTCCTGCAATTGTGGACAAAACGAAAACTTGAGAGCACTTTTTTCTTAGGATGATGTTGTGCAATTACTTTAACTGCAACTGACCTGTTGACGCAGAAACCGTATGCTTGCCCTTTAGCTTGTATACCATTCACTGGTCAACACCAAAATGAACTTCACACACATTTTAGAACTTAAACAAGTCACGCATATTCTTTGTGTAGGCTTCCTTCTTTGCTTCTCCTTACATGAGTGGTGATAATTCCTGTGGCTTATATATTCACTTGTACACTGTATTTTCGGCCTGTCACTCACATTGTGAGTGTGCACATCGCTTTTATGGGGGAGGGGGCCTTGAAGGTCAATTTTCTTTGCTGTGCTTGTATATTCGTCGCATTTCATACATATTTCAGACGTCACATAGTTTTGTGTGAAGCCCTTAGACATATTGATCTGCTCAGGTACAGTACTGATTTGGAAAGTGGCCGCCTGTTTTGTAAGGTGTGTAATTAGAATGAAGTGCAAGTACCTTCCTTATAAGTGCACCGCTGTGGTTGCACAGTAGTTGCAGAGGTTGGCTGGGACTTGTTAGTCTCATTTCTATGGATACGGAATGCTACAGACCGTATGGCTGCGTGATGTAAGCTCACGTTAATAAGCCCCACGTGATCTAACTTATCCGTAGGCCGTCACTACGGCGTACCTCATAATTTGGAGTCGCGTCGGGATGTAAGCTTCATCAAACAAAACGAAACATGTACTTCGAAACGATGCAACCTGTGTACTGGTCTACATTTATAGAGCGGCCAGAAAATAGGGTGAGGGCGTTGTAATGACCATCATCATCATCAGCCTGACTACGCCCTATGCAGGGCAAAGCCCTCTCCCATGTCTCCCCAATTAACCCTGTCCTTTGCCAGTTGCGGCCACTGTATCCCCGTCAACTTCTTTATCTCATCCGCCCACGTAACTTTCTGCGGCCCCCTTCTACTCTTTCTTTTTTTCTTAATCCACTCCGCTACTCTTGAGGACCAGCGGTTGCCTTGTCTTTGCATAACATCCTCTGCCCAAGCCCATTCCTTCCTCTTGATTTCGACTACACATGTCATTGACCCACGTTTGTTCTCTCACCTAATCCGCCCGCTTCTGATCTGTTAACGTTACACCTATCATTTTTCTGTTCATAGCTAGCTGCATATAGGCCCATCACTGGACAACGCAGTGATGGGCATATGTAAAAAACCTAAATCTACGCAGACTGCGCAAACATCAGATCCGACCGCGCTATCGTGGTTACTTTACGCACAACCGGGGGAAAAACACTGGCCACTTCAGAGTTCTATCGAGCTTAATTTGCAACCCAGGAAGCACAAATTACATCGTCCGCACACTACGACTTGAGCTTTAAAGTCCTCGCTTGAAAACTCTTCTGATAGTTTCATTAGTCGTCAATGTGGTGCATTTTCTCAGCATGTACAGGGGTAGTCAAAAAATCCCAGGCCGCTCCGAACAGCCGCGGAGCGGCTGCTCTCCGCTATCGGGGCGCTGTTATCGCACGCGTGTCTCGCCGCGCTCGGGTTGCGAGGGTATCCGCTGAGAGGAGGTGACGCTCCGTCTCTCTTTCGCTCTCCATGATAACAAAGCAGTGAAAAAGACGTGAGGCGCGCGCCTTCACGCCTTCGCTGTTCGAGATTTCCGCACTCGGCTGCGGTGCAGCGCGTCGCGGAGCAGACGACCATTTGCGCAAAGTGACGCGCGCTGGCGGCCGTATTTAAATAGACTTCGCCTGCTTCTCCCAACTTCTCGGCTTCCTGGCATACGATATAATGCATTTACCTTCACCTAAGCTCTGTTGCGGCCCTCTGAGCACTCACTTTGAGTTGTGACGTGCTATATTTATAGCATTCTTGTTCAACTTTCTGGAAATTTAGTACACTCGAATACGATTTCAGGACGCATTCTCTGCCTGAAATTCTCAAGGGTTTTTATTGCTCCGTTATTGCCATGTCGCCATGTCGAGTCTTGTATTAATGAGTAGGTTTAATGCTTTCGCGCAGGTAAAGCAGGTAGAGTCGGTCGTGTGTTGGGGAGTTAGCACGTGTTGCTGAAGCTTTGGCGAGTATTTCATGCAATGCTATGCAGTATGCTCCAGCTAAAAGGTTTACGTTTCCGGCACTTGCACTCCTCCCTCGGCGCTCGCGAATTCGTAGCGACAATGAGTATTTTGTCACAATGTCAGAATATAAGCGCCCAACGCGTGGGTTTCACGACATGCCGTCATATATGGGCAATCAAAATTGTAGAGATTCAGCCAGATATTCTTGCACCGTTCCTTCGATTTCAGGCACCGGGCTGCTCTTAGACGCGCCAATATACTCGTCAACTCTGGATAGGCGTAAAGTCGGCATCTGTGATTATGTGCCTGTACTCGGATGTGTTTGTGGTTGGCTTGCCGGACTGCTGTCCACTTTGCGTTCAAAGATGTTGCGTTCGGCTTCGGAAAAAGAGCGAATCATTTCGCGTCTGGGCACTTGTACGCATCTCTACTATATACGCGCGGTGTCCCTGTCAGGGAACTTTTTTTGCTTCTGCGTCCTCACTGTTTCATTCAGGAGCGCAGAAATGGTAGGAATTTAATATGTTTAGCCGAATATCATACGAAAACATACGAAAACAAGCTGTTTCTTTGACAAACTTCCAGTTTTTTATTCTTCAACGGCGGACTCCCGCTGTATCTGTCGTGGAGCTCGTACTATAAGCCGACTGTCTCCGCCGTTGACGTCAGTATCTGGCCTTGCGTGCTCAGCTGTAGTGGAACTAAATTGCTCATGAAATCTGTGTAGCTATACTCCATCCGCAGCCATCGTCCGGCGAGCTGTTCATAGCGTCAATTCATTTCAGAGGTAAAAAAATGTTGTTGAACAGTATTTATACGTATAACGTCCGCGACCACTTATAATTATAGAATAGAACCAAGATGGGAACGAAATATGATGAACCAGGATGTGCTACCCGCGTGCTGATGGAATTGTCTTGTGATGGAAATGGCAGTTGGTGCTGAAAATTCAATTATGTTCGCTGGCGTCAAATATATGTGAATAAAATCTTCAATCGCAACAGAGCTTAGGTGAAGGTAAATGCATTATATCGTATGCCAGGAAGCCGAGAAGTTGGGAGAAGCAGGCGAAGTCCATTTAAATACGGCCGCCAGCGCGCGTCACTTTGCGCAAATGGTCGTCTGCTCCGCGACGCGCTGCAACGCAGCCGAGTGCGGAAATCTCGAACAGCGAAGGCGTGAAGGCGCGCGCCTCACTGTCTTTTTCACTGCTTTGTTATCATGGAGAGCGAGAGAGAGGGAGCGTCACCTCCTCTCAGCGGATACCCTCGCAACCCGAGCGCGGCGAGACACGGGTGCGATAACAGCGCCCCGATAGCGGAGAGCAGCCGCTCCGCGGCTGTTCGGAGCGGCCTGGGATTTTTTGACTACCCCTGTACATGAACGTTGTGTTCGTTAACATCAGTTTGTCAGTGCAATGAGCCAAATGGTATGGCATTCTTGAACGATTGCACGAGCTTTGCCGAACGAGTAGGTACGAAAATATCCGATTTTCCCTAACGTACACTTGTTATCAACTTTGATTTCAGAGGCAGTATCCAGTCCCGAGCACCTTCCCCAGAATTCTGTTCTATCATCGACGTCGACCTTTGAGCTCGGAAATGTGGCCAATAGAAATTGGGCGGACTTGGGGCCATTGCTGGCTACGAGTGAAGAAAATTCTGTTCGGTATCAGAACCTTGAGCCAACAGAAGAGGAGTTGAGGTGCATGTTCTTCCCGTACATTTCTATGAATTCTTCCGACGCTGTGAGACACATGGAATTGCACACGACTGAGGAAAAATTTAAATATCCCCTGTGCCCAGCGGTATGTGAGGCTCCCTGCGAACCTAAAATGCATATGGCCTCCTCCCACACAGAGGAAAAAACCACACAAGTGCGACCAGTGCCATTATTCAGCTGCCTCAACTAAACAGCTACTTCGACACAAGCGTACACACACTGGGGAAAAACGGTACAAGTGCGACCAGTGCCCTTATGCAGCGACTACAAATGACAACTTGGTTCGGCACAAGCGTAAGCACACAGTCGAAAAACCCTACAGATGTGAAGTGTGCCCTTATTGGGCGCATATGAAAGACCGTTTAAAACTTCACATGCGTAAGCATGTGAGAGCAGGGGTCTTTAACTGTACTCTATGTTCATTGGTGGCTTCAAGCTCTGAGAGCCTCAAGGAGCACATGTCCGGACACGTGGAGTGAGTTCTTCATTAATATGTGCAGGTGATGATGATGCCTAATAGTGGCCGATGTTTCTCCACAGAAATAATTATCCACTTTTTGAGGACAAGCGCGAGCTATTATGTTTAATGTATGGCGGACAATAGGTATTTTTGTACTGAATTTTTGTATAGACGTTTGCAGTGTGGAGTCATTAACATTCACCGCTTACTGTTGCATTTTCTTATTAATTAGCGTTATTTTAGCAGTAGACACAACGCATCAGGTGCTTCGGTTTTTACGTGAACAGTCAGGTGGTGTGCCTTGTTGATGAAGTTGATAGCAGCAAAGTAGAGACTGCGGATACCACGGTCATTCAGCGTAAGCTCTATCTTGCTTCAAAGTGCAATTTGTCGAAAAAACATGAAAGTTGACTGAAGCTAATAAACACCCTCGATGATACGCCGAACCATTTGTTTGGAGACGGCCTTTTAGTCTTATTTAAATGGCAAATTCGGTGCCATACTTTTACTTGCCGCGTTAAAATTGCCGCGACAATCTCGACCTGCGCTAAATGGATTTACAACGAGGCTTCTCAGGTACAGTTAAATATTTTGCCTATTCCATTGCAATCTCAGGAGCATGTTAGCAACTTCCTTGAAACTTTGATAGAATCTGGATTTCAATCGGTAACCTTCGAGCAATTTCCACGGTCTAGCCAGTATATCATCGGGTAGCGCATGCGGTATGCCAACGAAGTTTGAGGTCAAATCAACAAACATTTCGGACACCTCATGTTGAACCGAATAAAAGGTTTGGCAAGCCGCTACGCAGTTGACATGCATCTTTCAGCCGACGCCGAACCAGGTATGATTTTTCGATCAAATAAAGACGAATAAATGGCAACTCCTTAATTCTACCAAGAAATGCTAACTTTATTGCAGCGTTAAATATCTTTCTTGCCAGACCAGCGTTATTTATCGAAAACTTTTCCTAGAGTGCTGAAACCTTGAAGATTGTTGCGCATTGCCCAGCAGCGCGGCTCCTCTTTCATACTCAGGGAAGCTAATCTCATGAAGGCAGGAGGAATTTAAGTCCTCAACAATATAAAGCTTAGGACTGTCAAATGTGCGAAAGAGCCTCGCCACACGGCCTGGAATCAAACCGTTTGCGCTGTATATTTTTGACAAAGACTGTACATGCTTATTACTGGGGTTTAAACAGTGGCAGCCTTAACTAGCCTATGTTGCAACCGGGGTGCGTGGAACGCCCATTGACTATGCAGCAATAGACTGGTGTCACGTGTCTCATCATTTAAATGAGCGTGCTAAATTGCCTGAATGGTAAGGAATATTAGGAATCCACTTTCGCGGACTCTCAGCATTTTTCCACATATTCCCACCCAGAGACCCATGCAAGATCATAATAAACCAGAAAGATGTGTTTTTTCTTCTCTTGGTTCGCTCTGGTGTTTTCTGAATTTCTTTTTGTTTTCATTTGTTGTTTTCGAATATACACCTTTACTGTCTATATAGGAGTGTCATTGAAAAGCAATATTTCAATTGTCTATTGTAATGCGTAAGCCTTATTCATCGTTATGTTTTAATTGATATTTGTTAAACCTGCGATTCACTATTACAAGAACTTAATTGCATGGATCTCAACTACCTTTTACCTTGGGATTCAGATATTAGAGCAGTCATTCCTCTGGAACTATTGTTTGAAATGTAAATAAATCAGTGAAACCATGGACTTTCCGGTCATTCAAAGCTTTCCGGGTATTTTTACATCTTCCACTTGAGCCGTGGTATTTTCAGGTTTTGCTGAGTATCTGGGCCCCACCTTTACGGAAAAGCCCGGCTGTGTGAGTTCTACATGGCGTTCGGAGGAAAAAAGGGAATACTACAGGTTCCTTCACCTATCACTGCATGTTCCTCACTGCCTGATAATGAGATAATAGCTTTTCTCAAAGGATTCAGCACCACTCCAGCTGAGAGAGGATGGTCGGCGATGCGACGAAACATTCATGTTTAGGCACTCGTTGGGAAGTCTAGGGTAAGGAGATGTTCCAGTTTCGCCGCTATAGGCCGGGCGAAAAAACAACCACAGCACTCTGCTGGTTCTAGAGTAATATAGCAAAACGCTTTAAAGCCAGACTGATTACAGGGCAAGGAAGGAGTAGTTATGCGTGATACGTTATGTGCAACGCATGGGCTATCGAAATACAAGGATTTTTCAATGCACTTCCATTTAGATGGGAACTTTTTGTAATCACTAATATACGCAAAGACTGGACCGCAATGCACGGGCTAATGTTCACTCACGTGGCCTATCTTTACTTAGAGGCACAGGAATTCTCAAATGACAGCAACGCAGCAACAGCAACTAAAGCCACAGCAACAGGGAAATCAGAGTGCACGTCGAACCGCCCTTTCCCGAAAAAGCCTGTAGACTGGGCACACCTGACACCATTCGTAAAAGTTAAACGCATCCGGCGATAACTGGGAACATTTTTACGCGGGACAGCAAAATGGCCAAGTTGCTGCGGGAAACAGACAGCGGCGAGAGAATGCCGCGCATAACAAACGGCGTTAGTATATTTTGTACCCAGAGGAAATGACGCACACGCCGTCATAGGCAGTATCGAAGGTACAGCCTTTGTCAAAAGTTTAGACTCCAGGGCGTTTGCTTCTAAGCACTATTGTGGCCCTCCTGCAGCACTTGTAAAAGTCCTACGAATCTGAGGGAGCAGGACCAAAAATCTTCTTACCTTCAGAAGATTTTGGACGCTGAGGTCGCATTATGAGCAAAGCAATGCAGCCCAGAAGCAAACCCCATGGGCTCTAAAGTTTGAAAAGGCTGTACATGTAACTTCGATACTATCGTTCTGCTAATTGTGTTCATCTGTTTACCTAACGCTTGCCAGAAATGGAAGCATTGGGGTACTGGTTTACAGAATACATTTTGAGTGTATCCTATATTTTAATGATGCTGGATCCTCAAAGCAAACTGTGTCGCATATTTTGAGGTGGCTGTAAGCCTGATTTCTGGCCGGCATCGCTCGCTCAAGAGGTAGCACACTAAAAAAAAGCTATGGAGTACAAGTATGAAGAGACGATGCGAAGGCTGTCTCCCTGCGTTCGTTGTCTGGTAGATTGACGACGCATACATTTTCCTTCTGCGCACTCTGTGACGGAAAGAACGAGGAGACAGGGCCAGCATTGTGGTAAAAACAATACCTCTTCACCCCTATTTCGAGATGCGGTCGTTGCCAATAGAAATGAGTCTTCCGCTGTCATGCTCAGGAGCTCAAAGAACATGTGCTTACCTTGTGAGCACGATAAAGATCACGCGCTTTTCTGTGCACGGGTAAATGGGGTCATCCATGGGGTAATCGTTGGCGGTATCGTCCAATGCCATAGCCGAAGCATACCTGCCGTTTGGAGAAACAAGCAGTTTCAACAAGCCGTTCTCAAGAGGCGCTAGTGAAACTTCCACTTGCTTACTATATCGGCATGATAATCGATCCGACGAGGCAATAGATAAGTATAAATAATGAGAAAACCCACCTCCATACAATTCAACACATCAACTTGCTCGACTGCTCCTGTACAGACGCTCTATTTATCTGCTTCGCTTATAGCCTGGCCGCATCGCAGGGCTCTTTCAGAACAGTGGTTTGAGCGCATTCTAATACCGTTAAGAAAAGATAACATAAAAATAACAGATTACCAAGGTTCCTTCACTGCAATAAAAACTAGCATCTCTTATATTTTTGTTGCTTTGCTTCTAGCTTCTAATGCAGAATGTTCAGCTTCGAACGTCTCTGAGGGTGCTTGGTAAATAACTGGCTTTCCAAAGTGCATGGAGTTTGTACCAGGTAGCACCGGGCAAAGGGAGAGGCAACAGACTAAATTATGTAGTAACAAACAAAAAGCATTATAAACAGCTTCAAGTTCATTACTACGTATTCAGGTTCTTACAGAGAATGGTGCTAACTTAGCCAATGGTATTAGAAGTAATATTAATATTGGCAACTTCAATCATTTTTAGAAGAATCCACGATACGCTTACTTGTAGCTCCATCAGAAATCGATTGCGGTTCTAAATATAATATCTATGTCACAATACAATTCCTGAACTCGTCGAGTGTCGGTATTGAAGGCATTTTTTTTTTAAGTATCGTGCCTAGCACTGCACTCAAAAAATATCCGTGCTGGACGAAAGAATGGCAAGCAGCGCATTTTATCAACGAAAGGAATTAATCTGCACTTGTGCCGACCCTAGAGATGATATAGCGATGGAACCTCGTAGCTATGAAAAGAAGACCTGCGCATTCAGGCTAAAGCCCGTTGTCTAACAGGAGCCCGGAAATCTGTTTTCTATAATATTCCAGACAAAAATATCGATTTTGTAAAATACTTTACTTATCCTCATAAAAGCATTTCATCTTGAATGTTTTGTTTTTTTTGTAAAAGGTCCAAAGCATCAGGCTTTTTCGTTCAGCGAAGTTACAGCGTGGCCCTTTGGTCACCCAACTTCAAGTTGCACTTCATCGTTAGTTCCAAAGTTATAGTGCTGCTGCCAGCTGCTTTTTGAACGGAACTGGGGTATCAGCGTGGAAGCAAACTTTGATAACGACAAGACATGAAACTAATCTGAGAGTTCTGAGCCAATCGGGCTGCTGCAATTTTAGAGATCGGCCTTATAGTGAGCTTCGCAAAAATTGCGATTAAGGTTGGCGTACACGCTTCCCCGCCTTTTCGTTCATGTGGATTCCACTTGGTGGCGTCACATGAAATGCAAAAGAGCGCGGGCGTGATCATTTGCAGTGCCAGGAGGGTGGCGCGTTTCAACGGTTCGCTTTTGCAGGCGTGCTAGCCGGACTATAGCCATTACGCACTCGCGCAGTTCTGACACGTCGTTAAGCCTCGTTTTCACATTGAACTGCCCGGCTAAATCAACGCCAAGGACCAAAGCTCAAGGAGACCGTGTGTGAGTACCTCAGCTCATCACAGCTCGCTTACTTCGTCTTGTTTGCGTTACAGTTGCATCCGGATACATTCAAGTTGTTTCGTACTGCTGTGCGGTGAAATTTCATCTATAGTTACTATTTTCTTCGAATGTCCCGTGCTCCGAAAGGCTGCATGAAGCGGCGGAAGCCACCTCGGCTTCTTGTACGTTTATGCCTCTTGATCCGCCATTACAGAAGATAATATCTCATGCGTCTGAAAAGTTGAGTGGCTGGAGAGCATGTCATAATGACAGGCCTCTCGAGATACTCCTTTGGAGTCCTTGTTATGTGATGTTTAGAAAATCCCTCTCATGCCTTTTTTTGCCGTTGCCAGCTTTGCACCACCGTTTTCGGAGATTTTTTTTTGACGTGGCTTTCATTCTGCCGCCGTACTGGAGTTGCTGTAATATCACGGTAGCAGTGGTGGGAATTTATTAATTTTTTCTTAGCACTTTATGCACGGCTTGAATAGTTATGGAAGACGTTTTTTCGTCAGAAAATGCGCATTTGGTAATTACCACTCAACCGTTAAGCTAGAGAATCTGTTTCGATTTTTCTGGGCGACTATCTACCCTGTCACGCCCACAGTGGTGGAGCATGCCAATATCGACTACGCCGACGTGATCGGAGCAGGCACAGGTACGGGATGCGTGCTATAAGACGTTATCAGCAACCGAATCCTTTTGCTACTAGCCGTCTGGCACGTGCAGTTATATTGGCAGGACAGCCATAGAGGAGAATATTGCGCTGTCAATGGGCGCCGTCATTTTCAGTGCAACGGCGAGATACGATGCGGATGTTGGTTGAGGGACTCCAGAAACATCGCGGCCGCACTTGCATGACGTCTGCAACATACTGTATTCAGGGCGACGGCTGAGCTTCAGGGCGATCACTGTAATGTTGGAGCATACAGAAAACGACTTTTAGACGAACTGATATGAAATCGATACGTGGCAATGAAATTCATAGTTTCACACTTGGCGCAATTGTCCCGAAGTTCTCCTCTCGTTCATGCAATCGTTTCCGCCTGAGGTTGCTTATGGGCAAAAGTTTTTAAGACAATTGCAAGATTTCAAGTGCTTCGAACTACTCTGCTGATTATCAGGCTTCCCAGCCGATTGGCCTCGAATATCAGGTATAGGGGCAGTGACAGATATCAAATTATCTGTAGCGTAGCGTGGCAGCCACGCTCCGTTTCGGTGGTGAATGAAGACGACGACTACCCTGAGGTCTCAGCTCGCTTGCTGATAGAACGCTGGGCCAAGACTTTTCCCACACGCCTCAAGAGACCCGGATTCAACTCAGCCCTAAATTCCTTTACTGTGGTTTCTGCGAACCAGAGATTGTAACTCGCGATGCATCTAAAAACGGCGCACAGAAAACACGCAAAACACAGGGAGAACGGACAGGGCAAGAACGCACTAGCAACTGAAGCTTGGTCGAAAAACACTTCTCACTCGGTAAGCATGCGCTAGTAAATTCAGCACGTGTCAACAAGATAAAAAACCAAACAAAAACGTGACGTTGCTATACGATAGACAAACTGACTACACCAAGATCAAAAATTTTAAAAATATGTAAGACAGAATTAATACAAGAATCTCAACCCCTGGGATGACCGAAGCACATAATCAGGACTAGCGATAAGCTACAGCTATAAAAGTATTTGTTGATCAGCACCTCGGCGACACAAACAAAATTCACATCCACACAGATGCCCCTTCTCCCTGAAAGAATCTTGGCAGAGTCGCCCACGCGCACACGTTATGGCGTCGTGCCCGGATCATTTCTGCGAGTGTGAAAGTTTCTCCATCTGATCTGTATTTCAAGCCTCCAATCATGCGTCAAAATTGTGCCCCTCAGGATAGGTTCTCCAGTCGGTCAACGTGTATCGTCGCACTGTAGCATAAAAAATAAGCTACCTTTGATTCTGCGCAAGCTTATCTTTCATACGACCAGGATGAATGCTCCTGCATGTTTAAATCCTTACACATGCTTTAAGTCCCCTACATCTTTCGCCTCTACGCTCTTTCAATGTGCGGGTGACGATGAAATATAACATTTCATAGTATGGTGCTATCCAGGTTTTTTTGATGCTACTTTTTCTGTCGCATTGGTTTCACTAATTTTTTTATCCTTCCAGGCAATCCCCTGCGCGAGATAATTCACGTGGTGGTACGCGTGCTGTTCCAGTGAACTTCTATTCCGTGCCCTGCAGCGGATCAGGTGGGGCGAGCTCGTCTCCGTGAAAGTTTATATCGAATCACCTGCTCGTATTTTTGAGTAGGTATGTCTCAGTATGACGGGAATTTTCAGTGTATAATGACATTTAAGTTATTCTTCCAGGGGTTCCATTGTAAATCTGAGAATGCGGACACTGTGAATACGAAGGAAATAACGGCAGCACTTCGCCTCTCCACAGCTTACCGTATATATGCGAAACATTAGTGCAGGTTATCGTTTCTTTGCTATTGGTATCTGAAGGAATGATGGTTGATCCTTGGAGGCACTATATTTCCAACCCTACTGTTATCTCCAAAAATATCCTTAGACAAGGTATAGTCCTTGCAAGCCAATAATGTGCCTGAGCGCATCGTAGGGAGCTTAATGTGGCGAAGCACTCCGAAGAAAATTAACTTTTTTCCCTTTAACTTATTAAATGTGCATCTTGCCGGTATTAATGTCCGCAACTTAAACTTGGGGCGAAAGAAAATCCACTTCCTTTTAATTTCAAAGTCTGAAATTAGATTGAAGGTTTCGGGCACCGCATAACAAAAATGCATCGTATGTATTAAAATGCAGAAAAAAAACAGCGGCTGTCGGCGGAATGGAATCGAGTTATTACATCTGATTTCAGATCAAGAGGAAGTAACTGACTCGGTTAGTACATGGTCCGAAACGTCGTCGGCAATCTGATGAAGCCTACTCTTGACAAGAGCCAGCTGTTATAAGCTCCTGCTAGTTATCTTTAGTACTGCTTTTTCAAGATAAGCTCACTAGGAAGTACATACAACTAGCCATGAATTTTATTAGATGTTTATGGATTAAAACACCCGAACAGGAGTTCTTAGCGGTGGTGCCTCAGAGTGTGCGGTGTCTTACCTGCCCAAAATAGTCCTCGGTGTGAAAAGCCCACAGAAACGAATCCGCAAGGAAAACACTGGCTCTTAAACAAATGCTGAAGCTTATCAGCCCTTTCAAAGAGAACAGAAATGGCGGGCAGAGACTCGATCAGTTCCAGTGTAGCGAGTGAGAATCCTCGATGTGAGTGCTTAACTATTTCTTGCTTATTTCTGTTGCTATATCAATCATAAGCCTCGTTTTCATTCTCTGAAAATAGAAATTTGCCGTTCTTGGTATCCTAAGTGTATACGACCTAGTAACTTACAATACCGCTTCCTTAATTTATCAGATATTTCACAACACACTCAATTTAACTACAGTACGTCTTCATCGCTCACTACGCACCAACACGTCTACTACAAGACATCGGCTCTTGCTTCCTATCATACACACAAATTATGGCCGGCAAACGTTGCAATTTACGGGTCCTCATTTGTGGAACAGTCTTGATTATAACATTCAAATTTCACCTACACTTCATGCCTTTCAAAAACAATTAAAACATTTTCTACTAAGCTCAACCTAGTGTACATTCTTTAGTGCTTTTTTGTATTTTTTTTCTAATTATAATATGTTTATTTCATGTTTTCACTAGTATTCAGTGCCTACTGCTGTAACATGCTTATTGCTATATAGTTGCCTTATTTGTTATTTGTTGCTGTCGTCTACATCATGTGTAACAGCTTATAGTGGTCGGGACCCTTAAACAAATTTTGTTGGGTCCCTGAAGTTCTGTGTTTGTATTTCTTTTTTTATGCTAAATAAATACTTCTACTTCTTCTTCTACTTCTTCTAGTTCTATGCTGCGATGCAGCCACAGCGCAACCTTGGGAGATTGGATAATGTGCAGGCTACATGTGAGACTGATGGCGTTTGCATCGGTTGGGTGCGTTCCCGGCTAGCGTACTCGAGGCCCGCGTACTGCTTTCAATGAGACGTCACTATCTAGGAATTTATAAACGCACGCTTCTGTTTTCCCTACAAAGAGGAGGGCTTTCCCTTTAAACAAGGACGCTCTTCCTTTGCAGCCTATCCACACACGATCAAAAGTACGACAGCTTCTCTGCTACGGTTGCGGTTGTCCCATGGTTGTCCTTTAAGAGAAGAGAAGATTATTTTCATGAAATTGGCTTGGTTTGTCTTTTTGTGACTAAACACTACCGGGGTAACAAAACGCCAGGCCCGAAATACGTTATTTTATCTCAAAAATCCCTTATAAGCACGGTGTCTCGCATGCAACGCGAGAAAATGTTTTTCGGCCACTCTTGTGACGCGTAAACATTTCGCGTGAAGTGTACTTCGTAAAAATTCTGTTTTTCAAAATATTCTATTTTCATTCTTTGCAGGTGTTCACAGGGCGTAAGCTGAAGGCAGTAGGTCATTGCTGATTTTCACCATACGCACGGGTGGTGTACATAACCAGCTGCCATCCGACCGGGACAGCTACCCACATAGGTCCTCACAGGAAGTGTCATGGACTTTAAGTCGGAATCTGACCTCGACGAAGTGACAAATGGTGAGGAGGAGTGGCGAAGGGACGTCACGTTCACCGTTTGCAGCCTGGCGAATGGCCACACTCAAAGAAAGGTTCTCTGGACATCACTTTTTACAGGAGAGACAAGATTCAAATATATTACAAATCATTCACAATTGCGTCAAACAAAGCGACACACACAGTGCAGAACTCGAGAAAACCTAGAGCACAAAGAGATATTGCAACAGTACACCAGTAAATCAGTGAGGCGAAGAAACAAAAACAACATTAGTAACCGTGTTCTGCGAAATTCTGACGACCGAAGGATCGCGAAAGACTGGCTCATTTACTCTCGCTCGTTCGTGGCTGGCGGAAGAAGCTGTGGTCGCAGAAGTCGTGCGGTAGCGCTTTCTTGTAAGCAACGGAACCACGTGTATACGGAGTTCATACGTGAATGCGGAGTTTTTTAAGTAGCTTAATTTTTAGCAGTGTTTAGTAGCATATTTACAGAGACATCGAGCTTAGAAACTCTTTTTCTGATCACATTTCCGAAAGTTGCACCGTTCTTTTTTCGTTTTTCAGAGGTGTGTAGTGGGTTCCTTGCCACACTCAACATTTACAGTCGTGGATACTGATCTGATATTCCACAAAATATTAGCTGTGAATTCCGCACTGCTGGATGTGCTTTTGTACGGCGCCTTCAATATTTTATATAAAAGTTTCAAGAATATTTATAACCTCACGGGAAATTGCGGTCATGGATATTATATCTTCTCTAGGCATATCGTAGTTTACCGAAAACTAATTAGAGATCAGGCATGTACGTCTAAACAGTTAAGTTCAACCAACCCCACCACTCGCACTTCCGTCATTCATTGGGACACATGTCGAAGAAAGTGAGGCCGTGATCGGCAGCGGCTTCGATCACGGCGGTGTAGGTCGCATTTCGATGGACGAGGAATGCTACAGACCGTAGGGCTGCGTGATGTCAGTGCACGTTAATAAGCCCCACGTGACCGAACTTATCCATAGCCCTTCACTACGGGGTTCCCCATAACTTGACTCGCATTGGGACATAAACATCATCAAACAAAACGAAACTTATGTGCTTCGAAACATTTCAAGCAGTGTATGGTCTAAATTGAAATAGTGGCAAGAAAATAAGGTTAGGGAGTTGTAATAATAATCATCAGCACGACCACGCCCACTACAGGGCAAAGGCCTCTCCCATTTCTCCCTATTAACCCTGTCCTTCGCCAACTGCACCCACCGTATCCCCGCAAATTTCTTGATCTCATCCGCCCACCTAACTTTCTGCCGCCTCCTGCCACGCTTGCCTTCTCTTGGAATCCACTTCGTTACACTTAAGGACCAACGGTTATCTTGCCTCCGCATTACAAGCCCAGCCAAAGCCTATTTCTTCCTCTTGATTTCGACTTGGATGTCATTAACCCACGTTTATTTCCTCACCCAGTCCTGCCGTTTCTGATCTCTTAACGTACACCTATCATTTTTCTGTCCATAGCTAGCTGCTTATATGCTCATCACTGGATAACGCAGTGATTGGTATATATAAAGCCTAAAGCTACACAGAGTGCGCAAACATCAGACGCCACCGCGATATGCTGGTTGCTTTACGCACAACCGGTTTTAAAAGCTTTAAAAGCGCGCGCGCAATTAAAATAACTTGCTTTCCGCCGTCTTTCACTTTTTCATAAACTTTATCATCACCCATTGCTATGTCAAGATTTCTTTCCGGAACCTGCCGCCAATTTTCCACGCCGCGATGATTCTATTAAATTAAAGCGCAAGCCATACCGCACATTCCCATTTTAAAAATCATTCATACCACGTACTATCATCGATTGCAACCGCTTACCATCCAATATCACTACGGAATTTAACACATTTAAATTTCAAGAATTGATCTCCGCTTTGGGAACCATCTAGCGACATCGAAAGTTCTAGTAGTGCCAACCTTTGCCATCCCATATGTTATGATGCGCATGTTACTCTATGTATTTAGATTTAGCATTTCACCAGTTGTTGTTATATCAGCCGGTATATTTCTTGTTCGTATATGATATTTATTTGCATGACTGCGTGTAATAATTTGTTTTATTCTGGGCTTTTTTCATGTCAAGTTGTAAGTGTCCTTTCTATTGCCTACCCTCCGTATGTAGTACCGTCGAAAGAGTGCCTTTAAGGGTATTTTAAATAAATGAATAAATAAATAAAAGGCTGGGCACTTCCGAGTACTATCGAGTTAAAATTTCAAGCCAGGTAACACAAACTGAATCAACAACTTTTCGCACACTGTGGCTTAAGAGTCAGAGACCTCGCTTGAAAATTCCTCTGATAGTTTGATTAATCGTCAACTGGGTGTATTTTCTCAGTATGTACGTGTACCGTATGTTAGTTCGCATCAATTTGTTTTAGTGAAATGAGCCAAATGTTATGGCGTTCTTGAAGCACTGCACGAGTAGGCACGAAAATATCCGATTTTTCCTAACATACAGTGGTTAACATCTTTAATTTCAGAGGCAGTATCCAGTCCCGAGCACCTTCCCATGAATTCTGTTCTGCCATCGACGTCGACCTCTGAGCTGGGAAATGTGGCCAATACAAATCGGGAGGACTTGGAGCCTTCGCTGGCTGCGAAAGAAAAAAATTTTGTTCGGTATCTGGACCCTGAAGGAAAAGGAGAGACGTTCAGGTGCATCTTCTGCCCATACACTTCGACGATTTTTCCCGAAGTTGTGAGACACATCGAATTGCACACGACTGAGAAAAATTTTAAAGATTCCCTGTGCCCAGCGCTGTTTGAGGCGCCCTGCGAACCTGAAATGCATATGGCCTCCTCTCACAATCAGGAAAAACCACACAAGTGCGACCAGTGCCATTTTTCAGCTCTCTCACATAGCCAGCTGCTTCGACACAAGCGTACGCACACAGGTGAAAAATCCTACAAGTGCGACAGGTGCCCTTATGCAGCGGCTTCAAAGGAAACGCTGGCTCAGCACAAGCGTACGCACGCTGGGGAAAAACGCTACAAGTGCGACCAGTGCCTTTATGCAACAGATAAAAATGACAACTTGGTTCGGCACAAGCGTACACACACTGCGGAAAAACCCTACAAATGTGAAGTGTGCCCTTATTGGGCGAATCAGAAATGGAACTTAGACCGTCACATTCGTACACATATCAGTGCAGGGGTCTTTAACTGTACTCTATGTTCATTCGTGGGTTCAAGCACTGACAGCCTCAAGGAGCACATGTCCGGACACGAGGATTGAATTCTTCATTAATATGCGCAGGCGATGACGATGCTTAATAGTGGCACATGCCTCACCGCAGAAATGACTATCCACTTTTTGCGGACAAGCGTGAGGTAACTGTTTAATGTGCGGCTGACATGCACTATCTTTGTGCATTATTTTGTGCAGGCGTTTGCAGCTGCAGCTTCATGTTCTTATTAATTCGAATTATTTTAGCAGTAGACACAGCGCATTGGTGCTTCGGTTCTTACGTGGACAGCCAGATGGTGCGCCTTCTGTGTAATGTCGATACCAATAAAGTGGAGACTGCGAATAGAATGTCGTTCAGCGTAAGCTCTTCCTTGCTTCAAAGTGCAACTTGTCGAAAAAACTTGAAAGTTGATCATAGTTACAAAAAGAAAGTCTTTTATAGACCACCATTTATAAATCGAAGTTAACTAGTAAATCCGTCGCTTCCTCTGAACTTTTCGTGTTAAAATTGCCACAGCATTTTCAGGCTGCGCTCTATGGATTTACAACAGTTTTGCTCATTTAGGATTAACTGTCTTTTATTCCGATCTCAGGAACGTCTCAGCAACTTCCATGAATCTTTGATGGAATGCGGATGTCAGTCCTCATCATCATCAGCCTGACTAAGCCCACTGCAGGGCAAAGGCCTCTCCCATGTCTCTCCAATTAACCCTGTCCTTCGCGAGTTGCGGCCACTGCATTCCCGCTAATTTCTAAATCTCATCCGCCCAGCTAACTTTCTGCTACCCCCTGCTACGCTTGCCTTCTCTTGGAATCCACTCCGTTGCCCTTTAGGACTAGCGGTTATCTTAGCTTAGCTGTCTCTCCATTATATCATCGCTTAGAGCATGCGGTTAGATAACGAAGTTTAAGAACAAATCCTCAAACATTTCGTGTACTTCATGTTTCCCAAATAATATGTTTGTTAAACCGCTACGCAGTAGACATGCATCTGTCTGCCGTCACCTAGCCTGGTTAGATTTTTAGATCAAATGAGACAAATAATTGGCAGCTACCTAATTAGATGAATATCTGCTAACTATATAGCTGCGGGAGATATTTTTGTTGCCGGGCCAGCCTCGCTTGTCACATGAGTTTGTTGTGCGGGGTCCCCTGACCTTTCTCAGTTGGATAATACATGTGAAAACTTTTGTTCGAATACTTAAAACCTGAAAGTCACTGAACGTCGCCATCTTTTTCTGTACCGTTGTATACGTGCATGCATATCATTCACGAGTGCATCAGGTGTACTGCGCGCTGAGGCAGCTTTATTCAAGGGAAGGAAGGCAGCGGAAAAATGCTCAAGCACGCGGGGAATGAACACGGATCCATAAAAAAATTCTAATGATGTCCGTTTTCTTCTAATCAAGGACTTCAGCATTTATAGATATCGCAAAGTGCGCTTTCACGATCGTGTAACGTATAATCCGCGGGCTCGCAGCCAATGCCTACGTTTGGAATCTGACCTCTGCTCATAAGATTTCGCACTTGGCTACCTAGGGAAACGAAACAAAGAATCGTGGTCTGCTCAAACCAACAAATTAACGATGCGGAGACAAATGAAGGGCTGCACTGCATAATTCAGCCCCGCTGATTTCATTTACAACCTGACTAAAAGGAAATTTCTGACTGACGAAAATCGCGAGTGCGCTCATCGCTTCACTACCGCAGTAGTTCCGCCTTGTAAGACAAGCTTGAAGTATCGACGCAAAAGAGGGGAAGAAATGTAAACTAGAAGAAAAAAGAAGCAGGCCTTTGCAACGAATATAAATGACAGCAGATAGGGGACCAGACTGTAACCTTTTTTTCTCCTCTCTCCCCCCACCCCCTTTCCTTCATCCAAATGTAAGAGGGAGGAGTGGGTGAACCTCATAGAAAACGCTCCAGCGTCCACTGTTATATCTGCACGCCACCCTCCTCACCCTCGCCCCTCCTCATCCGCTCTGTTCTCGAGCCTTGGTCTTCTCCAACTATTTGAATCTCTTAATCCTGCTGTCTGCTTTTATAGCGTCGGAGCAAGGATCAGCATTGGCTTCATAACGTAAGCTTGAATTATAAAAAAATAATTCGACTGAACACCGATTTCCTTTAATTTATTTAAAAACCTAACTCTCCACTGAAAAATTTAGCTGCTCAGCTAGTTCGTTTTAAAACATATTACCGGGATTTTCACCGCAATGAGGACATATAAAAGAAAGAGGACGACACGGGCGCTTATTGCAACTGTTTAATCAGGTGAAAGCAGTCAACATATATAGCCTTTCCTGTTGCAGTGCACATGTACAAGGCACCAAGAAAACCACACCATTTTTATCAGACTAGGCGTGAAAGAAATTCCCCCTCAGACTCATAAAGTAGATGTGAAGTGTCAGTGACTCAGCTCGAACCTGCGTTTTTGACGTAAAAGGCTTTCGGCGTTTCCCGAGCTGTCTGCTGTCTGCCTCTACCGAGAATCCTCACATCGCAGAACAGTGGTGTACAATTGGTGCAAGCCCTACAGTGTTCTACAAGTTTCTCACCCTCAATATTTTCAATATCCTTTGCATGTTCCCTATGTCGGTCATTCACGCAACGTCTCGTATGTCCAATACAGGATTTTCCGCAGGACAACTTAATTTCATAGACGATGTTAGTGGCGCACTTTAATCAACGCTGACCATGTGTCTTCTGACAGCCGATCTTTTTGCTTTCGCAACTTATGGGACGGCTTAGCTGACCAGCTTGCGGCGGGCTCAGGAAGCCAACGGTACATTAAATCGGTTTGCCAATTTCTTCAGGCCGCGAGTTGTGAGCGTAAGGTACCACCACAGGCCTCTCATTTCCCGCCATTTCATTCCTGCATGCTCTAGCCTTCACCTTCTTCAGAGGCTCATGTGCCACAGGTATCGAAACCGACTCAGAGAGGCCGGGCTTCAACGAGCCTGTCCAATTAGTTATTACAGCTCGCTTGCCTCTCATATACGAACGACTTCCGGAGCGAGGACTCCAAGCAGAAGGTTGCGATGCCCCGTTTTACAACCTTCGAGTGGGCAGAATTATACGGCACGAGAGCCTGCTGCGCACGAGATGAATAAGCCCAGCAAATATGCCAATGCCAAAGGTTAAATATAAATCTAAAAACCGAAGCACGCGATTATCCGGTACTTGCAAAGTAAAATTAGCCCTTTTCTAGGTTACCTAAAACCATCTAAAACACTGTTTACTGTTGTCTCAGTGGACAGAGTCCGTTGCTTGTTTAAAATAATGAACAAGTCGTCTATGTAGCAAAACACTTTAAGGACCTTGTCATTAAAGCTTGTCATTATTAATATAAGGACCTTGTAATTATTAAACTTTGTGGCGCGCGGGTAAACGGTGTCATCAGAGCCGGCATCGTCAAACGCCCTAGCTGACGTTTGGAGAAGCAAGCGCTCGAAGAAGCCGTTCTAAAGAGGTACAAGTTCAGCTTCAATTTGACTACTATATCACCAGAATTATCGATCCGATGAGGGAATACTTTCAATTTTAAGAAAAAGCACCCTCTTAAAATCCAGCACATCAGTGTGCTAGACTCGCTCCTGTAGAGAGGCTCTGTTTATCTGCTTCGCTTACAATACGGCCGCAACGCAGGTCTCTTCTAGACAGGCGGTTTCAATACGTGCTGTTCCGTAATACATTTAATAAAAAGCAAAATTAAAATAACAGATTATCAAGGATTCTTCACTGCAATAAAAACTTTCACCCTTTTTGTTCTTGTTGATTTTTTCTTGGTTCGAAAGCAGGAAGTTCAGCTTCGAACATCAGCTAAACACTCTGTTCGGCAAATTACTGACTTTCCAAAGCGCATGGGCAGACTCAGAGGCAACCGTCTAAATCCTTCATATTGGAATGTACAGCGCAAAAGAAACGCAAGACGTACAGAATGAGGACACAGAAGAGCGATGATTCGCAATTAATTTTTTAATACGAAAAATTACTCTCTTTATACAACTCTGTCATGTGCTACAACATTCAAGAGCACTTGCGCAGGTATATTACAAGGGGAAAACCAATATCACCACACTACACCTGATCGAAAAGGATCCCACCCCCTCCCTTAAACTTAAAGACAAGATTAGGAATTATCAAGGAATGAGACCTGTTTATCAACTGACGTAACAGATGGCTGGCTTACACACTGCAATCGATTTTTCAGAAGTAATTCTCAATCAGTTCTCTTGTTGTTTTATATTTTTTGCCTAAATAAAATCTTTGTTTTAGCAACCAACTCTGCCCTGTTCCTTTCAATATGAACAGTTACCAACCTGTCCAACCGTCCATCCTTCTTCGACTAAATTCTGCAGTAAAAAACGAAATGAATAAATCACAACTTTGAGTTTAATACTATGTTTGTCAACTTCTCACAGAGATGGTTTCTCACTGAGCTAATGATACCACTAGTAATATTAATATTCATGATTTAAATAATGTATTAAAGAAACCATGGCACAGTATGAGTATCTGCATTAGAAATTAATTTCGGTTCTATATCTTATATCTCTGTCAGAAATACAATTCTTAAGGGGATTGGGTATAAGTATTGAAGGCTTTCCGCCGTAAACTTGCCCGTCTTTCACTTTTCATAAACATTATCATCACCCATCACTGCTTGAAGATTTCTTTCAGGAACCTGACGCATATTTTCCACGCCGCCATCATCCTTTTAAAGTGAAGCGTACAGTGGTGAGCAGCCTTGACTGGAGCGCTTGGGCGGTGCACTTCCTTGCAAGCAAATCCTGATTTTTTGGCAGCCTCTAGGGTCCAGCTGCAATGCTTGCACGGAAGTAGCGCCAGATAGCCTCGTAAACAAAGGAGGCACGAAAACTTTGCCCTGTAATGAGGGGCTGCTCTCTAAATTCGGTTTTTGTTACCAAGTGCGCACTGGTCAAGCGGTCTAGACAAGGCTACTCACCAATGTACGCCATGCCGCACATCCCATTTATGCGAAGCATACTAAAATAGCCCAACCCAGCTCCTCAAGCGCGGCGGTGTCGTTACCATTGACCTTTCGTGACCTCCATGTCATACCACGTGATGCGTGACGTCACAGCAGATGAAAAACGGGGGCCCAACCAAAGGCCACCCCAACTCGCGCCGTCGCGCGAGGCGTGGGGACCAAGGATGACCACGTGGTGCGTGACGTCACAGCAGATGAGAAACGGGGGCCCAGCCCGCGCCGTCGCGCCAGGCGTCGCGACCAATGTGTTTCCTGCTTCTGCCGCTAGGTGCGCTGTAGTGAACACGTGAACACGTAAACAAAAAAAAATAATAAATAAAGAAAAGCTGAGCATGGTGGCAATTGCCACCACCCCGTTTCAAAGGGGGCGCTCCTATCCATCCATCCATCCATCCATCGATGCCGGAGCGGCGGTATACAGGGGGGTGCGCCTGCCTCTGCTAGGCGTACACGGGATAAAGATGCCTCCTGGAGACAGGGTTGCTCGTTGGAATGAGAAGCAAAAGTTGAAGTTGCGGCGTGCTACAGAGACTGATGAAGAGCGTGAAGAACGTCTAGCCAAGCGGCGTGCTCGATATGCAACTCGGCGACAATATTCTTCGCATCTGACTAGGCTTAACCTAAGCTAAGCCTCAGCCATTTTTTGCAAAATCAATCATACCACGCGCGATCATCGAGTGGAACCGCTTACCAACCAATATCGTTACCGAATTTCAAACATTTAAATTTCGAGAACTCATCTCCGCTTTGAATACCATCTAACGACATCGACAGTTCTAGTAGTACCAACCTTTGCCATCTCATATTGCCACATATCATTGTAGTGTTTGTTCGTTCACGCTCAAGGCTGCAGGAAAGGGTTTTATCACTTTTGTTCGTGACGCGAGAAGCGACCAGTCTAATCTCGATTGATCGCAGCCATGAAAGGCTGCGTCTAGGTTTTTCTAGATTACTGTAGATGATCTTGTCCTGTTATCTGGAAGTTTCCTTGCCGCCTTTAAATTGAGCGATGCCGCGAGCGGCGGGCATTCGTAGTTCGACGATTGACGAGCACGCTTGTTGCTTACGCCGCCACCGAGTGAGTCAGTTCTTTAGCGGGCGCAAGTCAGCCCAAATAAAGAGCTTCGTTTCCAAGACTTGTTGGTGTCTTCCTGACCGCTGGACTGCCGTCACTACAACGTGACAATATGTTATGATGCGCATGTTACTCTAGGTATTTAGATTTAGCAATTCACTTGTGATTGTTATTGCACCCGGTATAGTTCTTGTTCGTATATGATATTTATTTGCATGACTGTATAATATTTTTTTTATTGTGGGCTTTTTTCATGTCACATTGTAAATTTTCTTTCTACTGCCTACCCCTCCTTTACATCGTACAAACGGAAGATGGCCTTTAAGGGTATTTTCAATAAATTAATAAATAAATAAAAAAGCTGTCCACTTCCGAGTGCTATCGAGGTACAGTTTCAAGCCAGGCAACAAAAATTGAATCAACGACTATTCGCACACTGTGGCTTAAGAGTCGAAGTCCTCGCTTGAAAATCCTTCTGATAGTTTGATTAATCGACAATTTGGTGTATTTTCTCAGTATGTACAGCCTTTGTCAAAAGTTTGGAGCCCAGGGGTTTTTTTTCCGAGCCTCACTGTGTGGTTCGTGATGCATCTCCACCGCTACAAATTTCCTCTGGGTAAGAAGATTTCTGGTTCTGCCTCCTTCAATGGGTAGGACTTCCCAGAATGCTTCAGGAGTCCCACTGCAAGGCTAAGAAGTGAACCCCCTGGGCTCTAAACTTTTGACAAAGACTGTACGTGTACCGTATGTTAGTTCGCATCAGTTTGTTTTAGTGCAATGAGCCAAATGTTATGGCGCTCTTGAACCACTGCACGAGTAGGCACGAAAATATCCGATTTTCCCTAACATACACTGGTTAACAGCTTTAATTTCAGAGGCAGTATCCAGTCCCGAGCACCTTTCCATGAATTCTGTTCTTTTTCCACGTATTCCTACTGAGAGACCAATGCAAGATCATTATAAACCAGAAAGATGTGTTTTTTTCTCTAAGTTCACACTTTTGTGTGGTGAATGTCATTTTGTTTTGTTTGTTGTTTTTAAGTGTATACCTTTACCGTCTACATAGATGTCTACTTGCAAAACAATGTTTCAATTGTCTATTGGCCCTGTAGCTACATGCAGTGACCGAACGCTCCACTGTGCTACCTTGGACGTGAAAAGCTGGACGCCCCTACTCCAGCTGTTTTGTGCTTTGTGTCGTGCGCGTGTGTTTGTGCTATGCTCTGCAAGACCTGAGCGCGTGCGACCTGTAGATATGTTGTTATATTATAATATGTAAATAGATTTATTGCCAGCGTACCTCCCCCCCCCCCCTGTCCTCTCTACTATCCCCTTAACTCTTTCATTTCACTTCTACACACTGCCTGCTATCCTTTATTTCCGCTGCTCCAGCTCAGGTGCTTCCAGCAGCGATAGCAGAAGCCGGGGCTAGCAACAATCTTTTTCCTTCCATTTACCATGTTTAACAAAACCACTTACTACTACTACTATTGTAATGCTTAAGCCTTATTCATCGATATGTTTATAAATAATATTTGTTATAGCTGCGGTTCACTATTACAGGAACTTAATTGCATGGATCTCAACTACCTTTTAGCTAGTGATTCAAATATTACTGCAGTCATTCCTCTGGAACTATTGTTTGAAATGGAAATAAATCAATGAAACCCTGGACTTTCCGGTCATTCAAAGCTTTCCGGGTATTTTTACAACTTCCACTTGAGCCGTGCTATTTTCAAGTTTTGCTGAGTATCTCAGCCCCACCTTTACAGAAAAGCCCGGGTGCGTGAGTTCTACATGGCGTTTGGATCAAAAAAGGGAATACTACGGGTTCCTTCACCCATCACTGCATGTTCCTTACTTCCTGATAATGAGATAATAGCTTTTCGCAAAGGATTCAACACCACTCCCGCTGAGAGAAGACGGTCGGCGATGCGACGAAACATTCATGCTTAGGCACTCGTTGGTAAGTTTAGGGTAAGGAGATATTGCAGTTTCGCCGCTATAGGCATTGCGAGAAATTAAGCACAGCACTTTTCTGGTTCTACCTCAGTATAGCAAACCGCTTTAAAGCCAGACTGATTACAGGGCAAGGAAGGTGTCGTTATGCGTCATACCTTATCTGTGACGCATGTGCCATCGGAACACAAGGATTTTCAATGCATTTCCATTTAGATCGGAACCTTTCCGTTATCTCCACGATACGCAAAGACTGGGCGGAAGTACAGGGGCTAATGTTCACACACGTGGCCTATCTTTACTAAGAGGTACACGAATTTTGAAATGACATCAACGAAAGCTACACCAACAAGCAATTCAGAGTGCATGTCGAACCACCCTTTCCCGAAAAAGCCTGTTGACATGACCTATCTGACACCATTCGTAAAAGTTAAACGCATCGGGCGATAACTGGGAACATTTTTACACAGGACAGCAACACGGCCAAGTTGCTGCGGGAAACAGACAGCGGCGAGAGAACGCCGCGCTTAACAGACAGCGCTAGTATATTGTGTACCCAGAGGAAATGACTCGCAAGCAGTCATAGGCAGTATCCAAGCCACATGTAGCTTCGATACTATCGTTTTGCTAATTTTGTTCATCTGTATTACCTATCCCTTGCTAAAAATGGAAGCATTGGAGTATTGGTTTACAAAATACATTTTCAGTGTATCCTGTATATTAATGATGCTCGATCCTCAAAGCACACTGTGTCAACATTTCGAGGTGGCTGTAAGCCAGACTTCCCGCCGGCATCGCTCGTAAAACAGGTAGCACACTAAAAAAAAGCTATGGAGTACAACTATGAAGAGACGATGCGAAGGCCGTCTCCCTGCGTTCGTTGTCTGGTAGATGGACGAAGCATACATTTTCCTTCTGCGCACTCTGTGACGGAAAGAACGAGGAGACAGGGCCAGCATTGTGGTAGAAACAATACCTCTTCACCCCTATTTCGAGATGCGGGCGTTGCCAATAGAAATGAGACTTCCAACGTAATGCTCAGGGGCATACAGAACATGTGTTTTTTCACTTATGAGCACGATAAAGTTCACGCACTCTTCTACGCACGGTTCAAAGGGGTCATCATCGGCGGTATCGTCAAATGCCATAGCTGACGCATACCTGCCGTTTGGAGAAGCAAGCGGTTCCAACAAGCCGTTCTCAAGAGGCGCTAGTGAAACTTCCACTTGCTTACTTATCGCCACGGTCATCTATTCCACGAGGCAATAGTTTAGTCTAAATATTAAGAAAACGCACTGTCATACAATTAAGCACATCAACCAGCTCGACTGCTCCTGTACAGACGCTCTGTTTATCTGCTTCGCTTATAGCGAGGCCGCATCGCAGGACTGTTCCGGAACTGCGGTTCGAGCGCATTCTAGTACCGTTAAGAAAAGGTAACATAAAAATAATAGATTATCAAGGTTCCTTCACTGCAACAAACACTAGCATCCCTTATATTTTTCCTGCTTTGCTTCTAGCTTCTAATGCAGAATGTTCAACTTCGAACGTCTCTCAGAGTGCTTGGGAAATAACTGGCTTTCCAAAGTGTATGGAATTTGTACCAGGTAGCGCCGGGCAAAGGTAGAGGCAACAGACTAAATTATGTAGTAACAAACAAAAAGCATTAAAAACAGCTTCAAGTTTATTATTACGTATTCAGGTTCTTACAGCGAAGGGTCCCAACTTAGCTAATGGTATTCGAAGAAATGTTAATATTGGTGACTTCAATAATGTTTAGGAGAATCCATGATACGCTTTCTTGTAGCTCCATCAGAAATCGATTGCGCTTTTAAATATTATATCTACGTCACAATTCTATTCCTGAACGCGTCGAGTGTCGGTATTGAACGCAGCTTTTTTTTTAAGTGTCGTGCCTAGCACTGCCCTGAAAGAATATCCGTGTTGGACGAAAGAATAGCAAGAAGCGCATTTGATCAATGAAAGGAACTAATCTGCACTTGTGCCGACCCCTATACATGATATAGCGATAAAATACCGCAGCTATGAAAAGAAGACCGGCACATTCAGGCTATCAGTATACAGCCCGTTGTTTAAAAGGGGCCCGGCAATCTCTTTTGTATAGTATTTCAAACATTAAAATATCGATTTTATCAAACACTTGACTTAACCTAAAAAAAAGAATTTTATCTTAAATGATTTTGTTTTTTTTTTGTATAAAGTCTAAGGCATCAGGCTTTTTTGTTCAGCGAAGTTACAGCGCCGCCCTTTGGCCACCCAATTTCAAGTTGCACTTCACCACCTGTTACAAAGTTATAGTGCTGCTGGCAGCTGCTTTTTGAGCGCAACCGGGGTATCAGCATAGAAGCTAACTTTGCTAACCACATGACATGCAACTAATCTGAGAGTGTCGAACCAATCGGTCTGCTGCATTTTTAGAGATGGGCCTTATACTGAGCTTCGGAAAAGCTGCGATCAAGGTTGGCATACACGCTTCCCCGCCTTTATGTTCACGTGGATCCCACTTGGTGGCGTCACATGAAATGCAAAGCAGCGTGGGCGTGGTCATTTGCAGTGCCAGGAGGGTGCCGCATTCGAACAGGTTCGCTTTTGCAGCCGTGCTAGCCGGACTATAGCTGTTCCGCACTCGCGCAGTTATGACACGTTGTGAAGCGCTTGTTTCACGTTGAACGACCAGGTGAAATCAGACAACAAGGACCAAAGCACAAGGAGACCGAGTGTGAGTACCTCAGCTCTTCAGAGCTCGCTTGCTTCGCCTCATTTGCGTTACACTTGCAATCCGAATACATTGAAGTTGTTTCGTACTGCTCTTCGGTGAAATTGCATCCGCACTTACGATTTCCTTTCAATATCCCCTGCTGCGAAAGGCTGCATAAAGCGTTGGAAGCCACCTCCGCTTCTTGTAAATTTGTGCGTCTTGATTCCCCATTGCAGAAGTAAATAGCTCATCCGTCTAAAAAGTTAAGTGGCTCGAGAGCATGTCATTATGACAGGCCTCTCAATGTACTCCTTTGTAGTCATTGTTATGCGATGTTTAAAAAATCCCTCTCGTGCTTTTTTTTTGTTGTTGTTGCCATCTCTGCTCCACCGTTTTAGGAGATTCTTTTTTCACGTGTTTTCATTCTGCGGCCGTACTGGAGTTGCTGTGATATCACGGTAGCAGTGGTGGGACTTTAATTATTTTTTCTTAGCACTTTATGCACGGCTTCAATAGTTATTGAAGACGTTTCGTCAGAAAATGCGCATTTGGTAATTACCACGCAACCCTTAAGCTAGAGAATCGGTTTCGATTTTTCCTGGTGATTATCTACCCCAACACGCCCACAGTGGTGAAGCATGCCACTATCGACTATGCCGCCGTGATCGGAGCAGGGATAGGTACGGGATGCGTGCTGTAAGACGTTATCAGCAACGGAATCTTTTTGCTACTACGCGTGTGGCATGTGCTACGGTTATATTGGCAGGACAGCCATAGACGAGATTCTTGTGCTGCCAATGGGCGCCGTCATTTTCAGGGCAATGGCGAGGTGCGGTGCGGATGTTTGATGAGGGGCTGAGGGACTGCAGAAACATCGCGGCCGCGCGTGCATGATGTCTAAAACGTACTGACTTTATGGCGGTGAGAAACATCGCTTAGGCTCCGTACGCCACTGTAATGTTAGAGCACACATAAGTCGACTTTTGCACGATGTGAAATGAAATCGCTTTTTGGGAAATGAAATCCATAGTTTCACATTTGTCGCAACTGCCCCGGCGATTTCCGCCCGTTCACGCAATGATTGCCGCTTTGGGTTGCTTTATGGGCAAAAGTTTTTAAAACAATTGCAAGACTTCAAGTGCTTCTAACTACCTTACTGATTATCAGGCTACCCAGCCGATTGGTCTCGAATATCAGGTATAGGGGCAGTGACAGATATCATATTATCTGTAGCGTTGCGTGGCAGCCACGCTTAATTTCGGGTGGTGAAAGAAGACGACGACTACTCTGAGGTCTGAAGCTCGCTTGCCGAAAGAACGCTGGGCCACGATTGTTCCCAGACGCTTCAAGAGACCCGGATTCATCTGAGCCCTAACCTCCTTTACCGTGGTTTCTGCGAAACAGAGATTTTAACTGGCGATGCATCTAAAAACGGCGCACAGAAAACATGCAAAACACAGGGAGAACGGACAGGACAAGAGCGCCCTAGCCAGTGAAGCTTGGTCGAAAAACACTCCTCAGTCGGTAAGCATGCACCAGGAAATTCAACACGTGTCAACAAAATACGTTGCTGTACGATAGACAAACTGAAAAAACCAAGATAAAAAATTTAAAACAATGTAAGACAAGAATTAATACAAGAACGTAAACCCCTGGGATGACCGAAGCACATAATCAGCACTGGCGATGAACAACAGCTATAAAAGTATTTGTTGATCAGCACCTCGGCGACACAAACAAAATTCACCTCCACGCAGATGACCCTTCTGCCTGAAACAAGCTTCGCAGAGTCGCCCACGCGCACACGTTATGGCGTCGTGCCGGGAACATTTCTGCGAGGGTAAAAGTTTCTTCATCTCATCTGTATTTCAAGCCTCCAATCATGCGTCAAAATTGTGCCCCTCAGGATAGGTTATTCAGTCGGTCAACGTGTATCGTCGCACTGTAACATAAAAAATAAGCTACCTTTGATTCTGCGCAAGCTTATCTTTTATACGACCAGGATGAATCTTCCTGCAAGCTGAAATCCTCCCTCATGCTTTAAGTCCCCTACATCTTTCGCCTCTACGCCTTTCAATGTGCGCACGACGATGAAATATATCACTTCACAGTATGTTGCTATCCAGATTTTTTGATGCCATTTTTGCTGTCTGATTGTTTTCAGCAATTTTTTTTATGCGTCCAGGTAATCCCCTGCGCAAGATAATCCACGGAGTGGTGCGCACACTGTTCCAGTACAGTTCCATTCAGCGCCTTCCAGCGGATCAGGCGGGGCGAGCTCGTGACTATCGAATCACCTGCTCGTATTGTTGAGTATGTATGTCTCTGTATGACGGGAGTTTTCAGTGTATGATGACATTTAATTCTTCCCGGGGTGCCATCGTAAATCTGAGAGTGCGAACTCTGTGAATACAAAGGAGATAATGGCAACACTTCGCCTCTCCACCGCTTACCCTACTTATGCGAGACATGAGTGCTGATTATCGTTTCTTTGCTATTGGCACCTGAAGGAGTGATGGTTGATCCTTGGAGGCACTATATTTACAACCCTATTGTTAGCTCCAAAAAAAAAACCGAAGACAAGGTATAGTCCTTGCAAGCCAATAATGTGGCTGAGCGCATGGTAGGGAACATTATGTGGCGAAGCACTCTGAAGAAAATTAACTTGTTCCCCCTGAGCTTATTAACAATGCATCCTACCGGCATTAATGTCTGCAACAAAGAAAATGCATTTCATTTCAATTTCCAATTCTGAAATTAGATTGAAAGTTTTGGGCACCGTTCAATAAAAATGCATCATATCAGTTGTCGGAATGGAATCGAGTTATTACATCTGATTTCCGATCAAGACGAAGTGACTGACTTAGTTGTCACATGGTCCGAAACGTCGCCGGCAGTCTTATGAAGCGCACTCTATAGGAGCTCATATAAGCTCCTGCTAGTTATTTTTAGCTCCCATTGCCGAACCCTTAATCCCTTTATGAAAGTACTGCTTTTCCGAGACAAGCTAACTAGGAAGTATATACAACGAGACATGAATTTTATTAATGTTTATGGATTAAGACACCCGAACAAGAGTTCCTTGCGGCGGTGCCTCGGAGTGGCAGTATCTCACCATCACAAAGCAGACTTCTGTGTGAAAACGACCACTGTATCAAATCCGCAAGAAAAAGTCTGGCTATAAAGAAATGCTGAAGCTTATCAGCTCTTTGAACGAGAGCAGCAATGGCGGACAGAGACTCTATCAGTTCCAGCGTAGCGGTTTGGGATCCTCGATGTGAATGCTTAACTATTTCTTGCTTATTTCTGTTGCTATATCCATCATAAGACTCATTTTCGTTCTCTGAAAATAGCTCTCTGCTGCGATTCATCACCAGCCCAACACTGGGAGACTGGAGAATGTGCAGGCTACATGTGAGAGACTTATGGCGTTTGCATCGGTTCGGTGTGTTCCCGGCTAGCGTACTCGAGGCCCGCGTAGCTGCTTTCAAAGAGACGTCACTATATCGGGATTACTAAATGCACGCTTCCATTTTCCCTACAAAGACGAGGGCTTTCCCTTTAAACAAGGACGCTCTTCCTTTGCAGCCTGTCCACACATGATCAAAAGCACAACGAAAACTTCTCTGCTACGGTTGCGGTTGTCCCATGGTTGTCCTCATGAAATCGGCCTGGTTTGTCTTTTTGTGGCTAAGTACTACCGGGGTAACAAAACGCCAGGCCCGAAATATGTGATTTTATCTTAACTATCCGGTATAAGCAGGGCACAGAACCGTAAGCTGAGGCATAAACACGGGAGCACGACCAGGTGCTTTGCAAGCTGTCTCGAACGCAACACGATAAAATGTTTTTCGGCCACTCGTGTGACGCGTAAACATTTCCCGCCAAGTGTACTTCGCAAAAATTCTCTTTTTCAGTCTTTTATTTTCATTCTCTGCAGGTGTTCACGGGGCGTAAGCAGAAGGCAAAAGGTAATCGCGGATTTTCATCATACGCACGGGTGGTGTGCTTAACCAGCTGCCATTAGACCGGAGCAGCTGCCCACATAGGTCCTAATAGGAAGTGCCATGGACTTTCAGTCGGAATCTGACCTCGACGAAGTGACAAATGGTGAGGAGGAGTGGCGAGGGGAGGTCACGTTCACCGTTTGCGGCCTGGAGAATGGTCACACTCAGAGAAAGGTTCATTGGACATCACTTTTTACAGGAGAGACAAGATTGAAATATATTACAAATCATTCCCAATTGTGTGAATCAGTGCGACGTACACAGTGCAGTACTCGAGAAAGTCTAGAGCACAAAGAGATATTGCAGCAGTACACCAGTAAATCCATGAGGCGAAAAAACAAAAACAAACATTAGTAACCATGTTCTGCAAAATTCTGAACACCCAGGGATCGCGGAAGACTATCGCATTTTCTCTCGCTCGCATTTTCTCTCGCTGGCGGACAGAGTTGTGGCCGCAGAAGTCGTGCGGTAGCGCTTTCTTGTAACCAACCGAACTACGTGTACACGGAGTTCATACGTGTATGCGGAGTTTTTTCAGTAGCTTCATTTTTAGCAGTGTTTAGTAGCATATTTACTGAAACATCGAGCTTAGAAACTCTTTTTCTAATCACATTTCCGAATGTTGCACCGTCTTTCTTTTCATTTATCAGGGGTCTATAGTGTGTTCCTTGCCACACTCAACATTCTCAGCCGTGAATACTGGTCTCTGATATTGCACAAAATATTAGCTGTGAATTCCGCACTGCTGCATGTGCTTTTGTGGGGCGCCTTCATTGGTTTATATAAAAGTCTTAAGAATATTTCTACCCTTACGCGAAATTGCGGTCATGGATATTATATCTTCTCTGGGCATATCGTAGTTTAGCGAAAACTAATTAGAGATCGGGCATGTACTTCCAAACAGTTCAGTTCAACCAGCCGCACCACTAGCACTTCCGTCATTCATTGGGACACATGTTCAAGAAGGTGAGTCCTGCAATTGTGTACAAAACGCAAACTTCAGAGCACTTTTTTCTTAGGATGATGTTGTGCAAATACTTTAACTGCAACTGACCTGTTTACGCAGAAAACATACGCTTGCCCTTTAGTTTGTATGCCATTCACTGGTTAACACCAAAATAACTTCACATATATTTTAAAGCTGAGACAAATCACGCGTATTCTTTGTGCACGCTTCCCTGTTTGCTTCACCTTCCATTATTGGTGATAATTTGCATAATTTTTATAACCAGTCGTACACTGCATTTTCTGGCTCTTACTCTATATCGTAGGTGTGCACATTTCCTTTCATGAGGGAGGGGGACCTTGACTCTTAATTTTTTTTTCATTTCTGTGCTCGTATATTCGTCACAGTTCATAGCAATTTCAGACCTCACTTTGTTTTGTGTGAAGTACTTAGACATGTTGATCTGCTCAGGTACAATACTAATTTGGAAAGTGGCAATCTGAATTATGGAGTGTTTAATTAGAATTAAGTGCAAGTGCCTTCCTTATAATTGCGCCACCGCGGTTGCACGGTAGTTACGGTGCTCGGCTGCGGCTTCGATCACGGCGCTGTTGGTCGCATTTCGATGGACTAGGAATGCTACAGACCGTAGGGCTGCGTGATCTCAGTGCACGTTAATAAGCCCCACGTGATTGAACTTATCCATAGCCCTTCACTACGGGGTTCCCCATAACTTGACTCGCACTGGGACACAAACATCATCAAACAAAACGAAACTTTTGTGCTTCGAAACATTTCAACCAGTGTATGGTCTAAATTGAAATAGTGGCCAGAAAATAAGGTTAGGGAGTTGTAATAATAATCATCAGCCCGAACACGCCCACTACAGGGCAAAGGCCTCTCCAATGTCTCCCCATTAACCCTGTCCTTCGCCAACGGCACTCACCGTATCCCCGCAAATTTATTTATCTCAACCGCCCACCTAACTTTCTGCCGCCCCCTGCCACGCTTGCCTTCTCTTGGAATCCACTTCGTTACACTTAAGGACCAGCGGTTATATTACATGCCCAACCAAAGCCCATTTCTTCCTCTTGATTTCGACTAGGATGTCATTAACCCACGTTTATTTCCTCACCCAGTCCTGCCGTTTCCAATCTATTAAAGTTACACCTATCATTTTTCTGTCCATAGCTAGCTGCATATATGCTCAACACGAGATAACGCAGTGATGGGCATATATAAAGCCTAAAGCTACACAGAGTGCGCAAACATCAGACGCCACCGCGATATGGTGGTTGCTTTACGCACAACCAGGTTTTTGAAGCTTTAAAAGCGCGCGCGCAATTAAAAGAACTTGCTTTCCGTCGTAAACTTGCCCGTCTTTCACTTTTTCATAAACTTTATCATCACCCATTGCTGTGTCAAGATTTCTTTCAGGAACCTGCCGCCAATTTTCCGCGCCGCGATCATTTTTTTAAATTAAAGCGCACGCCATGCCGCACATCCTTTTTTGCAAAATCATTCATACCACGCACGATCATCGATTGCAACCGCTTACCATCCAATATCGCTACCGAATTTAACACATTTAAATTTCAAGAAGTGATCTCCGCTTTGAGTACCATCTACCGACATCGACAGTTCTAGTAGTGCCAACCTTTGCCATCGCATATGTTATGAAGCGCACGTTACTCTATGTATTTAGATATAGTAAGTCACCTGTTGTTATTCCACCCGGTATATTTCTTGTTCGTATATGATGTTTATTTGCATGACTGCGTATAATAATTTGTTTTATTGTGGGTTTTTTTCATGTCTCATTGTAAGTGCCCTTTCTATTGCCTACCCCCCCTTACGTAGTACACTCGAAAGATGGCCTTTAAGGGTAGTTTCAATAAATGAATAAATAAATAAAAAGGCTGTCCACTTCCGAGTGCTATCAAGGTACATTTTCAAGCCAGGCAACACAAATTGAATCAACGACTATTCGCACACTGTGGCTTAAGAGTAAGTCCTCGCTTGAAAATTCTTCTGATAGTTTGATTAATCGTCAACTTGGTGTATTTTCTCAGTACTTTCATAAAGCAGTACTTTCATAAAGGCATTAAGGATTTGACAGCGGAAGATAAAAATAAGTAGCAGGAGCTTATAACAGCCAGCTCTCCTCACGTTTAGGCTTCATAAGACTTTCGCCGTCGCTTCGGAGTACATCCCAAAAAAATCATTTACTGCTTCCTGATTTGAATCCAGATGGATTAACTCGCTTCTATTTCGCCAACTGCCGCGGTTTTTTTCTGTGTTTTATTACATGCTGTCCATTTCTGCTTTACGGCGCAAAACACTTTCAATTTAATTGTAGACTTAGACTATGAAACTAAATGCATTCTTTTGCGCTCCAAGATTAAGTAGCAGATGTTAGTAGCGGCAGAATATCTCGCTAATAAGTTCACGAGCAACAAGTTAACTTGCTCCGAAGCGCTGACACATATTAAATTCTCTAAAATGCTCTCAGCTACATTACAGGCTTGGAAGGAATATGACTGCCTAATTTTTTATTTTTTTTGTTGAGCTAACTGAATAACTGAATGGGTGGAAAGTAGTCCTTCAAAAGATGAACCATCATTATTCCAGGTACCAATGGCAAAGAACTTATAATCTACACTTATGTCTCGCAGAAATAGTTCAGGCAATGGGGAGGCCATTTCCTGCAGTTATTCCCTTTTAACAGAATGCGCACTCTCAGAATAAGGATAGCGCCACTGTTAGAATCTCGTAAAGGTCACCATACACTGACAACTCCTGTCATGCTAATAAATGCTCACTAAAAAGTTGAAGCAGGTAGTTCGATATAAATTTCTAATGAAGCGAGCACGCGTTGCCAGATTCGCTGGAGGACATGAAATGAAATGCTATCGGTGCCGCGTGTCTTGAATTCCATAGATTATCTTGCGCAGGAAACATTGAATAGTGCTGAAAGCAATGCGTCAGAAAAAGCACAGTCGAAAGAGCACAAATGTAACTAACGAAATAAGATTGTTGTTTCATTGTCTTCCAAAGTATGAAAGGCATAATGACCAAATGGGAGGGCGCATAAAGCCCGCGGACGGATTTATGCATGCAGGACTATGCATCCTGGCGGTATGAACGATAAGCTCAAGCAAAATCATGCATAGCTTACGTTTAATTTTATAGTGCCATGATACTCCTTCGCCTGCTTAATTTTGACGCCGGAAAGGCGGCATAAGTTATAGACCAGGCTCGGAATCTTTTGGCCTCACAGAAATTCTCCCGGCACGCACCTACTTTCGGCTTCTTACTCTCTGCAGGCGTATGCGACTGTACGAAGCCCGTCGTGGGCAGAACAGGCGTCTATGAGTGCGTATATTTCTTGTTTATCGGAGATGTGCGCCGCTACACGTGACATTTTCGCGTGAGCTGTCGGACACAGCGCGAGTTATTTCCTTTCAACTAAGAAGGACCACTGATTACATATCCGTCACTGTTCATATCCCTGATATTGGAGGCGGGTCGGCTGGGCAGCCTTTGGTTGCCTGGCAAAGTGGGCCATCATAAAGAACCATGCCCGTGACTGAAGCGCATGAGAAATAGGCTTCGATAAGAAATTAGCATATCTAAATATCGGATCTGAAATTACGTTTTTAGACAGTCATGCTGGCAGAAGGATTTGTTGATGCGGGGGAAAATTTTTAGCATTAGGAGGTAAGCTTGACTATATGAATTCTAGATTCCATGCTCATCGCGCCTAAGATATACTGGGACTTTTCCCTAACATAACCAATGTTTTTTTATATGCCCCTGGACGTCGTCTTGAGCCACGCAGTGTTTTTACATTGCAGGTAATTATTTACCAACTAAGAATAATTATGCACATTTTGTATAATTTATATATTCAGCACGAGTGTTTTGTGGAGTTTCAGTGGGGGCCCCCTTAGTTTTTTTTGCAGCACTGAGAAGACGCCCACGATATATGAAAACAAACGACATGACTGCACCCGTGTCCGGCAGCGTTGTAGCGTAGTAAACCGTATCTATAGTATACGCGCTGACTATGCAAAAATGAGCAGCTGATACCATAAGCATAACCGACAAGGTGATTCAGGCCCTTCCTCAGGAACAATGACAACACGTGTCGGTGTCTATGATAAGTGACAAGTAGGCAGCCTTCAAATTTTAACGGCGCAAGTTACACGGCCACAGGAAATGCAAGGCAGACAGAAAGAGACGCTCTCTCATATTACGAATCAGCTAGCCCTTCAACAAGTATTACTTGAAGAGAGCCTAAAGCCGGCTGAAACGTAGATTTCATTCGGTCATCGCATACACAGAAAAGAAAAGAAAGGGTAAGGTAAATTGGTTAAGTGAGGTTGTTCAAGCCTGCCGTAGTGTCTTTTTTTTTTGTATACCACTGAGCTCCACTTCGAAGTATGTGACGAGCGCTAACATCGACGCGGACAGTACACCTGCTTCGTTCATTCAAAACTCAGTTGGGCAGGCTAAAATACTGTAGCGCAGGGTACACGAAATTTGCTTGACATGTTGCAAGCGGTTTTAAATTGCCGTGCAAAAAAAAACAGCACGTTGCCACTATAAAACTGAATCGACTGGTCCGGAACCATGTTCTACTAATAAACGACCTCGGGCATAAAGAAGCTTCAGTTGAACCTCCTTGTAACGAAGTTCAAGGGGCTCGGCGATTACTTCGTTATAGCCGTATTTTCATTATAGGCCGTGTTGACCGAGCTACCAAGGGGAATCGTCATTCCTTCGTTATGTTGATTATTTCGTTATAAACCGTTCCGTTGTAACGAGGTTCGACTGTAGCACTACCCTCGCACAGGTATTATTAGCCAATGATGCCATCTGGCGGGAATTAAAGTTATCTTAGATTGCGCATGTGGAAGCAAAAATGGCATCCAGGCAAGGCTTCTGCTATTTTAAGACGTTGGTTAAAGTAATGTGTTAAAACTCCGAATTTTAAAATGTGTTCCTACCTGTTTCAACATATATTCGTACAATTTTTACGTAAGCTTGCACGCTATTTATGGATCATTTGGTTTCGCATATGTGCTTATGTATGCGTTAAGAACACCGAAATGCTCCTCTGCTCTTGGTTTGATCCGGTACAAAATAGATAAAAAAAAAGCCTGCACAGCTTGAAACTTCCTCCAGTTCATACACAGCGAGAAGAGCGTGCGCGAGTATAACAAAACGAAAAAATTCGTTGTTTGAGGCAGCTCAGTGAACAGCGGTGTCAGTTATTCTGATGTATAAACACTTTCTTATTTGCTCACTTCAGCAGTCCGGGTTTGACGTACACATTTCATGACTTGCCTTCCAGTGACTGCTGCACTACAAATCTGTAGGTGTTCCCCTCAATTTTATATTCTACGGGATTTGATATTTGACAGCTTTTAATTTCGGTCGCACACAATTCCCGAAAGGTGAAATGATGCAGATAGGAAATTGATTATGGGTCTTAATTGCGAAAAAAAAAAGATCATGGCGGCGACGCGCATTGGACCAATGCGAAAGCAAAAGTCCACATACTATATCGACGTCCGTGGCTGTTCTCACGTCGCCGTGCTATATCGCCCTCCATGGCTGTTTTGACGTCTAAGTTAGTTTTTCGTGTTTAATGAAGTAATTGCACCTCATCAACCAAATTTTTCCCACAGCAGCATTTTATCTCACCCTATCTGTCACAATCCCACTTTCACACATTTATCTTAAGAGAACGACGTAATCGTGCGGTCAAAACTGCGGACACATCTTGTGGACGCCACAGAACCATATAATTCTCTCGCGTTATTAAAGCGTTTAACAACGGTATAGCGGGTAAGCTTATGCTGGTTCGGACGTTGGTAGATGGCGGCTTTGAACTTTCTAAATATAGCGTGTGCCTTCGAAATAGCGTTAAGACTTCCCTTACATCTGCCGCTGCAGGTTAGCATGCACGCCTAGGAATCTACTTGAATGCTTAGGGCAGCCGGTAGAGTACTTCGCACACGAGTCATAAAATTAAAAGGGCTGCATTTTTCCGGACGCTTCCATTGTTTTGTGCAGCCTTTCGCAAGGAAGTTTTAACTGGAGATGAACTTTCTTTGTACAGCAGAGCAACTAAAACGTACTCAGGCACAAATGGAACGCAAACGTAGCGAAGCAGGTCAACTGTGAAGAGCTGAAGTACTCACATTCCGTCGGCTCAGAATTTGGTCCTTTGTGCTCTAGCCCCGCCCCGTCGTTCACCGTGAAATGAGCGCTTCACGACGTGCAAGAACTGCGCGAATGCGCGAAGCCACACTTTAAGTTCGTTAAACAAAAGAGCCAATTGCCTTGCACCTTTTACAAAAAAAAAAAAAACGGAACTTTAAGATAATACTCTTTCATAAACATAAGTCAAATGCTTTTTTGATGGTAATACTTTGCTTTCTGTAATATTACAGGAAATCGATTTCCGTGCCGCTCTTCAACAAGAAGTTTTTTATTTCTAGCGCGAGTTTGCTGGCGTTCTTTTCATGGCTACGGTGCTCCGGCGCCTATCAAAATTTGTATGGCTTCAGACAAGTTTAGATTTTTCCTTGATAAAAAGCGTTGGTGGCGACTCTTCGGCAGAAGGTACTGTTTGGTTGAGTGCAGGGATAGGCAAGATACTTTAAAAAATAAAAAAACTGGTCAATACCGATGCCCAAGAAAAAATAAAACCAAGAAAACCGAAGAAAAATAAAAAGGGTGAAACTTTTTATTACGGAGAAGTTATGTTGTTAATCTCCATGATTTTACATGCTTCTTTTACTCAACCGTATTAAGAGCATGTGCTCAAACCAGTGGTCCGGAAGAGCCTCGCAATGAGAACGCGCAACGAGGGAAACAGATAAAAAAAAGCCTCTCGAAAAGAACAGACGAGCACATTGCTTGTTCCATTTAATGACGCTGCAGTTCCTCAACGAAGGAGGGGGAAAGCCTGCCTACCCGCCGCGGTGGCTCAGTGGTAAGGCGCTCGTCTACCGAGCCGGAGTTCCCGGGTTCGAACCCGACCGCGGCGGCCGCGTTTCGATGGAGGCGAAACGCAAGAGGCGCCCGTGTGCTGTGCGATGTCAGTGCACGTTAAAGATCCCCAGGTGGTCGAAATTATTCCGGAGACCTCCACTACGGCACCTCTTTCTCTCTTTCTTCTTTCACTCCCACCTTCCTCCCTTCCCTTACGGCGCGGTTCAGGTGTCCGCCGAGATATGTGAGACAGTTACTGCGCCATTTGCTTTCCTCAAAAACCAATTTACCAATTTATTTAAATACTGCCTAGTCGACTGGAAGGTCCTGTACCCAAGCAGCACAGGTAATTGGCCCAAGGTTGGAAACGTATTGCCAAACGCCGGTGCAGCAAAGATTCGGTGTGAAAACAGCGGAGTGAAAACAGCAATTTTCAGTATTGGGCCGATTACATCTGCTGCACTGCTGGGGGGGGGGGGGGGGGGGTTAAAGTAAAAAATTGCTGACGACTACGTTACTTCCTAATGCGAAATTTGAGCTCACCTCAACAGCTGTTCCAGCTTTTCGATAGATCGAGGGAAAGAATTCGAGCAAGACATGAATGCACATACAATTACAGACAGCTTACTTTTCACACATATTCCTTCTCCAAGAAACACTCCACTAACGGTTCTTGATTGTCATGAAGGAAGCTTTGTGGACGGAGAAATAGATGGATATATGTTCGACTTGCTACACCAATGCCTGGTTCTCAAAGAAGAGGTCTATGCAAGTATTTAGCGAGGTTGTCAAACCCGTTGCAGGCGTTGCGAGCGAGAAGAATGGGATGTTCTTCTGCATAAGTGGTACGAAATTCCTGTTTGTCTTTATATCTCAAGTCCCCACCCACCCTCCCACCCTAGCAGATGGCAGTTAATGGTTGATCGCGAGAGTTCGCTCACCGTTGTCAGCGCTAACGCATGCAGACCACATCTCTCTCACATCATCCCACATAAATATAAGCGCGATTGAGGCGTCCACTGACCCAGGGAGCCAGTTATGCGCATTTCTTTTCCTTAAAATGATCGGAGCATAAAACGTTGTCAACGGCAACGCCAAAGAACACAACGAACGCCGACGGCCTGTGGCTTCAGAGCCGCATTTCTGGCACAACATTGTCAATGCCAACGCATGCAGCGCACATCTGTGTCTACCGCCACGTAGTTTAAAGCACAATTGAGGTGTCCACTGTTACAAGAGGGCAGTTATGCGCCTGTTAACGTCAACGCCAATGAACACAATGAAAGCCGGCGGACATTGCCTTCAGCGACGCTTTTCTGGCACAACGTTTCTTCTTTCACTCCCACCCTCCTCCCTTCCCTTACGGCTATTCTAGTTCACTATACTTACGGCGCGGTTCAGGTGTCCGCCGAGATATGTGAAACAGATACTGCGCCATTTCCTTTCCTCAAAAACCAATTTACCAATTTTACCCGCATCGCGTAGAAAAGCTGGCCTTCGGCTGCTGCGTTTTCTGCTTCGTCAGGAATGGCACATTTTCCCTTCGGCGTGACCGCCTCGGTTTGCACTTAACCTTGCGGCGAGTCTCTTTTGTAATGGAGTACAAACGCTCATACATCAGATTGGCAAGTGCGGTCTAAATTCTGTTCGCCTCAAAGAAACACACGAAAAAAAGACGATGATGATGATGATGATGATGTCCTCAGGCTTAATGGCACGCATTCATGTATTGACTTCGTTGTCTTTATGATAGAAATAGCTGCTCGATATATAACCGATCGAGGACGACTCAAGCAGAGGCAACCCTAATACTTTCGTGCATCCCACCCTAGGAGAGCGTATCGTTAGCCCCGCCACTTTTTGCAAATACACTCCCGTGCTCCCGCCCAAGCAAACCGCGCTCCATCCGAAGGCACTTCGATTTTTCTCCGGTGTGCATCTCTGCCGATCGGCGCGGCACGTGGTGGTGATTCGGAACACCCTACAGTCCTTGGTTTGGCTCTGCTGCCGAAAGGTGGCGAGGCGTGCGCGCAAGGTAGCGGGAATGGCGTTGGGCATCGTTTTTTTTCCCCCGCTGCCGGCATCTGCCGTTGGTGCATATTCTCGCGGCTGGCTGTAGCATGCTCGGCCAACGTTAAATAGAAACCGCCCAACAGCAGCAGCGCACCAGCTATGTCTTACGCAGGAAACGCCATGCAGGATCCGGGAGAAGTTCCAGCGCTACATAGGTTGCGAGGCCACTTCGCCGGCGTCAACTGGCGACCGACGCGTTTCGCCGAGGGCGTGCCTCTGGCGCACATCTGCGGCCTCTGCCGCGCGATACCGAAAGGCACGGTTCTCCTTCCGTGCGCCCACTTCCTATGCGAGACCTGCCTGGGAGCCAGCCGCCAAGATGACGTCGCCGTATGCCCCTTGGACCTCGAACCCTACGAAGAGGAAGAGTGCCAGAGGATTCATCTGCCTGCAAGGAAAGCCAGCAGGCTCAGGGTGAGTTGTAAACATCTTGAGTACGCGCCATGTTTTGTTACCGGCATTCGCTCACGCCGCGTATTGAGCGCTGTATCTCGGCATTGCACTGACCCTGTTCATGTACTGGAAAGAACCTATTTAGTGACACGCTAGAAATAACTGCAGTAAAAGCATGTCCATTGTTTTGAATGTCTTGCCGCCACTGAGTAAAGAAATCAGTCAGATAAAATTTTTATTTCATGCTCACCACGAATATGGGGAGGAGACAAAAAAAAAAAGCTCGTGTTTTAAACAGCTTGACGAGTTCCCATATACCATTAAGTACAAGGACGTCAGCAGCGTAGACAATGGATAACGCTACGCTGAAAAACAATTTTTGAATTATAAAATACTAGATATTCAAGCTTTCACGAGCGGAGAGAAATAAATTTAAAGAAAACTAGAAAGCACTTAGTAAGTCACATAAACACTAACTGCATTAATTTACAAAGAAATACACAGGCAAAAATATAGACAAAACAGCGTACAGGAATTACATTTGTCAGCCGTCAAAGGCGTCCGCAGTATATTTTGGGATGGGGTAGGCAGTAGGTTAGCACCAAAAAGGCACTATTTTGATTAATAAACAAATATTTAAACTTCATGAGTAAAATGCGGAAAGCTACTATCACTTGGTGAAGAATTATCAGTCTCGCTGCGTGCTGGTTCTCGACTGACGTGAACGGATGACCAGCACAGAACACGTATATGTTCACCAGCATGTTACTGCAGTCCTTCAGTCTATCTTGAATAGCAGCTGCAGATGTCTCGAGTTTTTCTGGGCAAATTGCGTGATGACACGGGTGATAGTCTTCCTTGTGCTTCATTACACGCTCTCGGTGCACACTCATCATACAAAGGCCGTCCAGCTTGCCATTTGTCATTGTTGAGTGTAGCCAGGTTTTCACTGTCCTCATTGTACTGAAGGAGCGTTCGACAGGGCAAATGTTAACTGGCAATGCCAGAGCCACCTCAGTGGCGTTTACAACAGCGGGGAAGAATGCCTTCGCCTCAAGCAGAAGGTCAGAGTACGTAATTTCTGACGAGTCCCCAGTTTTGGTTCCCCGAATCTCGTACCACGAGATACCCTCTTCCTCGAAGTTTTCGATACAGTAAAAGCCCTGGAGTTCTTCAGCGAGGACAACAAACTCAACACGGCTCAAACACTTCGTTTTTGCCGGATGCAGCTGAGAAGTATGAAGCTCTTCGCATTGCTTTGAGAAAAGCGGCGAGCCGAAGAGAAAGTGAGAACATCCAAGTAGATCACAAACTATACTGCCATTCGATTGTGTACCTCCGGCGACTGAATTCCGTAGCTGTCTCGGTGGACCTGACGAGAGGCTTGTCTTGGTCTAGATATCAACTCATTTAAGCGATTGGCTGCTTCACTTGCTGTGTTCATGATGTCAACTGCTCTGCAGCGGTAGACCGATGGCCGCGAAAAATATTCTGCAACTCAGTGATGTGGTCGTGTACATGACGGAAGTCCATAGATGCACTTTCCACAGCGTTCGTAACTAGTTCCAGTAGTGCGCTTTACTTCGTTACAATGCGCATGCAAACGATGAAAGATGAGCTTGTTGTTGCACAATAGAGGATGTGAGCTCGTGTCCTAGTTGCAGCGTTCGAGCTTGATTCCATCCTGCCTTATTCCATCCAGAATCCTTCCTTGCGTGCCGACGCCTTAGGTACTGTATATATGATTACGCAAGCAGGGAGAGTTTTTATACAATTAGCCAAATGAGAGCTAGGTGATGTTGCATGCATGTGGCACTTCTCAGATATTTTTCAGCATGCCTCAAAGCAATGTATATCAAAGCATATGAAAGGAACAGACACTTTGAAATTTCATAATGCCCGCAGCCCGCGCAAACTAACCGATTGGATGGCTTAAGTGAAAACACCCGCTTTACTGGCCGTCTAGCAGGCCCAAGAGAGCGTGATTGCCGTTGAGAGCTAGCGGTTCTGAGCTTGCTGCGTACAACGGCCACGCGCAGCCTGCATGCGCAGAATGCGAGGCGAAAGATACGCCGCTCGTTTCTGCGCCTAGCCTCTCTCTGCATCATCGATTTTCCGCTGTTTTATTTATGAGGACCATCGCAACTTGGCTACGCTCGCTCGTTGCTCTCTTCGTATTTCGACGGTAATTGCCACTTGAAGGCGAAAGGTCATAAATACGTCAAATACCGCCCTTATAAAAAATGCCTATAGACAGTCTATAAACTTCTTATAGACTCTACTGCCTTCCTATAGATATTTATTTTCCTCTAGTCGTAGTCTATAGACTGTAGGCAAACGACTACTAAAAGTGTATGACCATAAATCTATAGATTTTCTATAAACTGCCTATAAAATTTGTATTGCTTATAGACTGTTCTCTAGGATTTGTCTACAGAGAGTTTATAGACTTTATGGACCGAAGTCTATGAACAGTCTATAGACTTTGTAAAGAAATTTTTGTAAGGGCGGTGTTGTACTGCAAGTGACGACGCCGCGGCTGCTTCGCTTTGGGCAATTTCATATAAAAGCTTTGTTTTCGGTAAAAGTGGCTTGTTTGCTATCACGTGACGTTACTCCATCAGTCTAGCCTGCATGTTTTTCACGCTTCACCCATAAACGCATGAAGAAGGGTTGTGCATTTTGCTGAAGCTTCAGAATATTCCTCGAAGCTGTGGCTGCGATTGTGCACACGGATCCCTTCTTTTTGTTTTTCTCATTCAGGCTCACTGCTGGAACGAAGAGCGTGGCTGCCAGTTCGTGGGCACCATGGAAGCTGTCCTGCGGCATTACGAGGAGGACTGCATCTTCCACGCAGTCGACTGTCCGCGGTGCGGAGAGGTGTTTCTCCACAAAGACCTCCCGGCACATTACATGGCGGGGTGTACCGCCAACACGCCTTCGCCCTGCACAGAACAGCCTCCCGCGCAAGACAGTGTGCTCACCATACACGACGTGAACACCGCGCTAGCAGGTCTCAAGGAGCTCTTGAATGACCCACACCACGACCAGCTGCTTGCTGTTCAGAGTCAAATTAACGAACTGGTGGAGCATTCAAGAAACCAGGCAACTCAGTTGAAGGACACGGTAGCCCGTGGTCTCAAGGAGTGCGAAAGAAACCTAAAAGACCAGGTGGCGCAAATTTCAGACAATCTAACTTCTACGCTTAGACAAGAGCTCCTTCCAGTTATTTCTATCCCACAGCAAACTGCGCCAGCGCAAATCCAAGCCACTGTTCCTGAAGCAGCAGCAGCCAGCGAGGCTATTCCATGGAGCACTGAAAAGAAGCTGATCCTTCGAAAGTTAGAGGTCTTGGCCAGTGCGTCCTTCCGTGCTGCAGAACAGTTACGACACAGCGTTGAACCGCATCCACCGCGTCCTGTTCTTTGTTGTGAGCGCATCCTGCATCTTTGGAACATGGACATGGAACGCATTTTTTCGAAATTGCCCATGCAGTTTCTGCCGGGGCCAACGTATCGTTTGACTCTAAGGGACGCTGATGCATTGTTTGAAACGATAGAGAAAACAGATGGCGTCATTATCGGAGAAGTAACTAACTGGTACCGTAGGGACACGTTTATTACTGTTGTATTTTTTGTAACTGAAGGCAGTGGCTTGCCCAATCGGCCTCGTTTAAAAGCGGAAGTCAGGTGCCACGGGCTTCTGCAAACATCTCGTTTGCTACGCCCCGTAGAAATGGTTCTACTGAATGAGTGTTCTTCCAAAAACAGCCCAATGTGGAACGATCCTGTTCATGATTCGGACGAGCAATGTGTTCAGCGCAGGTTTTGGCTAGAGCTGGGTCTGCTAAAGGAGACCGGGTTTCTTCAAAACGGTGCAGCGAAATTCAGCCTTTTGCTTGGATAAGAAATTTGGCGAGTTGTGCCTACTGTTTGTCACTTGAGAAACAGCGGGGAGCATATATTCTCTCGTTCGTCTCGTTCTTTGTACTGCTGTGTTTTTGGGATGATTAACATCTCTTGCGACCGTGATTATAGATATGGCTCCTGTTATTACATAACTTCACATCCTCCGACCACTCAGTTTTTCCGCGCGCGCAACACTCAAAGCTTATTACTTGTTTTTGCACTCTCTCGTTTACCTACACCGAAGGATAAGTTATGGTAAGCAGTAGTTTTGCCGCCCATAAAGGCTCAATGCGTTTAAAGCTTCTCTACCCTGCTCGAATGATATTCAGAGCAGGGCAAAGAAGCTGTTGTGCAGTAGAAACTTGTCCTATTTTGTCTCGAACCGGCCCGTTTTCGAATGTGAGGTTTATCCGCGATTGCAAGTATAGTAGGATACAACTAAAAAAAAGCGGCCGTTGGTAACAGTGGGCCACTGTCCACGGCGTCCTCTATTACTTCGCTGGTCAATCACAAGAGTAAACGAAATCAACTTTTTAATGTTTCACCTTATGAAACAAGTCATGTATGAAAATTTTAAAGCTTATGTGTTTTGGTTTTAGAGCTTATGCTTTTTTGATGCGGTTAGATTTTTTAGGTATACCTAGAAAAGTCTGAAGGCGGCACTAATTTTTTGTCGCGGAGGAATTATGTGCGGCGGAAACAGCCTGCCAGCGAGTATGAACCAATGCAACGGTTACGCTTCATGTTTGGAAATATTTCGAGCCCTTGGGAAAACGAATGGTTTGCAAGAAATTTTGTCGTGCCTGCCAGAATTTGAAACGAGCATATATAGAATAGTAGTGGTTTCTTGTTTGGAGAAAGCGCCTTTTTCCGTAGTCGGTGCTGGGACCAGTTTGGAATAGCAGCAGATAATTCTGATTCCTTACCGAAGGCAGCGCTATTGTGATTAAAATGAATTTTTTTGGCGAGATCTGGGGCTGATGTTCACAGGTTTCTTTGTATCTGTCAATTGTGAATAAATTTCTCTTTTCTTGTTTCCGTGTTAATCAATTTATCCTTGCTTGTTTCTTTGTTGTAAACAACACCGAACTATTCGAGCGAAGTCCTTGAGCAATGTAGTTTAACGACAACGAACCGTCAAGACGTCATGGCATCGTATAATTGATCTAATTTTCCTCTACAACATCCAGATACAAGCACCTCAACTTCCCATGTCAATGCAGTCCATGATCCCAGTTTTAAGCAGCCCATGATCCCGAGTAAACTTGGGATGCCGTTTGAACACACGAGTTCATGACTCCTTTCATGCCCCACCTCTAAAGAACAAGCGTTTTTGTCTGTGTTTCTGATCCTGATTACGCTCCGGGGTGAGTTGATGCGATCCGACCTGTTTGTAAGTTATGTTATTTTTGTGACAATGGTATTATAGCAACTTCGCTAATGGGCAAAAAAAAAAGTCGTCGTCGTAATTACTAATCCACTGTGGAGATTACTTCAGTTTTTCATAGCTGTATTTAAGAAAGAAGCACAGGTGCTAATGCAGAGGTCGTAGCTTTACTTGCGCTCCGCTCGTGGTTTTAAAACGCGAATGTGTTCTCATCAGTTGCCTAACGTCTTGAGAAGCGACAAGAAGAAAAGCTTGTAAGCCGGAAACAAAACAAACAGATAATAATCAAGCGTGATCTGTTGCACTATTGCTTCTATGTGGCCGTTTCAACGCACGGCTTTGACTCCCGAGAAGCGGAAGGCGCTTGAGGTTAGAGCAGAACAGTTGAGAGACGTGAGCAAAGAATAGCACTTTAAATTACATGCGTACTCTACTGTGGTATAATCGAAATGAGGTGCTGCTTGGGTTGCCAAAGGTCAGGCCTCACATCTCCCTGAGGACAAGGCATTGACGCATGCCACACATTTGTTCGTACTGCTCTAAAAGCGTATTCGAGTCCCACAAGCTGCACTGCGCCGTTTCCCATAACAGAAGGCGTCGAGAAGAAAGAATTTTGCTTCATCCGGCTCCTGAACATGCAAGTGTGGAAGAAAGCTTATCTGGACGACTGAAGAGTTTCAACAATTGTTGGGCGTGGCTGCGTTCTCCTTAACGTATTGCGATCCGCGGGAAGTTACTTATTATCACGTTTGGCGAGCTCGCAACGTATAATATGGTCACGTGAGCTCGACAACTGCGTGGACAATGAAGGAGCGGAGTGCCGTAAAATTGAACCTCTTTTTTTTTTTTGGCGGAACTGAGCAGCTCAGCGACGGCGGTAGCTAAGCATGCTGAGTGGTCGTCGAGCAGAATGTTTGCCGCACTGGGGCGCACTCAATTTAAAGCTGAGAAGGAACCCTCGAAAAGTCATGACAGCCCGTAATATCCTACCTTTTCACGAAGTATATAAACTAAAGTTATCTGTGTACATATTTTCCGAAGTATCAAGCAATTACAGCAGATTTCGTAATCATTATCTTAATACAAAAACCAGCAACAATTTACGTAGGACTTTCATTGTTGTAGACAGCCCACGGAAAAATTGTGCTAAACAGAAAACTGATTACCAAAACAGGAACTTATGTTATCATTATCCAGTTATCTCGAGGCCGCTAGAATACATGTAGGCCTGCGACGTTGCAAACGAAAAATCCAATCCCTTTTCTCTCCAGATAGAGAACAAAAGACATATGACTACCCTGCTATGTAATTGTAATGGTTATTGTGTTCTGATTTCTTTGTGTACGAAGTATCAAAGGTCACAGTTGTTTGTTCTGGTACTCTGAACTTTGCTTCAAGTGTATTTTTGTACGGCAATGGTTGTAATACCTAGTTGTAAGCGCACTGTTCGTATGTATCTTGTAAGCGGTGCTGTTCCGTCCAGTGGGGTCAGGACCTCGTCAGGAAACTAACGACCTCCTTTTGCTCGGCCACACTGGCAGTACCATGTATTGCCCACGCAAAAAAATAATAAAAATGAGGCGCAAAAAAGAACTACAACAATCTTGAACAATGTAGAAGCCGTTGCGCGTAGTCGCGATCATTCGAGACCAACACTATCGCTTCTCGCTTGCTTGGCTTATTTTTAGTATTCCGGCGCCTTTGAGCATGGATAAACAGTGCTGAAGCTTCGCCGCATTACTCTTCTCTCAAAGAAGCATCGGCCTGAGCTTGAACGAAAAGAAAGGTGTGCAAAAATATACACGGACAATGCAAAATAAACACATACTGCAAACAAAAAGTGTGCATTAGCACGCATAATAGGGTTTCAGGCACAAGACATGTATACAGCTTCTGGGCGTGCGCGGCGCCGCAGGACTGCCGTGGCTCCGTCGGGAACGTCTTCGTTGTCAAGTTCTTGGATTCGACGAGGGAAGGGCCAAAGTAAAGGTGCAAAAGCCTTTCACGCATTCCGCGGCGACGAACGGATGTCCATACCCGTACACGATCACCCGGCTTGCATTCCGTGTGGCGGCGCCGTTGATTGCAGCGTCGGGTGTCGGTGCGCTGTTGGCTCTTATTCCTTAGCCGGGTAAGCCATCCGGTTTCCTCTGCGCAGTGAAGGTAAGCGGCGAAGTCGAGGTTGTCTTCGCCAGTGACGTTTGGTAACAGAGCGTCAGGTATTTTGGCAGCCCCCCCTCCCGTAGATTAGCCCAAAAGACGTCAACAATTTTGCGCACTCCGGATACAAGTGTTACGGAGGACGCGTCTCGCACAATGCATACTGTAGTGCAAGGAATTCTTTTTCTAGAAACGAGCCAAATCCAGCAACCGAAATTAAGTCAAAGTAAGCTGTAATGACAAGCCATTCCACCCATGCTTCTTATGCAAAAACTGCAAAAAAAAATGACAGGATGGTTGTATCTGTGCAACAGGAGATTCAGCGACAGATGTTATGCTATTTATATTTTAATATGTAATGAAGTTGAGAATATAAGACCGCTTTCATGTATGCGTAGTTCTGAAGCGTTATTTTTAGTTTTTCCCACATACTCGTTTGTCGTCTATAGCTGTGCTCTCCAGACTACCGCTCTTAGCGCATGGCGCCTTGATGACCCCCTCGAGCGGCGTGTTTCGCAGCTGCTGCCGCTGATGGATACACATGGACCAAAGTAATTCCTCCGCTCTCGCCTACTACCGCTACTCCTCGCACGGTTACCCCTCTCCAGATGGTTCCCGTGGTAACAACCTTCCATTTACGCATTCATATATGCTCTCACCACACCTTCCTCCTTCCACGTTAACCTTCTTCTTCCTTCTTCCACGGTTACTTCCCTCAGAGCAGTTTCCATGGCAACTACGCTCCCTTGCCTCTTATGCTCTAATCATACTTTCTCCTTTCTACTGCCTAAGCTTAGTTTAGCAACGCACTATGACGTCACTTGGCACGCCGTTGTTGAAGGTTCATTCAGTGTACGAGCGCCACTTGCAGACGCTTTCCTTGTTCGATGATTCGCAAGATAAGAACGCTACTTCCAACTCTGCTTCTGGAATACGGGGGGGCACGATAATGACGTCAGTATAATGCCACGAGCGAGCTTTACAAGAAGTGATATGATGCAGGTAGTCATGATATGACAAGAGTACCTGTCTTCCAAATCTTGCATTGCATTTGGTAGATTCGCCTTGGCTCCGACAGGGGGCTAAGCATATATGCCGAGTACGAATCCTTATCCCTATTATAGTGCCAGTATATTCTAGGCACTATATCCCTATGCTCGCACGTGATACTGTGTTTGTCATGGCCGCTGCGATGACCTAAATCGTGTTTGAAAAAGAACCGCCCCGCAAACATCAGTGCTGCTCAAGCTGCCGTCATGTCGAAGCCAGGCGGGGCCGTACTGTACCGGCTCTGCAGCCACGTCAGAGGTGTGAACTGGCGGCCGACTCGGTTTGCCGAAGAAGTGCCGCTGTCGCACGTCTGTGGCCTTTGCGGCGTAATCCCGACAGCAGAGCGCTACTTCCATGTTCGCACATTCTGTGCGACATTTGCCTCCGAGCCAGGCGTTTCGATGGCGTTGCCGTGTGTCCACTGGACCAGGAGCCCTTCGATGAAGGACAGTGCCACATAATTCCTACGCCCATCAGGAGAATCTGCAGTTTGATGGTGAGATCAGAGTTCGACAGCGCAGTTCCTTTTACTAGCGACCTTTAATGACGCAGTCTATAGTCAGCGCTATAGTTCCGTTACACGGTGAATTCAGTAACTTATGTGTGTGAAAACTGCTCTGAACATGTTTAAAAGAATGGCGGCAAAATAACATGCGTACTAATGAAATACGACGCTCGGCACTGCGCGGAACGTCTAAAAGCACTAAGACTAAATTTCGCCTTATATTTGAACGATTGCTTAAAGACGCTTCTTATATGAGCGGTAGTGTTGGATAAATATATATTTTTTTATTGTATTGCGCACTTTTTTAGCTTAAGCGTACGGCTCTTGTGGCGCAGTGTTCATAGCCACCGGTAGGGCATGGTTCAGCTATTATGAGCGTATGTCTAATGCTGGTCATGGTTAACGGATGCAGCGCGACAAAAACAAGGACAAAATAAGAAGTTGACAGTACAGACCCTGACTGTCCTGCCAACTTCTTTGTTTGTCCTCGTTTTTGTCGCGCTGCATTCATTAACCATGATCACAGATCCCAGACCAGCCTAATGCTGAACTGCTAAGCTAGCTTGCTGAGCTGCCATACGTGGCACAGGACACTTTCGGCGGTGCGCTCTAGATGTTCGCTGAAAGCGAGGGATATTTCGTTACTGCTTGAAAAACTGTCCTAGTACAATAGGAACTGCTTAGTTATCGAATGGATTGCAGGTTATAGCCATTTTACATGGCAAGTGGCAGTGTTAATTCAAAACATTCTGATCCGGAAGGCTCATCGTCTGGCGTACCACAGGGTTCAGTACTTCGGCCACACCTTTTTCTCCTTAGAATTGCCGCACGGAGTGTCGCAAATTAGCCGTCACTTCCCTCCCCTACGGGTATAGCTGTGCACTAGCAGGGATGACTAGGTGGCTGAGGTCGTTGCTTTACCGTCGTTGCTTTGCCATCGTTGCTTTACCCTCGTTGCTTTGCCGTCGTTGCTTTACCGTCGTTGCTTTACCGGCGTTGCTTTACCGGCGTTGCTTTACCGGCGTTGCTTTGCCGGCGTTGCTTTACCGGCGTTGCTTTGCCGGAGTAGCTTCAGTACCGCGACTATGTCATGTTACGTCGCGGGCAGCTCGCCCCTGGGTGAGGACCTCAGATGCCCAGGACAGTTCTCTAGGTATAAAGGACCTGCGTCTCGGGAAGTGGGTAACTAAAGGTTTGCGGCGACGTTTCTGCAGCTGCCATCGCACCTCTTTTGTCCAGTGCCGCAGTGGTGTCCTAGTGTTTGAGCATCCGCCCAGCATTCGGGATGTGCGGGGTTCGATCTCCAGTGCCGCAGGGCAGCCACCGGTGATGCAATGGATACAAGCTTCCCCTGGCCTGGTGCTCGACTTATTCGAGGTGAAATGCTTGCCAAATGGGTCTTTGACCCCACCTTGAGCAAACAAAAATACCTTGTGCCCTGGCGCTCTTTGGCCGCAGATACCCTTGCGTCATAAAAAAATCCATCATCATCATCTTTTTTGACTCCTGATACCCACACCAGCGGGCCGTATCTACGCCCTCCAGACGCATTGTCCCTCGAGGTCCTCGCCACTGCGCATGCCCTTCAGTCATTTGCTCTCCTTCCCTCTCTTGAAGAGTACACAGTCTATTCAGACTCCCAAGCCTCTATACACCACATAGAGAAACGCACCCTAACCCCTTCTCTCCAACAGGAGGTCGAACGAGCGGTCTCCGCATTGCAGCCTTCCATTGTTTTCCTCCGCTGGGTCCCTGGGCATTCAGGGATTGACGGCAATGAGCTGGCCCATCAGCTCGTCCGCGACACACTTTTCCGGGCACCGTTGATCCTCTGGCCCAAGCCCTCGGAGAACGGTGGGAGACTCACCCTTCGCCGCACCATAAAAGAGGTCTACCTCGAGCTCCGCCTAGACAAATGTCTTTACCCTCCCCCTCATCCATCGCTCACGGTGCCGGAGGCTCGCCTTCTTCGGCACATCCAAATGAATGCAGTTATCACCCCGTCTCGCCAATTTCTCTATCGCTATCGATCGGACCCTTCCTGTCCCAACTGCCTCTGCATCTATGTGGACCTGGCCCATTGGCTCTTCTATTACCCGGCTGCTCAGCAGTCGGGTTCCTACCCCCCACTTTCTTTATCCATCACCACCTGGCTCGACTGGCTTGGCGCTGAAGGGGAGGAAGAACAGCGACTTCTGGTCGCCCAGGCCATCGACATGCTCGGCCTGTAAATTATGGCCGAATAAAGGTCTTGTACTACTACTACTCTCAATCAATCAACTGTTTTTCATCTGATGTTGAATCCTGATGGCGAGTTTTGCATCCTGTTTTATTTTTTGTGCGTATTGTATAGCATTTGTAATTTATTTTTTGCATCTTGTATTAAATTCTCTGTAGTACATGACTGATCGAGTCATCGTTAATTTCCCGTTATACGAGTGTCAGTGTGTATTCTGCGTTCTTTTATTTTCTTCCCCGCTCCTGCAACAGCCCGGAAATAGCTAGGTTACATAATGTGCGTGTGTAAAATATTCGAGCCGCCGGGGTTGTTCAGTGCTTCTACTGCTGCTGACCCGAATGACGCAGGCTCGTTCCCAGCCGGGGCCACCATATTTCGATGGCGGAAAAGTGCTAGAGGCCGGTGTACTGTGCGGTGTCGGCGCACGGTTAAGAATCCCGGGTGGTAGAAATTATCCTGAGCCCTTCATCACGGCGTCCCTCGTGGTCTGAGTCGTTTTGAGACGTTAAAACCCCAATAAAAAAAACAAAATATTCGAGCGGCAACCTTGAAAGCGCCTGACCCGGGCTTTACGGAATTCTCTTTTGATTTTGTAAACTACGGCAAGGCCGGTTGTTCTAAGGTAATGCGTGCGCTCTAGGTCGCTGAGTGCCAGGTGAGTCTCGACGCCGGCGCATTGCAGGAATGTGAGCAATAGGCTCTGTCGGAACGGGTGAAGAGGAAGCTACGAAGTAAACGATGGTGACTGTCCTGTAACTCGAATCTGTAATGCGCCCGAGAACATTTCATTTGAACGTGCTCGCAGCATGCGGGCGACAAAATGCGCGTAAGCCAGCTCTACCCCCCGCCGCACCCCTCCCTAGATAACAAACAAGCAACACTCTGGCGCAGACTACAGACACACTCTCTCCCCTCACCCTAGCCCACTATCATCCCTCCTTCCCCAATCCGGCGTGCGCCCTATGCCCAGAACCCTTCGCCTCTTCCCTCCACATCCTTTCCTTCTGCCCGGCGGACCCTCCCCCGCGGGACCTAGAGAACCTAAACACCTGGGAGGACTGGGAGCCCCTGCTGCGCTCGGAGGACCGGGCCGTGCAGACCATCGCCACCGGCCGGGCTGGGCACTGAATAAAAGGGAAGTTTATTCAACAGTGCAAACAAACAAAACATTGGAAACACACTCATGACTGAGGGCAAAACAAATGTATACAAAGTGGGTGGCCACCCAGAAACACCATGACCTTATTTTAACACACCGTACATATCACAAATTACAGCCTATAGTGCATAGAACGAACACTGGACAAAGAAGAATCAGCCTCCCGCAGCAACGACGCACGGGGGGGGGGGCAAGGATCTTTCTCAGGGTGATTGGCCCTTTCAAAATTATACACCACCATCCTCGAACAAACCAGCATAGTCGGTAAAGAGAGGGGGGGGGGGGGGTCGGCCCGGCTAATACCGCAGCGCCGGCATAACCAGCCGACCTTCGTGCACGACAAAGAAGCGTGTGTGCCACCGTCGCAGAAACCGCGCCTCCCCATCCGCTGCAAGCCTTTCAGACAGGTATTGCCAGATGAGGAGACGCAGCACCGTACGAGACTGCACGAGATTGAGCGAGACTCTCTAAGCCCTCCTACGGGACCGGCATACAAGCGCCGGTTGCTCTCCAAACGAGTCACAAAAAATAACTGCTGCCAGTGTCTTCTCAATGTTTCTAAAGATAACAGCCGAGCTGTGCATTTGATAATGCACGGAATTATAATTTCCGATTTCTAATAACGCGTGCAAAAAGCTCATACATGCCACAATACACTTTGTTGTCATACGTGATCTGTTAGGGGCTTTGAGAGATGGCCGCTTAGAGAAAGAGGGGAACTCCAGGGCGAGATGGTCTTTCGGCTGAAAAACTGCTTTCGCGCGCTCCCCAAGGATGACGCTGCGGTCCTACACTCACGCATGTAAAAGACCGGCCGCAGGGCCTTCATGCCCTTTCCCCCTCTGGCAGGCAGATGTATACACGCTCACGGAGTATTCGAGCGCGCTGCATATACATTCTTGTCAGGCCTGCGTCTCGTCGTGTCCGCGTACGCTTCTGCATCGTCCTGGATTTCAATGCCGCCACCGTCACAGCTGCTTAAGCCGAGCAATGGAGCCTGTTTTAGGCCCGTAAACATTTCATGCTTAGTCTACTCTCGGTTACGGAAGAGGCAGCGATTTTTTGTTCTCTCTCTCCCCGCCTTAAAGGCATGACGCCATAGCGTATTGGGGTAATTCCCATGTATGCAGAAGGTCATTGTCTATTTTACGCATTCATAGATCTCTGGAAGTCCTCTTACTCTTCCTAGCGCAGTGGTGCGGCGGTTAAGCGATGCGCCACTGCCCTGGAATGGCAGGCGCGTATAGCGGTGTTCTTTGTGTGGCCCATGTTGTTCTTCCCGAGCGACCATTCATTAATTTAATGGTCACCTACCACGCTGGGCAGCTTGCTCACTATCCGATGGTAGCTTGTGATGGCGCTGTAAGGTCATATGACCTAGGTGGGCAACCTGCCCCCTGAATTGCTCTCTTATCACCACCTGCCAGTCATGCTCGTGATGTTGCACATACGGCGATACCCGGCTTTACCTAGCAGAGTGAAGCTATCGCTTCAGCATACGAAATCTTCTTCGGAATGAAGCCGCAGCGTTTACACATTTTTCTTCCTTTCTGGTGCACTGCTGGAATGACGAGAGGGGCTGTGAGTTCGTGGGCAGCGTGGAGGATCTCCTGCGGCACTATGAAGTAGACTGCATATTCCACGCATTCGAATGTCCACGATGCGGGGAGACAGTCCTGCCCATAGCCCTTCCTACGCATTACATGGTGGGGTGCATCGTCAAATTGGACAGAATATATTTCGAGGCGTAAAAAAATGAATAAGAAAATTTGCCTCTCCCGCACCACTGATGTATCGCGGGTATAAGCCCAATAGTAATATAAAAGATTTGGCCCGAGGGCAATTGAGATTTTGCCACCCGTGGGTTGAAAAAAATCAATAGGGAGCTCTACTGTAGCGACCCACAGCCGGGGGAGCGGGCCCGGGGAGACTCCCCAAGTCTCCCCTGGGAAGTAGAGGGCTGGGATGGGCTGTGGGAATGGGAAATTGGAAATTGGTTTGGGTTGTGGGAATTAGGTGGGATTGGGGAAAGCAGGGATTTTGACCAGATTTGGTTTGATTCTGAGTTCCTTTTCAGGCCTCCTTGGGAGGCGAGCACTCAGTCCACCAATAGTGGGCCCCCGGCATCGAGCGTACTCCCACACCACAGATAACGTTTTGCCGGCGACCTCCGACCGTCTGAGACAGGGAAAAAACCCGGGCACTTAGCCCGGGCACTTGAATCCTATGTCGATGTGTACGAAACATTGTCTGATTCACTCAGCGTTGATGAGCTGTGGCGCACACTGACAGCCAAACTTTTTGATTTGCGTGAGCAGCATGTGCCGTCATGGGTGATGACGAAACGTCGCAGCAAAAGCAAGCCATGGTTCACAAAAGCGCTGCGCAGAGTCGTTGAAAAGAGGCAACAACTATATGCGCGCTTCAAAAGAAATCCGTCGGAAGATAACATGGATCAGTTAAAAAAGATTACAAAGGATATGAATGCTTCGGTCAAAGAGGCTAAATTTACCTACTTTCAGTCTTTCGACATGCGTATCCAGGATCGCCCCAAAGAATTTTGGCAGTACATAAAAAAAACAGAAAGGATGAATTGTCTATCCCGCCACTCGATCACAACGGAAGTATCGTTCATGATAATCTGGAGAAAGCCAAGTGCTTTAACACGTTTTTCAGCTCAGTTTTTTCTGCTGAGGACAGCAATAGCCCTGCCGATTTTCGCCTTGCCTTGAACTGTACGGAACCCATGGAGAACATTGAATTTGATCAGCGAGGAATTGTGTCGCTCTTAGAACGCTTAAAAGATAACAGTGCCACCGGTCCGGACGGCTTACCCACGATCCTGCTCTCTTCTTGCGCTTTTGCGTTGTCAAGGTACCTTCAAATTCTTTTCACAAAGTCATTACAGGAAGGCTCCTTGCCTGATGAATGGAGGCTTGCTAATGTTGTACCTATACATAAATCGGGACCTAGGAATGTTGTTTCAAATTATCGACCAGTGTCTTTGACCAGTGTATTATGCAAAGTTTTAGAGCATGTGTTTTATACTAGTATTATGAATCATCTTAGTATACATTCATTATTAAATACTAATCAACATGGCTTTCGCAGTGGTTACTCGTGTGTCACCCAGCTTACCGAATTTGTACATGACCTGTCAAGTGCTTTAGATAAGGGATATTCTGTTGACTGTATTTTTCTAGATTTTAAGAAGGCCTTTGACGTTGTATCACATTCCTTATTAATACAAAAATTATACTGGTACAACATAAATGAGAACGTTATTAGGTGGATAAAAGAATATTTGAGCGTTAGGCGTCAATGTGTTGTTGTCAACGGGAAACAATCGCATGAGGTGGCTGTAACATCAGGGGTGCCTCAGGGATCCGTCTTGGGCCCATTACTGTTCATAATTTACATGAATGACATCTTTTCAGGTATTTCTTCATACATGCGTCTTTTTGCGGACGATTGTGTATTGTATAGAATTATTAACGATCAAAGTGACTGCGATGCATTACAACAGGATTTGTGTAAAGTGGCCCAGTGGTGTGAGAACTGGAGAATGCATATTAACTTACAAAAATCTGTACATATGTGTTTCACTAAAAAGAAGGTTCCCCATAGTTTCACTTATAACATAAATAATAGCAGACTGCTTTCAGTGTTGGAATTTAAATATCTTGGTGTATATTTAACAAGTTCAATGTCTTGGCATCGTCACGTGCATTTCGTTACTGCCAAAGCCTGTCGTGTTTTAGGTTTCCTGCGACGTAACGCTAAACTTTTCCCTTTAAAGACTAAAGAACTGCTGTATAATACAAACGTTAGAAGCATACTTGAGTATGCTTGCACTGTCTGGGATCCGAAAACCTTGCTTGACGTTCAAAAGCTAGAAAGAGTTCAGAATTTGGCCGTTCGTTTTGTTTTCAATAACTATGGGCGATATTTTAGTGTAACGAGCGCGAAAAAATCTTTGGGTTGGGACTCACTTCAAAAACGTAGGAAAGTACTGCGTTTAAAATTATTTCATAATATATTTCATTCTAGAACTGGAATAGACAGAACCAAATATATAGCCAACCCTGATTACGTGTCTTTACGTAGAGATAATTCACTTAAAGTTAAAGAATACAGGTGCCGGACTGACCTTTTTAAAATGTCTTTTTTCCCCAAAACGGTTTCGGAATGGAACAAGCTGCCTGAGGAAGTAGTGTCCATATTATCAAATTATTCATTTTCTTCCATGCTGTGACATTTTTTTGTGTATAATAATTCCGTGTTCTTTCTATCTCATTGTTATCTTTTTTTTTGTAACCACCTGCACGCGGTGGCATTTGTGTACTTTTTCTTCTACCCCCCCACTGTAATGCCAGCCAATGGCGCTGTGGGTATGATGATAAATAAATAAATAAAATAAATACAGGGGCTCGACTAGGGGTGGTATTCTGCCGGTGTCGCCTTTTGCGACATGTCGCATATGGGCGGGGCCTAAAAAAGTGCTTACAGATGCTCGAAGAAACGGAAAAAGCCGCCGGCACTTTCGTCTGCGGTGCATTCATTCACTCCGAGAAGCGACAATTTACCACTGCTGATTCACTAGCAGCAGTAGTTTCGTATCTTTTATAGCAAGAATATTTGCCATCACATGACGTCTAATGTTCAAACAAACATTTGCAAATTTAATATAAACTCGCTTTACTTCATTTAAGTCTATAAAACACCGCGAAAAAGCTCCAAATCTATTTTTCTTTCGTTCCGGACGGTTGTGCTAGGTTTCGGCTGCGTTTCGGGCAGTTGCAGACGGTAGCAGTGTAGCTGGAGGTCCCATTAGGCTTGCGCGCTCCAGAATCGAGAGCGTATCTCAAAAACTAGGCTGAATTGCAGCTTAAACTTTATCGTCGAAGCAAGGTAAGTCTTAGCGAAAAGTAACACCACCAGTAGTTGCCGGTAAACATGCCGACCGGAATCGCAAGGACTGCTGAATTGGCTGAAGCGGGCGGCTCTCGCTTGAAAGGACGTCGCCATGTTTTCACGCCAAGGGCGCAAAAGCCGCAACTGCCGATTGCGTTCGTACGCTAACGGTAGCCCGTCGCCCGCGCAAATCGCTTCAGCGCATTCCGTTGTTCGACTAAGCGTAGTAAATTGGGGCGACGTCACGACGACGTAGCAGGAAGGCGGATCCGTGTTGTCACGCCGCCGTCACCGCGGCTCGAGCCAATCAGCGAAGTGCGACTGCGACATGTCGCAAAAGGCGACACCGGGAGAATACCACCCTAGGATCCCCTCCCCCAAGCCAGGTTCCGCCACCCCGACCGTCCCACAGTACTAAGATGACGGATATTTCACATCACTCGTTCGGTGCTTCGGCTCTTACTCCACCGGTACTCGCAACACGCAACGGGCAGGCCGCACAGTCGGACAGCGCAAAACCGCCGTTCGTGCACGAAGACTCTTTCCACGCTCCCGACATCCCCGCTGCAATGACAGAACTGAAGGTGACGCTCAGCCACACTTTTCACGGCCAGCTTCCTGCAGTTGAGAGCAAAATAGACCAACTCGTGGAGTATTCTAGGAAACAGGGAGCTCAGCTTGACACCGTAATCCGTGAACTTAGAGAGTCCGAGAGAAACCTGACAGCTAAACTTTTACATATCGTTGGCAAGGGCACCAGGACGCTGGCTGAAGAATTCCACGTCGGTTCTTCTGTGACAGGACAAACGTCAGCGCAAGCGAGGCAAGACGTTTCGTCAACGTCAGGGGTCTAAGCGACCATGTCATGGAGCGCAGAAGAAAAGTTAATCTTTCTTAAGCTGGAGCGCATGAGCAATAGGTTGTTAAATGCTACACAGGAGATGCGGCTCGATGGTTGTCGGTGCACCATTTACTGCGAGCTCGTCCAGCATAGTTGGCCGGTGACTCAGCTCCTTTCCTGGAGTTCGGAATTGGGGCGGCATGCAAACCAGCGCGTTACGTATCTCATAACACTCGACGAAGCAGCTGACTTGCTGACGAACCCAACATAACTAACTTGGAGAACTCCTGCGGGGAGGTCTCGGTGGCACCATAGAGACACGTGGTTTGTTAACGCTCTTTTCAAAAACAAATATACTTGCTCACTGAATCTGGCTTTCGAAATGTTTGGGCTACTGGAAAGCTCCCGCTTACCACAGTTAGCTGGAAGTGCGACTGTGCTGCATGAAAGTCCTTTCTGTAATCAGGCAATGGATGTCACGTGTGTTACTCAAGGAACGGATTACACCAACACCAAGCGTATCGCTTTCTTTTTCAGTACACCTCTTGCTCCACTCATAAGCAATGGCTTTGTTCAAAACGGACGACTTAAGATCGCAATTGAGTTCGTCGAATAAGGCATTAGAGCTCGTGGACAATCTGCTGACATTCCATATATAAAGATCGGAGTGTATGGACTCTATACAGACATTTCTATCAGTGGTAAAATTTCACGCGCTGTCGTATATCCTTGAAACCATTTTAGCTTTCTCGGCGGACGTTTATGTTAGGCGAGTTTTAGTTCGGTTTTAGTGTTCTGGCACCTGCGCACAAATGTAGGCTATATCCGCAGTTGTATGACGTGTACGGGAACCCAATGGCCTCATATGCATGGCTGAATGAAATTATGGCGCTGCGAACGATATAAAATAAAGCTTGGAGTTTTCATATGGTCTGATGTATTACAAGTGGTGCTTTGCTTTTTAGGCACTTAAGATCATGCTCAATGATACTGATGAGTGATATCGCCAGACCGTACAAACGCAGTGATTAAAACTTAGCTTCCAGATCCGCAAGCAGGCTTTTATTTTTGCACTGGGAAATGGGCCAGATTATTCTTTACACCATCTGTTAAATTCCTTGTACTACATGCCTGATCATCAGCAGGAGTTGTCGACAGAAATGTCGACAGGAAGGCGGCCCTGCTTGGCTGCCACGACCTTCCGGCCCAACAGGCCATTGTCCTGCGTGCCCGAGCGGCGGTAGAGCCAAATGGGGTCCCGGAATAGGGACCCCACCTAGCATTGTGAGGGGAGTGGCGCACTAGGGGCCACCTCCCAAACTACCTCTCTATTTGTAACTTGTAGTAAATGCTTTTCATCACCACCACCACCATTGCTTCACCTTTTCTGTTTGTGACATTGAAGCGAAGGCAAAGGCGCTAAGCGCCAAGCTAAAGCTCGATCGCCATGTACACCACGTGAAAAAGAACGAATACGCCAGGTTGAAAATGGAAGCCTTGAAAATTAGCGTTTGTTCAATCGCCGTCACTGAGAGAGAAATTCGCACCTTTCTGCGAAGAGCGATGGTCATGGAAGATCAATTTTTCCTATGTTCCTGTCTTCAGCGCGTTGGTTTTTGCGTTTGCACTCATTGTTGTTGTGACTATGTGTGTGTGTGTGTGGGGGGGGGGGGGGAGAGGCTGTTGCTGCCTTGATAGGGTTGTATTTTATCGAGGTTGGCCACGGGTGGACTGGAAAGAAATCACCCAGAGGTTATTTATTATTTTCCTATGTACACAATGTAAGTAAGAGATCAACTCTGGCGGTGCTCTTCTCCAAAACTGTGAATTAAGACCCAAGGACCCCTTGAAGGCGTTGACACCATCCCGTACTGACCAATTTCCATGGACCCCTGGAAAGTATCAAGAAAAAAAAAACACGTGAGTATTCTTGTTCAGCCGGAACAGCGTGAACGAAGACAAAAGGAGTAGGGAACTCGCAGCTCGCATCAATTTTCCCGATTTCGTTTTAAATCTCTTATCTTAAGTCTTTACTGCTCAGTCTCGGGAATTCGCGGCGTACCATTCGCACGCTATCTACTAATTACTACATGGAGCTTGAATACATACTCCGTCAACTTGGTTTCAGAAGCCAACGTATTTCAATCAAAACGTTGCGCGTAACTGCGAGCAAAGTGTGTGAAGAATGTACGGCTTTCAACCAGCATCTGAAATTTGTCTTTCATTCTGAGACAAAAGCTTCTGAAAAATTGGAAGACATTTGTTGGATAAAAAAATTGCTTATTCTCAATGGACCTTCACGTTGGTTCAAGGCTTTCAATTTGGTCTTCCAGACAACTCGGACTAAGTGTTAACATGCCCATTTCGCAGCTTTTAGCGGCGCTAACAAAATATTGATACTGGCTTTTGACTGTAATCCTATTAGCTTGCATAATATGTAGGTAATGGTTTTTACTTTGATACTTTCATATACGGCCATCAAAGAATTAGGCCAATGCTTGGACCAAGGTCCTGTACATATAAATGTAAAGCCAGTCACTGAGCATTCAGTTCGCAGGAGACGCCGGGTGTATCGTATCAAGTACACTCTGCATTTCTATAAAAAAATGGCACATTTATCACAATGATATTAAAACAGCAAAGTTTAAATACCTGTAGCCAAAAATTGAATAGCCACACTCTCGTGTTAATACGGTTTGCTGAAAAGCTGGAATTATTTTTTTTCAACCCAAGTGTTCCCGAAAGAGTAAGTTGAAAGGCAAAGGAGGAAGATTAAGCTCATTATTTTAAAAAAGGAAAAGGTAAAGAAGACAGCTTACTGACACTATTCGACGCACTTGCTATCTTCTCTACAATGAATTGCGTGCAACTTTAGCTGTGAAGAGCCAATATTTCTTTCAAGCTCGAACTTAGCAGCTTAAAACCGCGGTAGCTTTTCTGACTACCAACTTGATCTTTTTTTTCCATTTTACAGAGCGACGTGTAAAAGTGCAGGAAAATGGTAGCGCAGAATACCGCCCTGCATTTTCACCTTTCAAGGCATGTTCATTTTTGTATCAGTGGAGGTTAGAAAGGTTAAATAACATTATAACCAATTTTCGTAGCATATAAAACAAAATTAAGCCGTTCAAGAACAGGTTTAACAAGCTGGAAACAGACACCTCTCTATGTTATGGTTATCCCAGTGGCGTGAAGCTTTAAGCTGTAGCGTGAATGTATTTTAAAGTCTCTTGTGGAAACTTGTTGAAAAATTCGGACTTGAACCGCTGTCAAAAAAACCTTCATGAATGGTTATTTTAACAGCAATGTCCTCATTCACGCTTAAGCTAACACGAGATGTTAACGTCGTTCAGAAGGTGCGCAAACAAAATTAAGACGACGTGGTAAGTTAAAAATGTGAACTCCTATTTATGCCTATTTTCTGCATCCGATAAACTACCATTGCTTAATAATCCCTCTTCATACCTTTATGCTTCATAGTATTACTGAATATGATACGGTTTGTCTTCACTGGTCTTGAGTGTTTCAAACAGTAATTCCTTGGAAAGAAAGATTTACATCAAAAACATTTATGCTTTATCTGTGCTGTGTCTACGCTCGCTAGAGAGCAGCACTGTTGCAGCTAGTGGGTTCAGCTGAAGTTCTTGAGCAAAACAAAGCAAAGAGCTGATTTACGTCCGAACAAACACGCGGCTCCAAGCGAATGCTTAGATGTTGCAGCAACAGGTGTCTCTTACAAAATATATGCACGCCGAGTATTCTCGAACTTACTCGTGCAAGCAAACATCCAGAAAAATCGCATCAGAGGAAGCCTGATGCGCCAGGTGGTGACAGAGCGGAGTTTTACTGCTTTTATGGCTAAGGGGAACACATCCTATAGTTTTGCTTCCATATGTTAACTTTTTTTGTCATAAAAGTTTATCATTACACTGTTTTATCCATTCATTACTTGGTCGAGGGCTGCCGCTGGGGTACAGTGGTAATGGTGCTCGGTTGCTGACCCACAAGGCACGGGTTCGATCCTGGCCGTTGTAGTAGAATTTTGATGGGGATGATATTCTAGACGCCCGTGTACTGTGTGATGTTAGTGCCCGTTAATGAACCCCACGTGATCGAAATCATCCAGAGCCCTCTACTAGGACGTCCCTCATAGCCTGAGCCACTTTGAAACACTAAACCCCATAAACCAAGCCATTACATGCTGTGAGGGGAGTTCACAGTTGCGCTACCGTGTCAAATAGTAAACGCATTTTTTTTTTAACGGGCTCAACAAAATATTCGTTGCGATCTTCCAAAGAATGAAAGATTATCATAACTATATTATTCAAAGTTAGCCTGCTCGAACAATGGGCTGGTCCATGTGCTAGGAACAAGCAACTATTGATTGCGTCCATTTAGTATTGTGACCGTGGGTGTTGGTATTGTGACCATTCGGTATTGTGACCTTCAGCTGGAGGAGAAAAAAATAACGGGTGTTGTTTGTTGTAACGTAGGACGGAGCACAACTGAGCAATAATATCTTGGGGGCCCGAACTTCAAATAGCGAATCCCACTTGCAACTAGTAGTACACTGCTAGTAGTCGTACCATTTGAGACGGGCCCAGTTCGAAGCGGTACTTTTGCAGCAGCCTTGCAATGGTGTACCTTGTCTTCAACAGCGCCAGTCTTTTTCCAACGCAGTGCCGAGGACCAACACCGAAAGGAATGTTGGCCGCCTTTGTCTGCGGGGTTTCGTTTTCAGGTGCAAACCTGCACGGACGAGAACAGACCTCCAATATTTCACGGAGCTCTGCAGTTCGGCAAGCTAAACTGCAAAACTTGTATATGAATACCAGACCCGTATGGTACAACTGTTTTCCTCAGATTGCACTCAACTGCTGCCGTCTGCCCATCGCACTAACTGATTCCAGTGACAGTGAGGGCATTCGACAATAACGTGGTGCATACAAAATCAGAATGAGCTGAACTTCCGTGGAAATCATTTCACCTCTTGCTCTCCTTGGATGCCAACACAGCACATCAACATGTATAATATTTCGCAACCCATGGCCAGCAATAAATCCTGCAAACCTCCATCAAAAAATGGTCTCTACACAGTGTATAGACTTCTTATAGACTATTGCCTTCCTATAGATATTTTTTGTCGATTCATAGCCTATAGACTGTTTACAGACAAAAGTCTACTAAAAGTGAAAGGTCAAAAATCTATAGATTGTCTATAAACTGTCTATAGAATTTGTAGTGTCTATAGACTGTTCTCTAAGATTTGTCAATAAAGAGTCAATAGACTTCATAGACAAGTCTATAGACAGTCCATACACTGTAAAAAAAAATTCTAAGGGTTGTGTCCATCATTAAAACACTATATGCACTATGCGACAGATACAAGGGTGCCGTGATTTGTGATCTTATTCATAATGATACGTTGAGCTGTACAGTCTTTGTCAAAAGTAACCAGGCTCCGTGGTTTGCTTCTCATTCGTATAACAGAGCCCTGACGGCTTCCCTAAAAATCAAAAAGTTATTTGAAGTTGAGAACAGGGGTTCTTCTTACCATACAGAGATTTAGAGCTTAATGGCTGGTATAATAACTTTAATATGCGACTAAGAAGAAAAACAAGCAGCCTGGTTAATTTTGACAAAGACTGTACATGCTTAAGGCACTTCGACTCCCTCCATTTCTATTTTGTTGCATACTGCTTCTTGAGAAGGAGCAGTCGAACCAGGTACACGTGCCTAATGGAATTCAATTCAAATAAAATTCAAATAAAAAGTTGTTGTATTCATTAAAGAAGACATACCTAACTTGCCAACGCATTTTTTTTACTTGCCAACGCAAGTAGAAAAATGAGATACAAAAGCAGAACACTATCTAAGCGCCAGCTTCTGTTCTTAAAAATGTTAGGCGTTAAACTTCCCTTTTGCTTTTCCCTGTACGCAGCAGATTATAATAAGGGAGTAATTGCTCATTGGCATCCACCCAAGCGCAGCCATACGGCTACAAAGGAAAGCTTTCCTTTGTAGCCGTATGGCTGCGCTTGGGTGGATGCCAATGAGTAATTACTCCCTTATTACAAATTTACTCCACCTTGGGGGATTCTCCTAAACATTTGACCAACGCAGCAGATTATATTTAAATAAGTTAAAGATCAGGGGGAACTTCGTTCAGTTATTGTTCTCAGTAAAAATTGATTTTTTATCTTGGTATTTCGACGTTTGTCCGGAAGGAAACAACGCTTTTATGGGCAAAAAAATAGGTTTAAAATATTTGCCAGCCACTAGATTTAAACTCGTGACGTCAACACTCAATGAACGGGTGGCCATAGTTTGGAAGCGAAAACCGGTGTAGCCAAAGCGCTGGTATGCGCCCAAAAATCGGTGTACAAGTACGCCATTTACATGAGATATCGGCTTGCGACGGTGACATTGACATTTGTTTCTTTCTTTTTCTACTGATAAGAACTGCGTTTTCGGATAGAGAGGTAATCTCCTAATTAGAAGGAGGTGTCTAATCAATAGTAGCGAACCTGTATTTTTGTTTTTAGTGTTCCTTAAAAACGTTCTCGCCACTTGCAGTTCACTTCCAAAAGCTTTGATTTGCCCGATACATTTGGCGCAGTTAGAAGGGCATTATTTTGCTGATACATTCAATTCCTAATTCCTCCAACCTGTCAGGATTGAACTCTAGATGATTTATCCAATATCGTGGGTCTCTTTGTATGTTGTAGTGAGGTGCCATGAAGCATGTTCCAGCGCTGAACTTGATGCCGTTGTATTCGAAGTCTTCTTTGGCTCGCCGCGTTGTAAACCTGCGTAGTGTTAAAGAATTCGTGAGCAAAACAGAGGAGAGACAGCGATGTGCTGTGTTTGTATTATGAATTTTTCATATCGATTATAAAAGCTTTCTAGTGCTAAAAACTCAGCTCTGTTGTTTTAGCAGCCTCTTGGCTATGAGCCATTGCAATAAACAGTAATCTAAACAATGTGTAAAAAACCTCCCCTCATGTTATGAGGCAGGTAATCGTTAACAAGAACGTTGCGTTCTTGTACTTTACAGTTGCGTCGTATTGCTTGCACACACCACACAGAGTACCAAAGAAAAAAAGAAAAAATAGTTTGAGACTATGAAATTCAAGTCATTTCCACAATATATATACTTTAGACGTAAAACCTAGACCTTAACTCCACCGTCCTCCAAGTCAGGAATATACTTGTAAGCTCGGTAGTTGCCTTAGAAGTTGAAAAAGACTAAGGTGGAAAAAGACTAAGTAGAAAAAGACTAAAAAAAATATTATCGACTAGACTAAGCGAGAGCTAAATTACTGGTTCGAAAAAAGCGATCATTCTGTGCGGGGGCTCAACATAGCCGCACCTGAATATCTTTTTGTGGAAATCAGCTTTTTAGCATATGTCAAACTTGAAGCCACACAGTATTGCAACATGACATCGAAGCGTTATGTTAGACTATAATTTAATAGCGACGCTTCCATCAAGGCAGGCTAGCATAAACGGACGAACTAGCGATGCTCAGAATCCGGTCCTTAAAGGCAAAGTACGAGAGGATCTTATGAATTAAATATCTACATTAAAAAATGTGCACATTTAAGAGCACGCATTCGAAATTGCAGCAAAACTACTTAAACCGCAAGTGTCCAAGCTTCAGCGAATCTTTCGCGCACGGCTCGCGTAAACGCTTTAATAACTCCTGTTATTTGGTGCATCCTTTCATTTTTGGCATTTTAAATGCTACATAAATGTATTGGTCATCGTGATAAGTCAACTTCTCGGCGGGATATGACGATAGTTACGACCGTATCATGGTGCATTATTTCTCAAACAGCAGCTGACTTTGTTTTGTTGCTCAGGTTTAACTTTTAAGCGAAAGCATTATGTGGCTCTATCGCGTAAGCAAAAAGTACCCGCAAAACCATGTCCGCAAAGTTTGTCTGCACGATTACGTCAGCCTTTTAAAATAAATGTGTAAAAATCTGATTGTGACAAATCATGTGTGACAAAATGTTGCTGCGCGGAAAATTTGGTTGATGAGGTGCAATTAGTTAATTAATTTAACGCGAAAAATACACTTAGACGTCAAAATAGCCATGGATTTCGATAGAGTACATGGCCCTCAGAGCAGTCACGGACGTCGATCTAGTTTGTGGACGTTCCGCTTTCGCATTGCTCCAATGCGGGTCGCTGCAGTGATCTCAGAGTTTTTGACAACCGAATAAGCTCTAAAAAATTGCAGTTTTTATGACGAACTGCTTTATTTATATCAAACCCAGCAGGCCATATGTATCCAGGGTTGACATGGCTTCAATGAAATGCCCACCACCTAACATTGATGTCTTTAGGCATGCTCAGATGTCACGAACAGAGGCTTCCGTAAAAGCTATGATGTCACGGTCATCCTTTACATTACTGTTATGCCACCGACTGCACCATCAAGAGTGCATCCTGTTCCTCTGTATCGATACTCTTTAGTACCGAACAGTAGACCGCAGCGGTGGCCTAGTCGTGTGAGCCTGCGCCTAGAATGCGGCAGGTGCGGGGCTCGGCACCCGGTTCCGCGGGGTACCCACCGGTGATACAATGCGTACAAGCTTTCCCCTGCATGGTGCCCGACTTCTTTAGGGTGAAATGCTTTGGAATTGGGTTTTTTGCCCTGCCTTGAGTAAAAAAAAAAAAATTACCTTGTGCCATGGCGCTCTTTGGCCACAGATGTCATTGGGCCATAAAAATACATTATCATCATCACTGCCCAACAGTAGCGGCTTGCCTTAGCGCATTGAGACCGAGTCACGCGCTGACCGCAGTCGTTCATGTAATACTCACGTAAGGCCAGGTGGGTAGAGGCGCAATGCTTCGTTCACTACATAGTCCAAGTACTTTAGCCTCTTCATCACCATTTCGTAGTCCAGGGAACCCTGCAGAAAACAAGATTGCCTCATTATGGCTGGATTTCAAGAATTGGAGGTCGAGAAACCTCTCAATGCTCAAATCCTGAATTTAATTTTCATTGATCATATAGACTAACTAGGGCGCTCAGCCTTTTTCCTCACAGAAATGAATAAGGGGCTCAAACCTCTCACCAATCAATAAAAACAACTGTAACCAAATTTATTACATTTAAAAAAAAAAGTTAATCCTTTGTATCCCAACCGCCACATTTATGGTAAGCAATTACGCGCAGACCTGACGCGCATTGACGAGAAGTGAAGCCGAAATAGCTTTTCAAATACAGCTACCCCGCCAGTGAGCGCGTTGGAAAAATCGTTTTAAAACTTATTTTAGAGCCGTAAATTTAGCTGTATGATGGTAATCCGCTCATATTTCTTTTCAACATATGTTGGCCGAATATGCGCCCTATCAATGCAAAAAAGAATGAATTATAGCAATGATCGAAATCGCTTATTATCTTTACATTACGCTGAGAGGTACATCACAATGACTTAATAGTTGAGGTCTACTTAAAGCAAATCATATTAGACACCTTTAGCATACCGTGCACCGTGTTATCGTTACCGGAGTACCGGGAGTTGGGGTCATCGTTTATAAACGGTGGGCACGCCTGCAGCAGCCAGGTACCTGGCGCCATCTGGCGCCGTCAAGGCGATTTGCGCCTGCGCATTGGCTGCGCGCAGGCTCCTGGTACTCCGGTGCCGGTAACGGCAACACGGTACACGTTATGCTCAAGGCGTCTATTTTCACATAAGATTCAAAGTTAGTTTTAATGAAAAATTACGCTAACTCAGAAACTTTTAAGGTTAGAAGCTTGTATCCAAAACATGACCTCAAGAAACAAAAACATTCAAAAATTCTACAGACAGCACCCATCACACCAGAGCATCATGGGAGGAATAACAGGGGAGAAGAGAGGCTCGTTAAACGTATAGAAAACATGCCAAACGCCTTCTTCGCATAAACGTCGCCATAAACTCACAACCCATCTTCCCAAGTGTTGGACAGAATTGAAGTCAGTTGAGACAATGCTCTGAGCAGTGGTATTGTAGTGAAAACTCCGCTGCTCACGACACGCCGGACGGAAAGTGCCGTGGTACTAAGAACCAGGACGCCGGTAGGTATCTCAAGAGCTGTGCACATAGATAAGCAGAATTAGGCTTATTTTTTAGATGATATGATACGTAACGAACGCTATATGAACGGTGCTGTCTCTCTGTCTGGTGCAATGCGGCTACTGTTTATAAATGGTATCGACTTGATAACTGGTACCTAATAACTAATACACTTACGTTAGTACCAACGGCGTCAATGATGTCTCGCCGAAGCTTTTCTTGAACTTCAGGGTACTTGGCTAGGCAGAACATAATGTAACTGAGTCCAGTAGCTGTCGTCTCGAACCTGCATTAAGTTGCTTGGGTTATTTTGATTCATTCTTCGCGTGTTCTTAGTGAAGGAATCAAACCTAGCGTTCCCACTTGGTATGAATAAAATGTGTATGCGTACCCTGCAATGAAAAGCACAGTCGCGCTGGTTATCACTTCTTCGATGGTAAGGGCTCTGCGCTTTAAGACTCCTGTAAAAAAAAAAAGGGCAAATCATCGGGAAAATTTGCCTTTAATCGCCGTGCCTCACTCTCCCATCGCATGTCCGTTTTCTTTGTCACCCGTAAATTGAGTAGTGCCATTGTTCACTCAGTGGCAGTTGAAAATTGGGTACCTCTGCATACAGGGGTGCCCAAATATGTCGCCTGGAAACGGGCATTGATATGCGAAGAAAGCGTGGAATGCACCAATGAGCAAAAAGAGTATTGTTATCTTTACATTAAGCTCCGAGGTACACAACGGAAATATTACTGCTTCGTACGCGGGTAGCCATGGTAGGCGACATAGAGGCTTTCGCATTTTTCAAAGATTTTCTCTCTGTATTTGGTATTTACGGATTCTGGAGCTGCTTATGGCAACGTATAGCTAGGGAATGCAAAAATGTGAATGCATAGCCTTGAGTAGACTCTCATTTCGTGGGAAGGAAAACACTGGATTTGCTTTTGTTTACCTGTCCAGGTTTCTTATTTTCCCCCCTGATTAGTAAAGATATATAGGTACCAAGTTTTTAATGCATGTTTTCTTTTTTTGTGAGGTGTGTAAGACATTACTAAACGCACATCAACGCCTAGGGCTCGCCTAAGACAGATAAGTGAAATTTTAAATTTAATTTCTTCTTTCATCTGTTTCGGTTTTGGTTTAAACGGCCGAATGGTGTCTATGTCATCAAAGACAAGCAAAGGTCACATGAGACAAAGAAACCGCAACATACATCAGGCTATTTTATTTGTGGCGATTCTGTCTTGAGGCTGGGTGACTTTATCGTTGCAGAGGATTCAAACGATGAAGTGCTGATTTAAGCGCAGTTTTTCATTTCAACTTGTACGGGACTTATACTAAGCTCAGTAGTCATAATCTATCGCTCGGCTGTTGAAACCGAAAGTGAAAGAGGGGACAGAAGAAACTCAGTTATAAATTATTAGCGGCCGTACGCCAGTATCACTTGGTCATCCATGACTGCTAATGCATTGCGCATAAATGCAAAAAAAAAAGAAAATAGAAAAAAAAATGGTCTGCGCTCCTTTAGAAATTCGACTTTTCCAGAAAAAAAAAACAGACACGGTTTTAGTATGGTTTGGTTTTATGGGGTTTAACGTCCCAAAGTGACTAAGGCTATGAAAGACGCCGTAGTGGAGGGCTCCGGAAATTTCGACCACCTGGGGCTCTTTAACGTGCACTGACATCGCACAGTACACGGGCCTCTAGAATTTCTCCTCCAAAGAAATTCAGCCGCCGCGGCCGGGATCGAACCCGCGTCTTTCGGGCCAGCAGCCGATGCTTCAGTAAGAAAACTACGGCTTCGTATGAAAGGTATATCAGTGTTTACCGTTAGATGCCTCGTTATCGCCGCCTTCCTTCTCATCCTCGACGTATTCCGCGTCGATGAGGTTCTGCAAAATGTCTGGCTTCCTGAGCTGTGGAGAATAGGACCATATTAGCTTCGTTTTCTCAGATGGCAAGGTTACAGAGTGTGGTGGGTTATATGATACTTGGTACATCGTATTGCAGCAGATACGTAACAATCAATATCCCTTACTGAAAAATTTCTACCCTTACTGAGTAATTTCATCCAGGTATTTAGATGTGAGAGGGGTTAATCTATTCATTGAGTGCAGCGTGTGGAAACAATAAAAAGTCGGTAATCATGGCAGTGGAAGAGGAAAGGTGGTTCCGGTTCCTCGACGTGCGTGCGGTGGGGTCGTGCGGGGACCCAGGGGCCTGCATGACCGGAGTACCTTCGTTGAAGTACTTTTTCTTTTCCTGTGCACGGGGTGAGTGAACTAGAAAAGGTTTTAGTGCGACATGCAATCATGCCAACCTTATGCGCGTGACCCAATCTCGATGACACATAAGAACGTGGACCAAGCAGTTCACGGCGTAGGTTCTCGTGACGGAAACCTTGTGACGGATACACGGCACTGCAACTTTTCGACGTGAAGTGCTGTTATTAAGAGCATTTAAGCAAACAAGGGAAGGGGAATGAGGGGCTCGTTATAAATATGAAAGAAGCCAACAGCCACAGAAACCAAGGGGCACAGGGGATTTTTAATTTATTTATTTACTTTGTGGTGTTGATCAATTTAGAATATTACTGAATATGTTATCGCTTAAAGCTAATTGATTAGAAAAGCAGAAGAAAAAACAACCACTGCCGCCGGTGGGATCCGAACCCACGACCTCCGAATTACGCGTCCGGTGCTCTACCTCTGAGCTACGGCGACGGCTGTCAATTCTTCTGCTTTCGGGGGTATTTATGTGTACAAGTAACCTAACTTTGAGAGTGTTCATCAGCGCCACCCACGTTCATAAGCGGCGGACGTAGAACGTCCTGAGTTACCGCAGGTGTGACGTAGAACGTCATCGAACGGAGAGGGTGGAAGCTGCGTGAGAACCCTCCTATGCTTCCTATGGCGTCAAGGCTGCCAGAACCGAGGCCCTCGCTAAGCAATTAAGCAAACAAGGGAAGGGGAATGAGGGGCTCGTTATAAATATGAAAGAAGCCAACAGCCACAGAAACCAAGGGGCACAGGGGATTTTTAATTTATTTATTTACTTTGTGGTGTTGATCAATTTAGAATATTACTGAATATGTTATCGCTTAAAGCTAATTGATTAGAAAAGCAGAAGAAAAAACAACCACTGCCGCCGGTGGGATCCGAACCCACGACCTCCGAATTACGCGTTCGGTGCTCTACCTCTGAGCTACGGCGACGGCTGTCAATTCTTCTGCTTTCGGGGGTATTTATGTGTACAAGTAACCTAACTTTGAGAGTGTTCATCAGCGCCACCCACGTTCATAAGCGGCGGACGTAGAACGTCCTGAGTTACCGCAGGTGTGACGTAGAACGTCATCGAACGGAGAGGGTGGAAGCTGCGTGAGAACCCTCTTATGCTTCCTATGGCGTCAAGGCTGCCAGAACCGAGGCCCTCGCTAAGCAATTAAGCAAACAAGGGAAGGGGAATGAGGGGCTCGTTATAAATATGAAAGAAGCGGATCCCACTGGCGGCAGTGGTTGTTTTTTCTTCTGCTTTTCTAATCAATTAGCTTTAAGCGATAACATATTCAGTAATATTCTAAATTGATCAACACCACAAAGTAAATAAATAAATTAAAAATCCCCTGTGCCCCTTGGTTTCTGTGGCTGTTGGCTTCTTTCGTTATTAAGAGCATGTTAGATATGATGCTTGAGGTGCTGGCTTTGCGATAATGGTTTATAAAGCTGTAGCAGGCACCTCTAGTCTGAATCGCCTCTAATTATGTAATAAAAATGTGCATTCCTGGACCCCATATCGGTGGTGAGTACTCTACTTGTGAACGAACAACAGTTTATTAAAAGGTGAGTTTTATGCAAGTAGAAGCCAAGTAAAAGTTGCGCTTTAGGCAACCTGGACTGCGGTTAGCTTTGCGGACGATGTGTTAAATGTGGGTTTTCCAGGTTATAATAGAAGTGATGCGAATGCCAGGGTACTTGTGGGAGTCAACTGTTTCGAGAGAAGTACCGTGAACATAGCATGTTGATAAGCTGTTAGTTTTGCGGGAAATGCGCATGAGTTGTTTTGAATTTTTGTATTACATTTGCCAAGCCTTGTGTCAATATTCAATGGGGTTAATATCAGACGTCAGTGGTTTCGTTTCAGTGTGAGTTGCTATTATGTGGAAAAGAGCAAATTCGTCCTAAAAAAGATGCATTGCAGAAGGAAGGCAGTAAATCATACTTAATTAGAAAAAAGGTAGGAGCCCAGGGATGGTGCCTTGGGGAACATTTAAAAGTACAGGGTGCAATGAAGAGTTATCATTGTTAGTAGATACAAACTGGTCAAGTGAGTCAGAAAATGTTCACTTCATCTAAGAACGTCAGTGCCAAAGTTTCTTTACGTAATTTAAGAACGAAAGTCTATAGGGATATTTGCAGAACGCTTTCGAGAAATCAGAAAATTCACTGTGCGATGGAAAGAATGAGGACATTTTTTTTTTCGAGGGGGGGGGGGTGAATAAAAGAAGTTGCGTCTCTCACGAGTATGACCTACGGAAACTACGTTATGCACGATGCAAAATGAATTCGAATCAAAAGCGTTTGTGATGTGTGAAAAAAAGTGACGCTCTAGAATGTTACACGGGACGCTGGGGACGGATATGAACCTGCAATTATGCTGTGAATGTGTTCTTCCAGATTTACGCCCTGGGACCAGCTTCCCTAATTTCCAATCGGCTGCAATGTTGCGGTCGTGTAAATACTCCTGAAAATTTTTACCGAAAATTATTGAGGTGCACAACCGAGTGTTTTTTAGGAACCTTGTAAAAATGCATTCCGCACCGGTGGCAGAAAATTGTGTTAGAGTCTCAAAAAAAATTACAATTTGTTCGGGGTTAGTGATGACCGGATGCATCGCTAAACATTTAGGGTTACAAAAGACTCACAAATCAGCAGATGAAACAAGAGAAAACTACTGGAAAAACATTGTTCAAGACGCTCGCGCAGTTAATTAATTACTTTCCAAACCTTTACAGGGTCACTTAGCGGCATTCATGGTGATCTATGAATAATAAAATCTGTATTGGCAGTACTGAGAGCCGTATTATATAGATATCCTGTTGCGTGATATAGTGACCAGCAGTACAAGCTGTGTGATGTTTTACGAGATGAGTAAAAGCGTTTTACTTTTATATTTGACCAGCGCCTCCTACCCGCATTCTATCCTGGGAAACTTTGGGTTACAGGAAAGAAAAGCGACCTGTAGTAAACGGTTAGTAGGCTCAACCAGTTCATTTTGCGAAGAATCGAATTTAATTACGTCTAGCGAATCTCAAATCCAACCATGAAAGACACGATTTCATTTAATTCATAAATTTCATTGCAGTGAGCACTTGGAATAGCATAGTTCGTTAGCACTTACTGCTTTCTGTAAAGTGACTCTAATTAAAAAAATGTGGTGGAGTTTTAATGCAGTTAAACTGAGAAGACGTGCTAAAGCATGATTTTAGACTTGAGGGCTCATGATTTTGCTTAGCTGGGTCGTCGGCACATCTGGCGACGATATTAGTAATATGAGAACCGAAAGTGAACTTACCGTGGGGTCATTTTTTCTGAGCTGAACAACTTTGGCCGTCTGCATATCGAAATTTGTAAATGTATAATCCTCAAGCATGCGCGAGAGCCAGCAGATCGGCTTCATAATCACTGGCAAGGTAGTAGTACATTCTAAGGGAAAGAAACAAAAAAATAAACATGTCATCGTTTCTTGAAAAACATTTCGAAGTAGGCGCTGGCGAATATAAGATGGACTGCCGACTACATGCCTTAATAAGTAAATGCCAAAAATAAATGAGCAACTTACGTGCGGTCATATGAAAAAAGCCTTTCATGATACCCCTGAGGGTCTTTTTGGCGACTGCCATGAGCGGGTGATCAGTCTTTCCCTGAAAACGTTCGTCGATGCCGAACGAGCCCCGAGCTACGTAGTCCATGGAGAGCTCCTCGAACTTTCGGAGCATATGAACCTCTTTGCCGTTGTCGGCGTACTCTTCGAGCGACTTCACGAAGATCCCCGCGTCTTCTTCGATGTGAGGCATCATCTAGACAGTGTGAAATGATGAAGTTCCACGTTAGGAGCTTTGTTCGACCTAGTCAGTGAGGCGTTTTAAAAGTTTGGTTTATGTTTTTTGGGGATTTAACATGCGAAAGCAACTCAGGCTATGAGGGACGCCGTAGTGAAGGGCTCCGGAAGTTTCGACCCCCTGGGGTTCTTTAAGATGCACTGTCATTTGACCAACACAGTTCCCACTTCGAGTTATTGACCAATTCGCTCTCGCCCTACAATAAGCTTGTCGTCCCGGTTAGCTGGATTGGTAGAGCGACTGCTCCCGTGAAGTGGTGCTCCTGGGTTCGAACCCCGGACCAGGACGAATTTTTCTTTAACTACCAAGTTTCTGAGACAGCTGTTTAGATTTCCTTTGTAGCCGTTCGGCCGAGGCTCGGGTGGACGTCAATGAGTAAATACTCCCTTATTACAAATCTACTCCACCTTGGGGGATTCCTAAACATTTGACCAACACAGTTCGCACTTCGAGCTTTTGATCAATTCGCTCTCGCTCTACCATGAGCTTGTCGTCCCGGTTAGCTCAGTTGGTAGAGCGACTGCTCCGGTGAAGCGGTGGTCCCGGGTTCGAACCCAGGACCTGGACGAATTTTTCTTTAACTACGCAGTTTCTGAGAAAGCTGTTTAGCTTTCCTTTGTAGTCGTTTGGCTGTGCTAAGGTGGATGTCAATGAGTAAATACTCCCTTATTACAAATCTACTCGACCTTGGAGGATTCCCTTAAACATTTGACCAAGAGAAGGTGACTGTTTCTGTCCACAGGAATGTCAGTTGTCGCCCTTCAGTCCATGATTCCCCTCCCTAGCCAAGCCAGGGAAAGGCGCCGCAAGAATTGTAAACTTCCAAAGTTCGCGTGGTATGCCCCTCTTTTTCTCTCTAGAGTGCGTTAATCATTTGTGGAGAAAATTTATGTTGGATGCTTTATGGGGTTTTACGTCCCACGGCGGTTCAGTCTAGGAGGGACACCATAGTGTAAAGCTCCGGATAATTTTGACCACCTGGAGATCTTAACGTGCTCTGACTTCACAAAACTCACCGGCGACATTTGCGTTTTGACTCCATCAAAACGTGGCCGCCGTTGTTGGGTTCAGCTACTCCGGCGCAGTAGCCGAGTAACACTGAGCCACCACGGCAGGATTAATGCACGACGGAAATTTATCTGCCGCTGACACGCAGTGGGGGATGCTGTCGGCTTTGTCATTGCTTGATGATGTGCTTGTTCTCTGCGGCTCCACGAGAGCTCAGATAACGGCTTGCGGTCAGGATGGCGAGAAGCTACGAAGACCTCCGTAGGCCATTTCTTGCCTCTGCCGTCAGGTGCCGCTTTAATTGTGTTCTAAATAGCAACGAAATTTGTTCTCAACGGAACCCAATTGGCAGCATGAGCGAATTATTATTTACCGGAGCTGGTAATAACATCTGATACACTCGTGACTGATGATGACACAGGTGGCGGTTGACAAAACAAAAGAATCTACGTGAGGTAACCATCGTGAATTCGATTACTGTGCGTAGCCCGAACTTCTTCAGCGGAATGAAATATTGCTGACCACACGCATCAGTAAGCGGGAGGGCGTGGGGAACGTGCTACGCTTATCAGCCTGATTTGTTATCTTTATGCGTAAAGGAACATTCATTCTAACACAGTCTAGCACAATCGACTGTTAGCAGCAGTCATGGCACCTAGATTTAAAAAGTGCATGCTCTCCTCGCCCCAAACTACATCGAAATCTCGACCACGTTTAAAGAGATAACCAAGGGCTAAAAAGAAGGAAGTAGAGCCTTTCCTCCACCTCATCTAGAGCCCACTAGAGAACAGGCCACAACACTCAGAACGATCAAAGCAGGACCTGTCCTTAGTCCTCACAGACTGCACGAAATCTCCAAAGGAGAATTCGATTCGAAATGCCAAAATTGCAACACGTCTGTACCTGCTACACAGAAGCATATACTTTGGGCATGCAAGGGCAAACCGCCCACCCAAAGATCCCAATACCAGCTGCCTCACGAGAAACATGGAACAATTTAAGTCGTCAAACCTGGCAAGAAAACCGACCCTTCTCACCGGTTGGGCGGAGGAAGTCGCTCCCACTTGGGAGTCACTACCCTGCATGACCACTTAAATAACGCTATCAATAAAGTTTAGTACTACTACCAGATGGGTGACCTAGGTCCCTTGTTTGCTTTCCCGAGTAGCACAGCTAATGGGCCCAATAATGGGAATGCACTGGAAATGCACTGCGCTGGTCCTACAAATGGTCGGGGTGAAACCAGCCATTTGCAATATCGTCCCGATTGCCTGTGCTGCTGGGGTTTTCGGGTATTTTTCGCGCACGCCGACGCCGCCGACGAGGGCGACGCAGGGTTTACCGCTAAACGGGACGCCTAAAGGTATCGCGTTAAAATGAAAAGAATTTACCTGTTTCAGTTTACTGTCACTCATACCATACGCTACGCACGTGCGAATGCTCTTCCACTGAGACCCACCAACGTGCATGATGGATTTTTTCAGCACTGGATGCATTTGATCCGTCATCATTGTTAACTGGAAAGAGAGAGTTTCGTGCATGATTCAAAGGGGAGAGTTCATGTTTCTTGTCATTCCAACACTGCCTCGACACACGACTTCCTTTTTGGTGAGTAAGCCACCGCTACCAGCATTACGGAATTTATTCTTCTTGTCGCTGAAATAACCAGCTGACCACTAATGAATCAAGTCAGTTTTCTGATACCTGTGTTGATAAGTTCAAAGAAAACTCCATCTAACGCCGCGCATTTATTCTGCTTACAAAATTTCGTTTAATATACATGAAGCGTGTAGTGCAAACGATAAATCGTTCTCACATAATATAGATATAGTGCACATTGGTCCGAACCATACAAAGAAACTCAGCTGGTTGGTTCTGCACAATGTAAGTCCGCATAACATTAAAGGCAGGTATTGCTTTGTTGCACCATGATTACTGGCGTTGACAACGAGCATGCTGTTTATAGTTACTAAAAAAGAGTCACATCATGACATTATGCACGTACAAAGTAGCTCTGCTGATACTTAGCTACTAGTTACGCTATGTGCTTGTTAGCAGCGATGCCAATCAGAATGTGCAGTAGCATTGGCTATCAAAAGCTTTCGCCGGTAAGCGTTCTGAAAGCGAAATGTAATGTATCTGAATATACTTACGCCTCGATCCACGAAGTTCTGAAAGTTGCGAACGAAGACGTGTTCTATGAAATCGAGGTCTCTGAGGACAACGAAAGGCACGTCCCCGTTGTAGAACCTGCAAAGTTGGACTGAGAGTTGTGATTGTAGAAACTGATTGATTTAGTTCGTTGTTGATGCCAGTAGACTGTTATCGTTTAACTTCGTTTATTGAGAGAAATAAGAAACAATCAATCTGTTAGTTAAGAAGAGCTCGAAATATTACATGCTCATCGTTGGGGCATCACCGCTTGTTCTGCCCTTTTCATTGCCCCATCTAGCCGGAGCAGCTCTCCGCTTGCCTGAACCTTTGGCCCCTCTACCTCGTGCTCCCAGAGTCCCGTCGCTCCGAGGGGAGCCGCCTCCGGCCACAAACAAGCGATAGCTGTTTGAGTTTCGTCACGGGAAGCGGACTTACGTAAGAAAATGACATACAAAAGACACACAAGGTAAACAAGAAAAGAAAACGAAGCTTCTACAGTGATATCTTAGAAGCAAGGAGGTGCAAATGCAGCGAGGCTACGTGTTCACCGTGTAAAACTAAGCGAGATTATCGCAGTAAAAAATAGGCGCAAATAGAATGATTGATCTTTCCGACAAACTTACCCGAAAACATCGCCATATTGGTCTTGCCATTCAGCTATGGTTTTATAAAGGTGCTGTTCCAAGAGAAAGCAAAACAAGCATTAAGGTGTAAGGGTATGCATTAAAAAGAGCTAATTATATTGTAACAAGCTTTAACACCAAACTCCATACTGAAGAAAGGCTTGAAGAACAATACACGAAACGCGCTTTTTGTCGGAATACGGAAGCAGGTATGTGCGCGCAGAAGCGGCGCAGTCGGGTGCTTGACGGAACCCTGTCTCCAGAAGGGAAGCAAAGCATTGATGGAAACAGGTACTACACAGATCAGGAGACAAGAAAAACGAATTTATGTTTCGCGGCCTGTATGGGTCGCTTGCTGAAATGAAAGGAGAGGAAGAAGGTAGCTGCTTTTGTATAGGCGCGGTGTAGATGTCGTAATTAAAGTGCGCGGGCATCAGACATTTTCCAGCGTCGGATTTAGAAACAGCGTCATGGTGTAAATGGTCCCACAAACAGGCGCGTTTGCATGCGCTTCACCGTCGCGATGATCTTGGCCTAAGTCCAACCGGTGCGATGATTAGTATTGTGGCCCGCACGTTTATCCTGTGCCGCCCTTCCTGGTAAAATTGGTTTCTAACGATAAAACATACGTTCCTCAAGCGAAAACGTCATACCATAATCACGGTACTCGGTAGCGCAGCTGTTTTTTGTTTTCGTTGTGAACGTAGAATTGCTTTATTTTTTTTGCTCATTCAAATAATGAACAGGCTTCCTCCGCAGGATCTCCTTGACTTCGACTTGTGCTCGTGCTTCAGTAGCTTATGCAGCTCATTTTTGGAAAGTTAACTTTTCAACCGTTACACTCTCTTCGCTTTTTTTTTTTGCGAGGTTTGAAGAACACCGTAGCTGCACCGGCGCAGCGCTGACATTCTACGCACGTGCTTATGCTTATGTTTATCAAGTACACTTTTTCATTTTTTAATCCTTTCGAAAGCAACGACGATTGTTTATCCCCAGAAACGATGTTTGCCAGCGAAAATGCTGACTGCAAGATGACACAGCCCTCCTTTATAAAAATGGTCTATAGACTGTCTATGGACTTCTGATAGACTCTATTGCCTTCCTTATATTTCCTTGCGTCTATTCCTAGTCAATAGACTGTCCATAGACGAAAGCCTACTAAAAATGTATCGCCATAAATCTATAGATTGTCTTTAGACTGCCCATATGATTTGTATTGACTATAGACTAGTCTAAGATTTATGGATAGAGAGTCCATATACTTTGTAAACAAAATTCTATGGACAGTCCATAGATTGTAAAAAGAAATTTTTTAAGGGCTGTGGAGGCTTCAAGGACGAAGTGTGAAGCCATCAGCAGAGAGGAAATGAACAGAGGGACGAACAACGTTGTTTTCAGTCCGTGATATCTTGCTCTGCTTCGTTGTAAGCTACCAACTTTGATGGCACAGTTTGCTGCTCACGAAAATATGCCCTTTTGTAATCGAAGTCCATGAGAGTACGCAAGAAGTAAAAAAAAAAACAATTGGATATGATTGCTCACTAACAAGGGCACCATCACTATCCGTGTGTAGGTAAAGACGGCTGCTTTGAGAAAGGCATAGTGGCTTCGGAGCGATCGGCAGCTTAGAATGCGGCGATATGCCCATGAAGCTTTTCTAAAAGTGTATGGGGATGAATTGAGGGAGTGAGGGCATATACAGAATTTCATCTCGTTCCTGAGACTTTGTGGTTTGATACTCGCTGGCAGCGAAGCGGTGCTAGGAAGTCACGTACAGACAGCCGCGCGTCGCCTCGGCGCCGGTCATAGTCAGTCAGTAAATCTATCTTCGTGTTCGGCGGAAATACTAGAACACATTCCAGCGGCGATGGCGAGGGAAAAAACCGCGTCGGCATAGCGCTAGCTGGAATTGTGTTTCAGAACGTTGCCACGATCACGGCGGAACCGGCTGCGAAGCATAGCGCGTCATGTGGACGCAGCTAGATCAGCTTTTTTGCAAGAAGAGCGCCGTTGTAAGTGCGTTGCCTATGTTTTAAGGCTTATCAAAGCCTGCTGCGGAACGTACGACAATAAAGCAGCCACGCATTGCTGTAAAAAACGCGGAATGTGGTATAAAGTGTGACTGAGTTACACTTACGTTTTCCGTTCTACATACGGGTGATAACATTTACAGACCTATTTGTGCACGTTGACAGAGCTTAGTGCACCTGTATGTAAGGAAGTTAGCTGGCTGCTTCTTCGTTTTTCGTCATTGTTCTCTTCAGATTTTTGAGGATTCTTGCAGGTAAACGTCGGTTTTCTAACTTTAGTAAATTCTTTACCTTTTACTGACCGCCCCTCTTTACTAGGTTTTAGGCTGGATGTTTATGCTTTGGTGCGTTTTTTGCCAGTTCGGTTTTCTAATGAGCACTTACATTTTGAGGCATGCAAGAATCTATACAGGTAATTAATAACGATGCTCTGTTAATGTGACTGTGCAAAGTGCCCATTTCATCTTGCCCCAAAACCTTTACTGAGGCTCTACCTGTTAACACGTGGCTGCACAAGACAAATATTTTTGTATCTTGTGTTAACTGTCGTCTGCCAGATGTACCTTAAATTATTGAACACTGTTTTATTAGGTTCAAAAACGTGATTTTGTTCTGAGACGTGCTGCAAGGAATGCCTAGAAAGATTGTGTATTAAATTCGTGCAACTTGCACTAACTTGCTGTCACCAAATCTGATTTCGAACTCTATGGCATGATTTTCCTTATTCTTCTCTACATCTGCAAATTGCGCATGTTGAACCCCAACTTGGAGCCCATTGTCTTATCCAGAAGTCGCTTTAATCGAATGATGCTCCATCTAAGTGGTATTTATGAGATAAGTGACTTTCCACCAGTCTGATTTCCGTTGTATATGTACCCTGCATAAGTCGGCAACCGAACGTTTTCTTATAACTGCTACTCAGAGGCGCACAAAGCCTCTGAGAAGAGTTTCGAAGCATGTGCGGGCGTCGCATGACAGTGCGCCCCATCAGATGACAAATTCGGTTGCATTATGCTCGAGGCAAGGCTTAAGTGCGAAGTTTGCGTACCCCATAGCGGGTAATAGCTACGCGTGGCAGCGAGAAGAAAGTGCATGAGGGGGGAGGGGGGGGGGGGGGTCATGTGCTCAACTACACCACCATCGACGCCGATTGACTGGAAAAACGGGCCATTTAATGCTGCGCTGTTAAATCCAGCAGTTAACAGAGATCAATGTACTGTGCTGCTAGATGGCAGCACTGTATTTCTAAACAATTGCACACTTAATAGGAGTGACATAAGGGGGGATCCTGTTCCTCTAAAAAAAAAATTGTCACAATTATGCAATCTTCAGGAAACATGTATTTTTGTGTGCTGATTCTAAATATGTCATTTAGATTCATGTAAAAAAAATTCCTGTGCACGTATGCAATATGTCATGCAAGTATTTTGGAGAGAGCATTTCATTAATTTTGCTGCAGGGAACTTGCTGAAATGCATGCTATTGGTTTGTCCTGGCCTCAAGGAGTGCAACAAGGGTACAAACGTCAACCTGCCTATCATAGAAGTTGAGCTATGGGGTTTTGAAGTCACCCCTTCAGAAACTGGAAGAAAAGTTGGTGTCCGTGTTTCTGGGATGTCAACTTAACAACCTTAAAACTCAACACCTATGATAGGCAGGATGATAATCTTACCCCTATCTCACTCCATGATGTCAGGGCAAACCAACCATAAACATTCCAGCAAGTTCCCTGTAGCAAACTTTCTTAAAAGCTCACTCAAAAAAATTATAATATAATGCATAAGTTCACAAGGACTTGTTTTACATGAATCTAAATGAAATTTAGAACTGGCACACAAAAATACATAATTTTTGAAGACTGCGTGCCTGAGGGGAGTGAAGTATTGCTCCTTAGCATATCTTTGAAGCACAAAAGTGCGAATAGCAATTTCAATTTATTGTTGATTGACTTATGACTGGTGCTTTCACTTGTTCCCCGAAGCCTTTCTTGGTCACTGAGGGCGTATTCGATACTAAAGCTTACGCCACTTCTGTGCGCACGAGCGGAAAACTGGAACTGTTTGAAAAGCATACGTGATGTAAGCAGACGGAAGAACTCAGGATTTTTTGACCACCTATACAAGGCGCGTGAGGAACGTTTGCATCAGGTTATATTTCATAAAATAGTTAGTATTGCGCAGTAGTTGGTTTTAACGACGAAAATACTGATATTTAGTGCTAACAATGCGTTAGAGAGCTTGATTTTCGTTAGCATGGTAGTGGTCCGCGATGTGTTATCGTGACGCCCTTGCCTTTCACAGGCATAAATAATGGGTTTGTGCTATATTTTCAGAGTGGTTTGTTTTGTCAAGTAGCCAAGCTGAAAACAAGTTCTAGACGTGCTTCTTTCTTGGAGTATTAGTTATTCAATACCAAGGTTGTGCCATAGAAGACACATGGCGCTACTAGAAACGCGTGTATTTTTTTTTGCGATAAGAAGCCACATGCTACTGGTTTAAGCATTAAATTGTGTTGGCTTCTATTTCAGGGCAAACTAAGGCGAACATTATGGAAACATCGCAGAGCCTCCCATGCAAATAAACTTGAAGCAGAGTCTGCCCGATGCATTGTGTGCATTTCCGACACAATATGGGCCAGCTGAAAAAAAAACAAACTTTTCCTCTACAATAATCCTGACCAAGGTTTGCACTAGCACAGGTACGAAAAAAGCAGTTCCGTTCCGCATTCCTTCTCATGGTTCATCCTTCCGTTCACCGCTTCCATACACTCAGCGATGGTAGCGCTATGGGCGTGGCTGTTCACTGGGGTCGGACGAGCTAAAAGATAGAATGGTTCTACAATGTCGCCAACGGCAGCGTTACGTTGGCCCATACGAAGATAACAAGACGGTTAAGGCGGCTGAAACTATGTCCTTATATTAAAGTCGCGGATTCCTATCTTAAGGCTTTTATAGTTTCTTTCGAGAAACCCTTTCATCAGAAAGCGCGAAGTGAACATTGTTCGAACGCTTCGAATAGATACAAATATTTGATCTCGAGGCAAGAACACCAAACATCCTTGTGTTTAAAGTTGATCGCCGCGACTATGAAACAAAAAATTAGAGATCAATGTGGTGACCAGCATTTGCAGAATACGTAAGCATTGACGCCTCTTCGGCGCTCGTCGCCTCTGTTTGCATCTACTAAGTAATTTATCGACGGAATTAGTGCAATTATCTTATTTTTTAATTAAAGCTCGATTTATTTACTCTGATTATACGTTCTTTTATATCAGTCAACCATTTTGGTTTTTCAAATTTGGCGCCGTGGTTGCTCTCCCGTCCACTTACTACATCCCCGTCCAGCCTATTCAACCGTCCGATGTTTTCTGATAATGAATTAACTAATTAACCTATGTCAATGAAACATTAGTGTTTGGTTAATTATCACTCGTCAAATACATTTCAATTCATTTCAAACTTGATTTTCACCCTCTTCCCTTTTTTTCACTATTTTGCCGCCCATGGCTGTTTTCCCATCCACCCACTTTATCGACGTCCGGGCTATTTCGACGTTTTTTCGACATTTTTGTCTCTAATTAATTAACTACTCATCCTAGCAACATAATTTTTTTTGTGCAACATTCTCACATCACCCTCTAAGTTACAAACACTCGTTTGAGACTACCGCTTCTGAGAACGCCACAACTGCTTCGGACACGTTTTGCGGACACGTTTTGCGGACACGTTTTGCGGACACGTTTTGCGGACACGTTTTGCGGATACGTTTAGCGGACACGACCCCGCCGACATAGCCTAGAAATGCTTTCGCATTAAAATTCCATTACCTTTGAATGGTATTCCCGGATGTTACCCCAGATAAGGTTCGGTTTCGGTCCCGGGATGCCAAGCTTCTGGAAGTAGGAAAAGTGCCGCCGGCGCCATCTAAAAATAATAAAAAAACTCATAAATCTGCATATTTGTTTCCAAACATATTTTGAGCGCCGAGAGAACACAATAGTTTGACGGAAGAAAACATTTGCAATTTGTAGTGACGCGTAGCAGTGCGTAGAATAAAACATTCTACTCTGTAACAACTAACAGTTGCGGTGCAGACGCCGCCAGACTAAAGTGATTGATTCTGCCATGGCTACACGACCATCACGAAGAAAATTTTTTATACTTCTCAGTGCCTAGAGAAAGGAACCTCCTAGCGAGGCTTTCATTTAGTTCTTCATCCATTAATTTACTCTTTGGGTGCCGTGTTATATGCTATTCAGTACATCGTTAATGTTAATACTATATTTAAAATAGGAAATGGTTACAATGTAGCTTATAAAACGAACAACACTGAGCAAAAAAAAAAGGAACAACAATATGTTTAGCTGTGTTCAGCAACGGAAAAATGATGTTCGGTAACTTCATTTCTAAACCTGTGTGCTGTGAGCTTCAGACATTGTTTTCAGACAACCTGCTCTGCCTAGGCACTACAATTATTTGGCTCACAACATGGAAGTGCATTTGAAAGGTATTTGCGACTACTAGTAAATGCTTAAGGTTTCCATGGTCGGCTCTTATCATCAGCATCATATTATTATCAGCAGGTACGGAAACATTGCTCTCTATTTGGAAGGAAACTGATTTCTCAACCATTCCTGACCACACGCTACTAAATACATAGAAAGGCGCCATTCTAAGACGTGCAAGAAAGAAGTGGGTGCAACCAAATGTATAATAATCAGTACCAAGTGTCAGTGTACCACGCTAAACTGAATCTGATTGTGCGAAGTTGAGCGCATCCTATCTTGCTAAATTCGCCATACGCGCACCCGTGAGAACCCCCTTTTAATCTTTATTGTTCCACTCAGAAGATTAAAAAAAAGACATAAAAAAAGAGAGAGGGAGCCCGAATCTATCTTGTTTAATTACATCTTACACGTTGGGCTATTAGGGTCAAGGCAGGTTGCCATTTGACGCATACAAATCTTACACTTGTTGCCGCAGTAAATAAGTAGGTCGAAGATTTGGCCATTTCCTGCCTCGTTGCTCTTAATTAAATTGGCACAGATACCTGGCTTCGACTGCTTATCAGGAAAGGGAGCCAGCAGCTTCTTTTCCTGGGTTTCAGCAGCTTTGCTAGCGAATAGTAGTTCTTCGAGGCCGTTGTTAAACAGATACACGACGATGCTACTTCAATGCACTCCAAATCTTTACATCAATGCCCGAGTCTCTTTAAAAAAAGCATAAAAAGAGAAAAAAACGAGAAAGATCGACATGGATGCAGGCGCCACAAGAAATAAGAGATGACGGCGAGTTCCTGGCAGGTTATTTATTCTTTCCTAGGAGCCACTACAAGCTGAGTCCCGAATTGCGCAGCGCTGTGAGAGCCACAAGTGTCGACAACGAAATGGAAGGGCGATCGAGCAGACAAGGGAAGGGAAAAAGAAGGGCTCGTTATAACATGCATGAACGTAGCCAACAGACACCGAAACCAAGGAGGATAGGGGAAGTTTTTCGTTCTTCATTTGTGATATTCATCAATCGGAGATTCTTGTGGTAATTATTATTGATTATTCTCATAAAGATAATTGATTATAAAGCAGCAGAAAAACGACCACATACTGCTGGTGGGATCAGAACCCACGACCTCCGAATTTCACGTCCAGTGCTTCGTCACCTGAGCTATGGCGACGTCTGTCCAGTCTTCTGCTTTAGGGAATATTATGTGTAGTGTAACCGAACCTTGAGAGTGTTCACCAGCGCCACCTTCGTCCATAGAGGCGAGTGTAGTGCATCCTGCATTACTGCGAGTGCCACGTAGGGGCGTGATCGAAGGATGAGAGCGGAAGGTGTGCGGAAACCCTCTTATGCTGCCTATGGCATCGTGACTGCCATAACTGAGGCGTTCGTTAGCTATTGAGGAGACAAGGGAAAGGAAAAGAAGTTGTTATGACATACATGACGGAAGCTAACAGTCACCGAAACCAAAGAGCATAAGAGATGTCTTTTGTTGCGAAAGCAACACTACGCAAATCGCCGAGCCATTTCGCCGAGCTGACGAAAGGCCACAGTGCACATGCGCGAGGAGCAGTGACGTCACACGGCGCACAGCTGGCGCACCGGCGCCGTTGCTGCGCAGGTGACTCACAGGTGCCGCCGCCGTGCTCGCCAGTTGCGCATGCGCAGCAGCGGCGCATAGCTAGCGTGCCGGGGCCGCCGCCGCTGCCGCGCGCTCTCCATCGCCTCTCTCTCTCTCTCCTCGTTGCTTTCGCAATCCTCCAGGTTTAAACAGAGCTAAACCACTGCCAATTTTTTTGTTCTTAATTTGTGGTTTTTATCAATAGGAGATTAAAGAGGTTATTATTTTTTATTATTCTGTTAAAGATTACTGGTTATAAAACGGAAGAAAAACAACCACATGCGGGATCCGAGGATATATCAAAAGCTATCAGAGCTCATGATGAGGAAGATGTTAGGTCACGACTAGCTGGTGCCAATTAGACTTGGAGATGCAGGGAAGCTATATCAAGCTTGGACAAACACAGGGCTAAAGACAAGAGAGAAATACTGATGATGGGAGATAGCACAGCGCGTAAAGAAAACGAAATTGAAGCTTGGTTGAGGCAAACCACCACCTCTCTTGGAAAGGCTGATGCGTCATACGGAGGACAAAACGCTTCTCTAGAAAACGTTGTGGGCGTGTCTGGCGCTTATCACGTGATATCTAGCGCTTACATTTAGTTAAAAATGATCTGGATGTAAGCATGTGTAGTCAAACTTGTAAGATTTCATCGACATTTTTCACCTTCTTGATGGCAGTGAGTTTACGAGCTGCGGAACGCACTGTTCGGTCGTTCTAGACATGTGTTTTGCCCTCTGTACATGGGCGAGATAGCACACTTCCGAAGAAAAAAAAATGATTTAATGTAAGAACGATGCCACCAAAAGCCACACGTTCTTCAGCTTTATTGCAGAACGCGCTCAAGAAACGGGGAACGTCATCGACAGGGATAACCTAACAATCCGGGACACAGATAAGTGTTTATTATCATGTCTGCCCTTCGAACCTTTCCATATACCAGAGACGACCAAGAATGCTGTTAGCAGGACGATGGGCAATCTGCCTGATACCTACACCGTCACTAACGCTTATAGAAGCGGTCCCAATCCATCAGTCCTCTTTGTGAACGGTTACCCGCACGGGGCCTGAAAGGTCAATGTTTTGAACTATCTTTTTTTGTCTTTGTCGACTGTGTTTTTCGTTTTATTGCTTTGCTTCCCCCTTGAAAGAAAGAATTATGTTGAACCCACTGCTAAGAAATGTTATAACAGAAACCGAGCAACAAGAGTGTAAGCATACGCTATATGCACCTTGCTGTGGCAATATACATCTTGCTGCTATGTCTGTTGAGGCTTGTCGCTTTGCTTTGCTGTGACAAACTGCTGAGTAGCCTTGCGCACCAACAGGTTAGTTGTTAACTACAGATGTGCGAAATCAGGAAAAGTTTGGTTTGGTTTATTGGGTTTATACTGGTGTGGCACCACAGGGACAGGGACAGAGACAGAGTGACAACACAAGTGCTCACTAACAACTGACAAAATTTATTAAAAGCATAAGGAAGTCGGCAGATGTATGCGTGAGTTTGCCATCCTTGCGGCTGCTTGACGCCGAGGTTGATTATCTTCAAAGAACACTAAACCATGAAAACAGGTAAATTCGTCGTGATTTAACGCGTGTTCTTGCCTGTAACCTTTGTACCGTGTTATGACTGTGCATGTAACCATAGGTTTTGTCTATATATTTTTTGTGCTTTTAATAAATTTTGTCAGTTGTTAGTGAGCACTTGTGTTATTGTCACTCTGTCTCTGTCCCTGTCCCTGTGGTGCCACACCAGTATGAATTCGTACCAACTCGCCCAATTTTCAACCCTTTTGAACTTTATTGGGTTTAACGTCTCAAAGCGACTAAGGCTATGAGGGACGCCGTAGTGGAGGGCTCCGGAAATTTCGACCACCTGGGGTTCTTTAACGTGCACTGACATCGCACAGTACACGGGCCTCTAGAATTTCTCCTCCAAGGAAATTCAACCGCCTCGGCCGGGATCGAACCCGCGTCTTTCCGGTCAGCAGCCGAGCACCATAAACACTGAGCCACCACGGCGGCGAAATCAGGAAAAATCAGGAAAAGTAACGACGTTGTTGAGCAATAATATAAAAAGAAGGACGCTTGAAACTACTTCAGGTCTGACAAAACTTGTGCACAGCAGGGATGGAGACTGAGCAAAAAGAACAGAAAGCGCAAATATTCAACATTCTTACCTCTCTGCCAACAGTTGTAGCAACTAATTGAACTCATACTATCGACAAATACCCGCGCTGTTGTAACTTGCTAAACATTAGTTTCTTTCGAGAAGGGGCAGCTGTTTAAAGATTATTGATTTACATATCTACGAGTGCAGTGCAGGAAAAGCATAACATTCTAAAAGAACAGATTGCAAGATACTTGACGCGATGCACTTTCACAGGTGTGTCTTACCGGAAAGACCAGGGAGGGATGTGAACCTACAAGGTACAGGGCACGATAAATTTACGACTGTTATGTTTTTATAGCGTTAATTCACGCCGTTTTGTTAGTACTTGCCCGTACTGTTAGTGGGCGTAAAGCTCCCATGTTGTCAAGTTCTAAAGGACAGAGGAATGAAAGACGCGACACCCACATGTATTGCCCATTTCAGCCGTTAATCCCCGAACCGGATCTCGACTCCAACACAGAAATCTTGCTATAACGGGCTAAATACTAGCGTGGTAATAAGCACATTCCTGCCTTTAATCTTAACTTCGGAGGAGAGCTCTCTCTCCTACTGCCCAATTACCCAACGAGCCTTCAGGCTGCCTTTTACTTACATTAAGAGGGCCGCCAGCAGCGCTGTGGAAAGGATCAGCAGCCCGCCCGCGACAAACATCTCCGAACGAGTCCCAGCGGCAGAATAGAAACAACCGCGAAGCGGCAACGGTGGTTCTACTTTCTCCGGGGGAGGAGGAAAAATGACCTTGCTGTGCCATCGCCCCATTCACCAACGATCTATGTTTGCCGCAGGCGCTGTGCCGGATTCGTCTTATCTTTGCCGGATAGAGCGACGCGCTGTGTCTATGTTTGCAGCATACATCTAGTCGTTGCGTAGTGTCATATTATCAGTCAGTTCTTCGAATGATTCTGCGAACACTCTTGCCGAGTAGATGTGCGGAGTTTTTCTTTAATGCACGTTGTGAAAGGCTTCACCAAAACGAAAAGATGCTGTTTTTGTTGGTTTTTGTTTTAAAGATGGCGGCATTAATGCGCAGCGGCCACCAGCCGCCGTGGTTGAGTGGGTGCGGCATGCAGTTGCTGGGTCGAGGTCGTTGGATGGAAGTCGGCCGCGGCGGCCCCGCGTAAACGGTGGTGAAACTCTTAAAGGCGGCCGTTGCTGTGCGACGTAAGTGTGGGTTAAAACCTTTAAGGCGCTTTATCCGCAATTTTTAACATTGCGAACTCACAGCTTTTGCTGAGAGTGGGCTCCACCTATCAGGATAATTTTTTAGGTGACTTTAAGTTCCTTCCTAAATCAAATAGGATTGGTTTAATGACAACTAGCGAACAGTGAGCGTGGAGCTTGGTCTCACGTCTTCTGCCATTTTCTTGAAGGCAGTCTTTGCATCAGTACTTATTGTTAACGTTTTTACTAAATTATAGAAATATTTGCGCCTTCTAAACGAAAATTTTTCCACCAACCGCATGGATTATTTTTATGAATTCTGGTATTTTAACGTTACAGCTTCTGGGTATTTCCACTTTCTGATAGAAATCTTGCACATGCATGTAAAAATTTAATCATATAATATTTAGATCAAAAAGAGGACAAAATTTATAGTTTTGTTTCTCTTTATACATAGAAAAAATATTTGTTTCGAACCGAAGTATTAGGTGACGCTTGAAATGGTTACAGATCCAGGGGTTCCCAGTTCATCACGACCATCCAGCGACGAGTGTTTGACAGTGCAGCCAGAGACGCAACAGCTTCGAGACATCAAATCCTCATAGGGAACCTGGGCTGCCAACGGATAGAAAATGAATCTGGGGCGCCTCGATAGGCGTGCCCTCTGCATGGAGGAGGACGGGACGGGGGACTTGCGCATTGAGGCACCCTTATAACGCACGTTTTATAACGCATGAAGTTTTACTCAGGGCACAGTAACGAAAACATACCTAGGCGTGAAACAAATGACTGTTTCGAGCCTCAGTGCATGCGTAGTAGCCTATGGCCGTGTACGAGAGCCAATCCATTAGTTTCATCGAGGTTTTCACTCTATGCTTTCGAGACTAAGAGCGCACGTGACTTCGACAGGTGCCTCATATATCTTATGCAACAGCAGGCTAACTTTGGCGGCACTGCTAACATGACGCTGCTATAAATATATAGGACGTGTCTTGCGTGATAAAGAAGGGTGGCAAGCCGTTGTACCCCGAAAAGACGCATGCGTGGTGACGACACAGTGACCAACTGTAGCGTGGCAGTCGACCTGCGAACGTGCTCTTCATCTTCAGGTCTTCAAAACTGTTCAGTATCGGAAGTTGTTCTATTCAGTACAGCGCACGAAGGTTGCGATTCAGCAAAAACTAGAAAAAACATGTACCTGTTGGTTGGTTGGTTGGTTTATGGGGTTTAACGTCCCAAAGCGACTGTATCCTCTTGTGGGCTAGGAGAGATTTCCGGCCTCGATGACTTTAACGGCGTTACATTGTGACAGCTTGAACATACCCCCCCCCCCCCCCCCCCCCTATTAGTGCACCTGCTACGGACATCCGTGACAAAACAAAAACGGTTTGGTACAGCTGTACGGAAGAGCTAGGCAGTGGACGGAAAGGACAAAATGAAACAAAGGGCTAAAAAAGCGGGAACCAAAGCCAATAACAACTTCCTGCGCGCAGGCAGAAGGTAAGTCGATAAAAGCCACCGCCATCTTAATGACCACCTACCCATAAGGCAGCCCCGGAGGGCGACAGTTATCGACCTGCTTTAAAAGCGGCCACCATCATGCGGCTGCAAGTGACAGTCATGCCGACTGCGTTGTACTATCCGCGAAAGTGTAAAAATATGCGCAGCCAACCCTCCGTATGGGGGCTCCGAGGAGAAGGGATTGGGGGGAGGGGGTGTGAGGAAAGAAGACGACGCAACCTGTCCAGAACACAAGAGTCCGTACCTGTTGCCAAGCTGAATTCAGTTCCCGTTTGCTGGCTTTCGCAGAATTCGCATGCACCAATAATGGGAAAATAGGAGCCAGTCCGGAGCAGGCGAGAACATTTTGACAGAGCCATTTTTGGGATTATAAGGCCGTGATTCTCACTACTCACAATGCATGAGTGGGGTCAATGGTGAATAAATTGGATTTAAACGTGATAGTGCCTCCATATCTAGTCCTCAATATGCACATTGTTAGGCCTGTAATCGGCATTTATTGCTGGAGCCTAAGCTGGGATGCAACAGCTATAAAAATTAAATGACTGTTTTCCACATGCGAACATGACATTTTCATGACATTCCACATGCGAACATGCTGACTTCAATAGTGAGGCTAAACTCAACCGCATTGACCTACATTTCTTGACTTGCTGCCTCCGGTACGTAAATGGCATACGGGGAAAATAGTTTACCTATTTTGTAGTTACAAAGGCCTTTTTTGAACCAAACATTTAGTGCGAGTGCATCTGGAGGAGGTAACGGCGCAGAAAATGACATCCAGGCCTAGTAAAATTGTTGTTGGTGTTCCTGTACATGGAGCAGTGTGAGAACGCCTGGCGTCGGGCGTTTGCGTTATATTTGGCGCAAGCACTCACTGACGAGCGAACGAAGAACCATTTCGCGATTTTATAGTACAGGACGTTGATGTGATCGTTGAAGTTTCCCGATCGTAAGCCAGGCAGGTGACATGCATCCTGTCAAGGCAAAACGTACACTACGTCGCGTGATGGTCCGTACATTTCGCCAAGCAGCTCTGAGTCACCCAGAAGCAATGGTGCTGCTTGCTAACTTGTTTCAACACAATGAGGACGCTTTGTATATTGTGCGATCTCGGCCTGTACTACACGCCGCAAATTTTACGGAAAGGTTGCGGATGTTTACTGCTAGCAGACCGGATTCTCACAACCTGTTTCCTGTCAAGCATATTAATCGGTGTCCATTCGATGCGGGCCACCTGTAACTACATTCTTCTCTGTTTCTATGTTAATTTATGAAGTTCCTTTTTTCTTGTTATTCACTGGGCGGATCTCAGCAGAAGCTTCTAAACACCCTAGGCCAGTGTATTGCATTTTGGTGTTTCCGTTACTCTTCATGCTGAGTGGTTTGCGTAATTATGAGGCATTGATATATGAACGAGTAGCGGCTGCGTTGGTGCCAGCAGTTCCTGAGCTTTCTCGCTCTATGTGCATAACTTATTAGGCTTTATTTTTTAGTTAATTTACTTGTAATTAGTATTAGCTTAAACGCATCCACATCATAACTTTTTGAGCAAAAATTTCAGCAAAATATCTCTTCCATTTACCACATTTTGAATTTTATATATTTGTTTTGTGTACCGTGATATTACCTTAAATATTGTGTTTCCTTCCAAGAGTTGATTTACGCCGACGTTTTGCATATACGTTTGCTATATCCTTACCAGGATGTTCTAGTTTTCCTGTTTTGTTGCCTGGATTGCATTTTGTATAATGTTTTCCTCAGCACGAAAGATACGACGAATATAATGCTACCGCTGTAATGCTGCAGCGGACGAATGTAGCTAAATAAATAAATAAACAAACAAATAAATAAATAAGTGAATAAAACTATATGTAGAGGTCCTTTAGAAAGCAGGATAAATGGTAGGGCATAGTTTTTAGATTAAAGGGTGCAGGTTGAGCGGTATAAAAGCACGGTCTAAATGATTTGACCAGTTTCTGAATGTTTACTTTTGTTGGCAGGATTCCGAAAAAAGACCCGTGTTTGCAGAACCGATACCACTACCTCGTGATTGTTGCTGTCCCGCACTGAGCAAAGGATGTTTGTGGAAATCGGTTGAAAGAACAATAGTTTTCACGTTAAACAGCGCAATGTTATTTTATACCATAGCTTGTGACCATGCCTGTTCAATTTCTGTAGGTTGATTTATTGGAGGAAAGGAAATAAAATTAAAGGCATACCGTCCTCAGCGGAACTCATTTTTCCCCCAACTGAAAAGTGAGACTATATGCGAATCCTCTGGATAACATTTGACTCCTTATCTGGAATACCAAACCCCTTGAACTGTGAAAAGTGTCGCCAACGCCACCTGGAGCACAATGAAACAATAGGAGGAAAGAAAATAGCGCTCCGATAATGTCGTTTGAACTCGGGTTCAATGCAACCTGAAGAGCTCTTCAGGCTTCTAAGCTTGCACAGACGTCTGTAGATGCGTCACTAAAGCTGCGCTGTTCTAATCGAGTGCACTCCCCGCCTTTTGAAAGCATCGCAAGCCTTCCGCGTTATCTGACGCAGGATGCGTGCTGGGTCAAGCCGTCGTAAAGAAAAGCTGGTGTCCGTCTATATGGGCTAGTGTGTAGAGTATGGGTTCCTGTTTAAGTAAGCAATTGAAAGCCTCCTTTACCAATAGCTTCGAGTGGGATTCGAACCGGCGGAGGCGCTAACACACCCCGTTCGCTGGCCGCTACTTTAGACTACTCGACCATCGTCGTAGCCTTACATCGTAGGTTCTAAGCTGCGAGCGTCTATCGCTGTGCCTTGGATGTTGTTTTCATCAGTTTACATCCGGGCACAAGTCATTCCAAAAGCGAGAAAACGCAGACAACGGCAAGTGAGAGCCGAAGTCAAAACTCCATCTGAGGAACATAGAGCCGGAACTGCGGGAGATTTGAATGAGAGCAGTAAGATTAAACTAGGGAGCAATTACTCATTAGTATACACCTCAGCACATCCATACGGCTACAAACGGCTGAAACAGCTTACAATGTGAGGGTACAAGCAATGACCGTTCGTTTTGCAGTGCAGTGCACGTGACATTACGGGAAAAACTGCGCTGAAATATTTTTTTTTCATGTTCTGAGACAATAAATATCGCTTATAGAGATTCATTGCAGCACAGAGTTGTATAGATTTCTCGAGCGTGCCTTTAGCTCCTTTATGAACGTATAGTTTCATATTCTTTCCTCTTCGCTGCCACTAGCGTCTTTCTCAAACATTATTTTGTCTTCTTTATTTGACATATAACTGGACTGAACATTACAAAATCAGAGGAGGGCAGTCTAATCAACTTTAAACTTGCTCTGCCACCATCGTTTACTTGACAAAGCTGAATGTTGCGTTCTTTTTTTTTAAATTGAAATAAACGAGTGATCCAAGGTTCGATCTTAGCGCCTTTTTACCTCTACGCTGCAGCGTAATCTCACTCAGCTGCGGCGCGACTCCCACGCTTGGAATTATTGCACTGTATCGTTACACAGGGCAACCGCCTTGTGAAAATGTCCGTTTCGGAACATTTTATTCTTATTTCAACAAACACGGCACTGTATAATGGAAATCTCAGCCCCTGTTCAGAATCCTCTGAAAACGATATGACTGAAAATACAAACTCTTCAAGAATAGCAGTTCTATTTCACAAACGGGCTATAAATTGTCTTGACTTCAGTCGATGCCCATTGTTTAATTATTGGGTGGTTTTGGAACAAACGTCACATAAGGCATCGACATGCCGCTGGCTTTCATGTGCGCTTGAGATTAACTAGTAATTAAATCCTGTGAAGAAACCAAGACCAATACCTATAACATTCTTTATGCTAAATGAACCACGTCTCCTACTGAAGCACCAAATGAAGCAAGGCTTAGAGGCGCGTAGCTGGCATTTTTCCCGCACTCATCATAACGCTTTCAACTTAACTGTGTAAACAGTCAGCGCCGTAGAGAATTCACCCGTCAAGGCCAGTAGATCACGACGCATTTTTTTAGCGAGCTTAGAACACGAATGCGCACGAATGATACGGCTATAGGAGAACCAAACAGGCGCGTCCCACTCTGCTGCTGAATGTGGTGTTGCCGTGTTTTATTGCATAATAATCATATTTAAAGCTCTGACCCTTCTTCGCCCGTTCCTCACTTTCGCGTCATCGGCGGAGTCGGCACCGTCCGCAACAAATATTCTAAGGAAGATGAAGACGAAGAGCCGATTGCGCTTATTCGTAATCGCTAATCACCCGCGCTTGAGCTGCCCACAGCTGTTAGTGGTTCCTGCCCGGTATGAGCTGCTCCGCGTGCTTTTCGTCCCTTCAACCTTAATCAGTACTTCCCCTCTTCAAATAGACTAATGTACTTAGGGCATTAGCACTCCCTAGGACGTTCTTCCGTTTCGCGCCATCAGCGTTGGCGCCGTCCGCAGCACAGACCTTCGCATCGAGCCATGATGATGCCTGCCACTACCCGCACGGCTTGTTCATGTTTTAGCGGGGGCATTATCGGCGGTGGTTCGCTCGGCGAACTCCACAGCTTGTCAATTCGGTACTGCGGCTGGCCGCGCCGCTGTATGTAGGTGACGCGTGTAGCAGTACTTACACTCGGGGAACGGGGAGGAATCCAGAATAAAGCCCAACGACGCAGCACATTTTCAGGCTGTAGTTGCTTACCTGTTTTCTCTTGATACATGCTACAGGCTCCTTTGTTTCGACCCACTGCGATGGCTGAATATGTTTTGTGTCAGCGTGTAGAGCGTAATGTTGCGGGATCAAATTCCGGCCGTGTCGGCCGAGTCTCGATATTTTTGAAATACAAAAGATGTGTCAGCGCCCGTTAATGAATCCTAGGGTGGTATAAATTAATCTGCAGCGCTCCATTTCGGCTTCTCTCATAGCCCGTAGCTTCGGGACGACAAAGTCAAGTCCATATAGTAATTTGCCACGTTTGATTTGAAGCTCTCACCAGCTTACTCCCACCGTTGACAGCCAATGTTCACTTAGCAGAAATGAGAGCAAATTCTTATTTTCCGCTCGATTTATGTCGCCTCTGGAAAAAAAAAACGAAAGGAAAAGAAAACAATTCATGACGCGGACAAAGAGTTTGTAGTGGTAGGCGCTAGTCCTCGTTTTCCTGATAGGGAAGCGCCGAGAGCCGGGCGGTCCGTAGCACCCGGGCCATGACAAAGTCCGTGGCGCTGCTGCAGACAGAGATCTCTTCAGACCACAGCGCCAAGTCCCGCCATGCTTCCAGCTCGGGGTCCGTCCAGGAAGACCTCCCGGACTCGAAGATCGGCTCATAGGATACCAGGAGCCTATGTATCAAGTCGTGGAGGAAGACCACGTTCGTGTATGGATAGAAACGGGACGCGTTGGGCCTGCGAGGCGACGAGACACGTGTATTGCATTAGAAAAAAGAATCAACCTCAGTGAAGCGACCCGCCGTGGTGTCTCAGTGGTTAAGGCGCTCGTCTACCGAGCCGGAGTACGCGGGTTCGAACTCGACCGCGGCGGCCGTGTTTCGTTGGAGGCGCAACGCGAAAGGCGCCCGTGTTCTGTGTGATGTCAGTGCACGTTAAAGATCCTCAGGTGGTTGAAATTATTCCGGAGACCTCCACTACGGCACCTATTTCTTCTTTTCTTCTTTCACTCCCTCCTTTATCCCTCTCTTACGGTGCGGTTCGGGTGTCCACCGAGATATGCGAGACAGTTACTGCGTCATTCCCAGTCCTTAGAAAACCAATTTCAATAAGGCCATGTCCGCAGCAAGGACACAGACCACTGTAAATGATCTTCAGCTAGCACTCTTCTCCAGTAGGCGTGATCATCCTATTCCAACACATTTTTCAAATTGATGGTCTGTTACACTCGGTTATATTTTCCGTTTCGTTGGAATCGTCTTTGGTAACCTATATGTGACCATTGAGCATCTCTTCATTGAATTACGATGTCTATTCGAAACAATGTTTTTGGCATTTCAGGTCTCAAAGTTAGCAAATTCTTGCTGAGAAACTGAGTGCCGTCTTCGGCAACCAATCAAGGCAAAGAGGTTTGGAAAAGAGAAACGGCTAAGTGTCAGGGTTCACAGTTCCTTCCTAAAAGCTGGCATGTTACAAAGCGAGTGAATAAGAAGCCCCACTGCACCTGATGATGCTCTCGATCAGGGCGAACCTGTCTCCTATTGCTTTCTTCTTCTCCTCGGCCAATTCGTCAAGGTCAGTGTAGATGGGCATCGATCCTGCGTGATAAGGGTGAGACGTTATTTTATCGCAGGCCATAACAAGAGCGCGGAGAAAGGGCCCTTGCTCCGCAAAGGCCAAGCTAAATAATTTCGTCAGCGTCAGTGATAAGAAGCCTCAAGGAGGGCCGCCACATGGAACAGTGCTTCCTGACTAGATATGACGATAAGATATTGCTGCACTGTTCAGTGCAAGCAAGGTGAAGTACTTTTTCATGAGTAACCGTAGGCAACATGTAGCAATGAGCCTTCACCCTACAACTACACGCGCTCTGGGCGCGAAGGTACAGATACAGCGCAACCAAGTGTTGCAAGGTGCGACCACACACCCAGTGTGCGAGTATAAACTTTATTTCGCAAATAAATGCAAAAACTTGAAATATATCTAGCAAGTCATGAACATTCAACGACTATACCATTTTTCATCCGATGCCAGAGCACACTGTTAAGAGATCTCGAGGTATTTTGGCATCATGCTATTGCGAGATATGTAATGGGATGTTCAGCTTTCGTCCAAGTAAAGAACCGCAGGGTTTAGCTTCAGTGCTTTGTATATAGTGGGTATATTGTTGCATTTATAGCGCTTTTAACTACCAGGAAAAGTCGGGCTTGAATTCCTCTAGGACACAAGAAGTTTTGAACACCGGCGATGCAGAGTCAGCAAACTAACGCTTCGTTCAAGATCCGTTTCAACAAGCTTGTTATTGGTAGCAAGCAGTACGTGTACAACGACACAACCGATTCTGTAACACAGCTGTCGTCGCCATAGCCATCATCACCACCTCCTTTCCGCCGTCTACGTGCCAGTCCTCATCAATCGTCATTAGCAAACAGAGATGCACGGGCTTCTAAGAAAATGACACTATTATTGACAAATATCCGCAGTTACCTCCCAAAGAAAGAAGCAGTAGGATCCCTTCTTGAAGATAGCACTGCGGATATTGCTATTTTTACCGAATCTTGGCTGACTTCAGATATCGAGGACACAGAGCTTCTTTCCGAAACGAAATCTTTTATTGCTTACAGGCGCGACAGAGAGGGAAGAAGGGGTGGTGGTGTCCTTGTTCTCACGAAATCTGAATTGCATACATCTCCCGTCCATGTTAGTTCCTCCCACGAGATACTTTGCGTTAAACTATCCCTACCTACCTGTATAAATATTATTGTTGCATGTTATCGGGCTCCTAATTGCGACTCCTCCTTTCTTACCGACCTTCACTCCGTCCTACTTGATCTGCACTCCCGCTTTGTTCATGCCAACTTCCTACTTTGTGGAGACTTTAACTTCCCCGATATTGACTGGGAAACCTTGTCAGCACCCTCCGGTCCGTCGAACAATTTTATTGACTTAGTGCTCACGTTTAACTTTACCCAGACAGTTAAAGTGCCTACTCGTGGTGACAACATTCTCGATCTTGTTCTCGCTTCTAAACCTGAGTTAATTGAGTCATTAACAAGCATCACCGGTCTAAGCGATCACGAGGTGCTTGTATTCAATTTTGCCGTTCCCATCCACACCAAGCAGCGCTCCTTAAAGTACATTCGCGACTACAGTAAAGCAGATTTTCGCGCTATTAACTTCGAGTTAGAAACTTTTTTCCACCTTTTCCACCAAGCCGCACCCTCTAAATCAGTAGAACAAAACTGGTTGCTCTACAAGAACAAAATCTTATCCCTTGTCGAAACACATGTCCCTCTTATCTGCATACGCGGTGACTGTAACAAGCCCTGGTATAGCAATGCCTTACGACAGTTAGCAAACAAAAAGAAGCGCCTCTATCGTGCGGCCAAGCGTACGAATTCAGTTGAAAAATGGGAAATATATGGCAGGTGCCTACATGAATACATTACCTTACTACGGCGTTCTAAAAAGAAATTTTTTCACGAAGATCTTGGAAACATATTGCGCGTCAACCCGAAAAAATTCTGGAATCTGGTCACTCCTTGCAAAAACCGTACTCAAAACATTTCGTTGATTAACCAAGACGGCTTACATGTCCCTGTGAATGAGCGCGCAGATGTCATGAATTCATATTTTTCCTCCGTATTCACGCATGAACCTGCTCTCCATATTCCCTCAATACCTTCCACTAGTTTTTCCCAAATGCCACCAGCTTTTATAACCCATGAGGGCATCACTAAACTTATCGACAACCTTAAAGTGTCAAGCGCCCCTGGGCCAGACAACATAACTGCAAAAATATTAAAGGGAACTGTGAGCATTTCTAGCCGTATTTTGCAAATTATTTTTCAGCAGTCGGTTTCAAATGGTGAAATACCAAATGACTGGAAAACTAGTAAAGTAACTCCAGTATTTAAGGCAGGCAACCGATCCGACCCTTCTAATTACCGCCCAATTTCATTAACATCCATTCCATGCAAGCTACTGGAGCACATATTATATTCACAGATCGCATCACACCTCGACAATAACGCTTTCTTTTATGAAAAACAGCACGGTTTTAGGTCAGGCCATTCTTGCGAGTCCCAGCTCTTCGAATTCACTACAGACCTTCACTTAAACTTAGATTCTTCTTTTCAAACCGACGTCATTTACCTGGATTTCTCCAAAGCCTTCGATCGCGTTCCACACCGGCGTTTAATGACAAAACTCTCCTGCCTCCACATCGACCCTTTAATCCTGTCATGGATCGACTGCTTTCTCCGCGACCGCTCACAATATACAGTAATAGGCAACCATAGATCGTCAAATTCCACAGTCCTCTCTGTTGTCCCTCAGGGATCGGTGCTAGGACCACTCCTTTTTCTCATATTTATAAATGATCTTCCCAATGCCGTATCATCTCGTATCCGCCTCTTCGCAGACGATTGTGTCCTCTACCGCCGCATATCTACTCCCGATGATCAGACTCTGCTTCAACGCGACTTAAACCTCATAGAAACCTGGTGTACATTATGGCTCATGCAACTGAACATTTCGAAATGCAAATTCATGCATGTATCGAGAAAGCGAAATGACCTCAGCTATCAGTATTCATTAAGTTCCACATCACTCTCCGAAACAGAATCATACCGATATCTTGGAATCATCATAAACAACAAACTAACCTGGTGTGAGCACATTGCAAAAATTTGTACAGACGCTTCCAAAATGCTTGGGTTTATCAGACGATCCCTTGCTTTTTCACCCCATTCTGTCCGACAGCTCGCCTACGTAACATTCATCCGTTCCAAACTCGAATATGCCTCGGCGATCTGGAATCCCCATCAAAAATATCTAATCGATCAGCTTGAAGCCATCCAAAATCGCGCGGCCCGTTTTATCACATCGCAGTACGGCAGACAACACAGTGTAACTCTTATCAAGGCATCCCTTGATCTGCAACCCCTGGCACTCCGGCGTAACATTTCACAGCTCTGTTTGTTTCACAAATTGTACTACACCTTCCTACAGCTAAGAAACTCTGTATTGCACCCGCCGCTTCGCACCTCACGACGACTTTTTAACTCTTTAAGTCTGCAGCGCATTCACGGCTCCACAAACTCATTTAATAAATCTTTTTTACCTAGCTCCATTACACTGTGGAATGACTTACCCGATTTCATAGTTATTGAAACAGAACCCATTAAATTCAGGCAGTTATTATCATCACATTTCAAGGGCTGAGTTATTTTGTCGTGTTTTTGAGTGTGTGCATGTGTTTTTTTGTTTTTTTTGTTTTGTTTTTTTCTTATCTCAAGTTGTTCTTGAGCTGCTGTGTCTTTCACATGTTAATATTTTGATAATGTTAATGTTGACCATGTACCCTGTACTTTGTATTTCTTGTTGATTTCACTGACCACTGATTATGAAACGACCTTTCCCCCCCCCCCTTAGCTCCATTACACTGTGGAATGACTTACCCGATTTCATAGTTATTGAAACAGAACCCATTAAATTCAGGCAGTTATTATCATCACATTTCAAGGGCTGAGTTATTTTGTCGTGTTTTTGAGTGTGTGCATGTGTTTTTTTGTTTTTTTTTGTTTTGTTTTTTTCTTATCTCAAGTTGTTCTTGAGCTGCTGTGTCTTTCACATGTTAATATTTTGATAATGTTAATGTTGACCATGTACCCTGTACTTTGTATTTCTTGTTGATTTCACTGACCACTGATTATGAAACGACCTTTCCCCCCCCTTAGCTCCATTACACTGTGGAATGACTTACCCGATTTCATAGTTATTGAAACAGAACCCATTAAATTCAGGCAGTTATTATCATCACATTTCAAGGGCTGAGTTATTTTGTCGTGTTTTTGAGTGTGTGCATGTGTTTTTTTGTTTTTTTGTTTTGTTTTTTTTCTTATCTCAAGTTGTTCTTGAGCTGCTGTGTCTTTCTCATGTTAATATTTTGATAATGTTAATGTTGACCATGTACCCTGTACTTTGTATTTCTTGTTGATTTCACTGACCACTGATTATGAAACGACCTTTCCCCCCCCTTATGTAATGCCCTAAGCCAAGGGCCCTTAAGGGTAAATAAATGATGATGATGATGATGACATATATTGGCACCGGAAGAAAGGCCTTGGGTTTTTGAGCAATTGACAAAGTCTCAGCATTACTGTGTAGAGCGAAATATACTGACAAACGAACACAGAAGTTCTAGCTGGGCTGAAAGGCTGAAGTAAAATTTTGCTTTTCCGCTCGAGGTTAATTCCTCATGTTCTGTGCAAGCAGGTACAGTCTTTGTCAAAAGTTTAGAGCCCAGGGGGTTCAGTTCTAAGCTTTATATTGGGACTCCAGGAGCATTCGTGAGGTCCTACCTAATGCAGGAGGCAGTACCAGAAATCTTCTCACGTTCAGGAAATTTGGAGCGCTAGAGATTCATTAAGAGCGAAACAGTGTGGCTCAAAAGAAAACCCCCTGGTCTCCAAACTTTTGACAAAGGCTGTAGATATCTAACTGGCCTAAGTAATGTAGCTCGGCATCTTTTTGAGCCGAATGTGCATTAACTTCGTATAAGTTGAACAAACCTAAGCTCGATTCGCAACTAATTTCGAGCCTAAGCTTTTGTCCTAGGCCCCCACCCACCTGCGCCTGTGCAGAGCCTCGACGCGGCAAAGTCGACGACGGTCGCTTTGAGGCCGTGCAGTTCGATGTACACGCTGCTGTTCATAATGCGGAACCGGCCCACACGACCACGTGCGGCCTTCACCAGCACGTGTCTCGCGGTCAGGGCGCGGTGCTCAAACTCGAGCTCTTCCTCGCCAACCGCAATGGTAAGAGCCAGTTGCTGGACCACGGAGCGAAGCTGCAGGGTATTCTGGAACTGCGGGACGTCGACAAGGGAGGAATGTGTGGTTGATCCTATACCGCTGCTGGCGGTAAGCCTTGTGATCAGATATACTACCCGCCATTTAAGCCTGATAAAGGGCGTTACCATAGAACAACAGCGTTCGTCGTCAAGAGCTACTTATACATCTCACCAACGATTAAACTACCTGGAGTGGGAAAAGTTGAATAAACTCACAAAAAAATACCCGGCATCTTTTTCGGCCGGAACATTGTCTGTGCTCGCATCTCTTCGGATACTTACAGTGTGCAACATGTTTGTCCAAACTGGCACAGGTTGAGCAATTTCAAACAGCCCACTCTATGTCCAACAAGTTCATGCTTTATAAATTGATATCTGGTGGAGTTTACAGCTATAAAAATGCCAGTGTACATGCAGAGATTACAGCGGAACCTATTTTCGGCTTTCACATTCCGCACACTTGCTATATGCGAAATAGTACGGTATCAAAAGAATTTCACATCTTTGCGCCCATGGAGGCTCTAGACGACTAAAAGCTGCGGGTGTTTGGTTAGTAACTTACCCTCACTTTAGAGAGCTCTTCACCGCCGAACGGCATACAGAGGACAGCGTATGGCGGAAACAGCCTTCGTCCACCTGCGAACAGTTTCTCACTTCGATACCTTCAACGTGGAAGTCGGTGGAGCCACCATCTTGGCTACCATGAGAGGCATTTCATTCGATGAATTTTAACCGCACAACAACTCTTAGCTGCAGGTACTTTTTGCCCCCCAAAGCTTCGTGAAAACAAAGGTTGTGGCCTGTTTCCGAGGGACGATTCCATCCCCATTGCACAGTAAAAAGGCACGGCTGTCACACAAAAGAGAAAATGATATGTGTGGCTCAACTGAAAGAATAGAACCAAATTAATTCGTATCTTCATAATGTCGCAAGAAAAACTCTCCAGACAACTCTATATATCAGAATGTAAAACTTAAAACAAAAGCTGTCCATCTCCCTCCTCCTTCTTCTTCGCTTCTTAGCATGAGGGCTTTCAAGCCTACATTTACTTGGGGAAAACTCAGCGCACTCCTAAGACAAAGACGAAGAAAGACAAGACGATACAGTGCTGTATCGTCAGCGCTGTATCGTCTTGTCTTTCTTCGTCCTTGTCTGTGTTTTCCCCACGATCAACTACCAACTAGCCCGCTCTTCCACCCTTGCAAGCTACATTTACTTTTTTTCTAGAGATGCCACATATTCTGGTGAATCAGCGTTCCGCACTCCTACAACAAACCGGACGATTGCAACCTCCTCAGGATGAGGCGGAGTACATCTCATCCTTGATTGCATTAGTAACTTCATATGCGACTTAAGTGCCCGGGTATACAGCTCAGAATAACTTTGACTTGAGGACTTTAGATCATGTCTTCCCCTTACGGCCTATGACATACGTTATTTTCCTTGTTCATCTGAATGAAACATTGGTTACGCATTACGTCGAAACGGCTTGCCCTTCAGGCAGCTAGCTTTGTAAGGCTACACGAACAAACAAAACTAAGTGCCTACCTTCTCTACAGATGATGGAGCCCTGCTTGTTCATGTAGCTGGCGCAGGAGTATTCGAGCAAATCGGGATATCTCTCCCAAGTGCAGTGCGCCCTATCAAAGGGATGTAAAAAAACGAAGAGAGAAAAAATTAAATCTCCGTTGTTCGAGGCGAAAATATGAAGTGATAGCTGTGACACATGGTTAATGCATCATGTTGGGCAATGTGGTAATTGGTTTATAAATTTATGTATTGCAACGAACCTGCAGACGCATAGAGTGCACAGAACAATGATAGCGGGTTTCCTGTCCTGTGCACTTTCAGCGCCTGCAAATTCGGTAGAAAAGATGACTTTGGGAAGCTGTGTTAAAACTAACCCTACACATTCAAAATGGCACCCACTACAGGGCTTTCCTGAGTCACGCAAATACAATCATCACCATAAATAGTACCATAAGGCTAATTCCACCCAGAGAAGACATCATGCCTCTTCCACTGATCTCTAGTTAATTCTTTGCTTTGCAGCTACGGCCAACCTATACTCTCAAAGTTCCTAGTTTCATCTGACCATTTGATTCTCTGTCGCACGATGCTAAGCTGACTATATCTTAAAAATCCACTCCATTACTGTAGGGTAGCATCATTTATTTTCTCTTCGCATTACATGTCCTTCCCGTACGAATCTGTTCCTCTCGATTTTACATGAACATAGGTGACACGTTTCTTACAGCGCTCCCTCTTAGACCTCCTGTTCATCACGGCATGAGTATCTTTTAGGTCTAGAGGTGAAATATGATGCTTTCAGCTACTACATAGTACTATTCTAGTGTTACCGGCATTTTCCAAGTAAAACTAGCCCGTAGAGAAATCGCTGCAAAAGTAAAGAACATAAGCTAACTTAGAAACATTCTTGAAGTCATGAGCACGTGCCGTAGTGTCCGAGTGGCTTTGGTGTTCTGCTGCTGATTTCACTGTAGGCGACCGGTTCTAGGCTGCCACGGCCGCCTTTCGTTTGAAGCGAAATGCAAAATCAACCTCGTTCTCTGCGCTGTCAGTGAATGTTAAACCTTCTCAGGCGACATAAAATAACCCGAAGCCCTCCACTATGGCGTTCTTCATAAACTATATCTGGATTCGGCACGCTAACTGCGCATACAGTCGGTTAACCTACGTTACAGAGACTGAATGCAGTTAACTTACGTGTGAAGCTGAGAAAAACCCGATGTTTGGTTTGCTGCTCCTTGGGCGAGCGCCTTCAGCAACCTGTTTGAAAACCGATGCCATAGAAAAGCAATGGCGAACGCTTTTGACGATTGCAAAATGGTTAGTAGCAAAAAAAAAAAGGCAAGGCTGTCGACGGGAGATAAGCGGTTGTATTGATCGTTGTAGCGAAATCTAGCAATATATGAAAAAATTGCGTTCATAAACTTTTTCTGTTTCAAAAACAGCTTCGTCCAGAACTGTTAGGTATATTTGTACGACAAAGATTTGGCTGACCAACGTTTCGATTGGAGGACTTGCCCCTGCCGAAAATCAGGCGTCTTGTCAAGACGCTGGTGAGCGCGCCGATGCTTTCCCCTGGCCCCTTGTTCAAGCTTGTATTGGAACCCTAGCTAGCAAAAAGGCCCACATTTCGGTAGGACAGCCGTGTAGACTCACCAGCTGCTCTTGATCTCGTTGCAGAGGCACCGCACGTGGCGTGCGATGTAGCTGCAGTCGAAGACCTTGAGCACCGTCGGTGGGCAATGGACACCGGACACTCGGAAGATGTCGACGTGCTCGCTCTCGTGCAGCTTAACACAGCTCTCCGCACCCCTGCAAAGTGGCCGCAGGGGCATACGTCTTTCTCCTTCATACTAAGCAAGCTTTGTGGGAGCTGGCGACATGACATGCCACGGTACGAAGGCAATATACACTCATGGTAGCATTCAGTTGGCAATAAAGGAAGCCCGAGCTATATTCAGTAAATCAGAAATCGAAAGACTGAAGCAGCTCGACCGTTAGAGTTCTCCGGCACTTGCTCGCACACTTGTTATCATATGACACTCGTCGCCGCCTCCTCGAATATTTAATAGGCGGCGCCATGTGTACCTCGCATTTGCGCCATTTTCTGGGTTCCAAAATCTTAGTTTATCATTTATAAAATTAATGTTATCAGGCGACCCCAACTTATCAGTCTAGCCTGGAATAGTATCCTTCTTCAGTTTCCCACTAATATATATTTTTGCGGTGCCTGAATCATTTCGAATGAACAACCTTTGTTCCGCCACTTTTTTACACCCAAGAGCCACCAAGAAGGAAGAAACTGGTTTAAGCTAGTCTGCCCAGGTTAACTGAACTGACGCCGCAAATACGTTGCTGTTCCTATCTTAGTATCAATTGGTTGAGTTGCGAACATAAGACGTTGTTTTCTTGTGCCAGAGAACACGAAGTTTTGCAACAGCATAAAAAGTAATCCCAAACCTAACAAAGATAAGGGAGTAATTACTCATTGGCATCCACCCAAGCGCAGCCATACGGCTACAAAGGAAAGCTATACAGCTTTCTCAGAAACTTCGTAGTTAAAGAAAAATTCGTCCTGGTCCGGGGTTCGAACCCGGAACCACCGCCACACCGGAGCAGTCGCTCTACCAATTGAGCTAACCGGGACGGCAAGCTTATGGTAGGGCGAGAGCGAATTGATCAGTAACTCGAAGTGGGAAGAGTGTTGGTCAAATGTTTTAGGGGAATCCCCCAAGGTGGAGTAAATTTGTAATAAGGGAGTAATTACTCATTGGCATCCACCCAAGCGCAGCCATACGGCTACAAAGGAAATCTATACAGCTTTCTCAGAAACTTCGTAGTTAAAGAAAAATTCGTCCTGGTCCGGGGTTCGAACCCGGAACCACCGCCACACCGGAGCAGTCGCTCTACCAATTGAGCTAACCGGGACGGCAAGCTTATGGTAGGGCGAGAGCGAATTGATCAGTAACTCGAAGTGGGAAGAGTGTTGGTCAAATGTTTTAGGGGAATCCCCCAAGGTGGAGTAAATTTGTAATAAGGGAGTAATTACTCATTGGCATCCACCCAAGCGCAGCCATACGGCTACAAAGGAAAGCTATACAGCTTTCTCAGAAACTTCGTAGTTAAAGAAAAATTCGTCCTGGTCCGGGGTTCGAACCCGGAACCACCGCCACACCGGAGCAGTCGCTCTACCAATTGAGCTAACCGGGACGGCAAGCTTATGGTAGGGCGAGAGCGAATTGATCAGTAACTCGAAGTGGGAAGAGTGTTGGTCAAATGTTTTAGGGGAATCCCCCAAGGTGGAGTAAATTTGTAATAAGGGAGTAATTACTCATTGGCATCCACCCAAGCGCAGCCATACGGCTACAAAGGAAAGCTATACAGCTTTCTCAGAAACTTCGTAGTTAAAGAAAAATTCGTCCTGGTCCGGGGTTCGAACCCGGAACCACCGCCACACCGGAGCAGTCGCTCTACCAATTGAGCTAACCGGGACGGCAAGCTTATGGTAGGGCGAGAGCGAATTGATCAGTAACTCGAAGTGGGAAGAGTGTTGGTCAAATGTTTTAGGGGAATCCCCCAAGGTGGAGTAAATTTGTAATAAGGGAGTAATTACTCATTGGCATCCACCCAAGCGCAGCCATACGGCTACAAAGGAAATCTATACAGCTTTCTCAGAAACTTCGTAGTTAAAGAAAAATTCGTCCTGGTCCGGGGTTCGAACCCGGAACCACCGCCACACCGGAGCAGTCGCTCTACCAATTGAGCTAACCGGGACGGCAAGCTTATGGTAGGGCGAGAGCGAATTGATCAGTAACTCGAAGTGGGAAGAGTGTTGGTCAAATGTTTTAGGGGAATCCCCCAAGGTGGAGTAAATTTGTAATAAGGGAGTAATTACTCATTGGCATCCACCCAAGCGCAGCCATACGGCTACAAAGGAAAGCTATACAGCTTTCTCAGAAACTTCGTAGTTAAAGAAAAATTCGTCCTGGTCGTCCTGGTCCTGGTCAAAGATAAGACCAGTTCCAAAACTTGCTTGCGTTTGAAAGGATGCGTTAGAAACGGCACACGAATGGGATGAGCAGATCATTCTGTTACATTTCTTAACTCGTGTTTTGAATTTAGGCTCTCGGCATTTCCAACATGAGCGGCCTCCTCGACCGCAACCTACGTGACCTTGGCTGAATCAAATGCGCTTCAACATAGCGTATAGTTCTCTACGCATTCTTTGGAAGAGGTTTTGACTAGTTATTAGTGACAAAGTTTCAAGCGAAAGTTGAAGAGGATGACAGCAGACATACCTAAACCCAGTTCGTGTTCTTAAAAAAAGAATAGCAACCCTTCTTGCGGTGGCCCCTGTATGGACGATCAATGGTGGGACAAAGCCTGATAAGGACGTCCCGTAAACGAAGAAGCAAGGACCACCTGCACTGATGTTATTGCTACCAGAAAGTAAGATAGATTCCATTCAAAGCCTAGCAGCGACAAACAAATCTTTGGTCTTTTGGGGCGTTTCCTGGCATTAATATGCAGTGCGTTTTCAATACACGATCCTGCAGACATACATGGTCTGTTCTGAAAGTAGTAGGACTGGTTTTTTCCTGGGCGAACGGGCGGACGAGAGGTGGTCGGCGCGTGCAGGATCGTTGAAGGGGGATATTGGAAATGCTGTGGAAAATCGGCAGTCGGCTCTCGGCCGTTAAAAAGAGGAGGTCGCTTGTACTGTGAACCCCTGTCGAAACGTCTCGTCACGCAGAATCGTCGAGCGTTTACTGCATCAGCGATACGCGATCAAATTTTGAGTAAATCTTGGTAAAACGGGCAAAGAGACTCACAACATGATTAAGGAGGCCTACGGTGACGCTTCCATGGGTAGATCAGGTGTTTTTGATAGGCACAAGCTTTTCCGAGAAGGTAAGGAAAGAGTGGAGGAAGACGACCGCTTCAGACGCCCTTCGACCAGCAAGACCAACGAAAATGTGTAGCGAGGGAAACATTTACTTAACAGTGATCTATCAGAATGATTGCTGATGACTTGAGCATTCCTCAAACCCAAGTTTTTGGGATCGTGACAGAAAACTTACCCATGAGGAAAGCGTGCGCGAAGTTGGTGCCGCGAGTGTTGTCAGAGGAGGAAAAGGCCAACCGGTAGGATCTTCGTCATCTGAATGAGGACCCCGATTTTTTGTCCCGCACAAGGCGGCAACGCTGTCTCAGCCCCCCTACAGCCTCGACTTGGCCCTGCCAGACTTTTTTCTATTCCCGAGAATAAAATCGACGCTCGAGGGGAAACATCACGGATCAGTAGAGGTGGTTCAACAGGCCGTGACGAGGGAGCTAAACAGCATTCCGGTCCAGGCGTTCCTGGAGGCGTACGAAAATTGTAAAACTCATTAGCAGCAGTGAGTAGGTGCGGAAGGGTGCTACCTTGAAAAATTATAATCGTTTGTTCTATTCTCTTGAATAAATTATGTTTAAAAAAATGAGTCCTACTACTTTCAGAACAGACCATGTATACATCTTCCGCATGCACTTAATGAAACTGAAGTTACCAGTGAGCTTTAAGTAATGTTTGCTTCAATTCATTATGCATCTGGAACCATACGAATGTATTTGGTTTCTACAATCACCACTCAGTCCCGGCGGTGTGGATTTTATCACTTCGAGTGCGTTTTTAGCTGTAAAAAAAATAGGCGACTGCCCGAACTTCAATCGTTTTGCCATCCTAACTAACTTACAGTTCCTTGAGGATCTCGGAGAAGGCCACCGCCTCCCGCTGCCTGCAGGCGTCCAGCAGCTGGGCGAACACGTCCTGCGACTGACGAGGCGCCCTCAGCGGCTCCACCGGTGAAGCGAAGCACGGAGCGACAGCGGCCACCGCGGCGCACCAGGCGTTTTGTTGGTGCTCGTCGAATGAGCAGGCAGCGAGCACCTCTTCCGGCGAGCACTCATTCGGAGGCAAAGCCAAGTAGGAAGTGTCCTCCGTGAGACCGCTACTGTTCACCTGCAACGTCTCTGCGGCAGTGTACAGGGAACCCGCTGAATTCACGAGACAGTCAAAGATTGTTTACCATCAAAAGCGGAGTAAACTTTATTTGGGGATCATTTACTCGTTACTAGTGGCCTGGCTAATGAGAAATTGATGCAGAATGATAAAATAGTATTTAAAATTATTAAACAGGCAACATAGAATAAACCAACACCCTTATTCAGTGCCCGCTGTAGCAGCGCTCATGAAGCCACATTTAAAAGCGACAGATGTTGAACTCTGAAGTCTGGAAACCAATGTCTTTCTTAATACTTTAATATTGTTCATTTAAGCCTAAAGTGCTTTTAGCTCTCATTTGCGGCCAACTGAGGTAAACATGGCGCCGAACCTGGCCGAACTCAAATTTAAAGGCTCAAATTTTTCCTCGCCGTGATCATCCCTGCAAAGTCAAACGCCCAGCATGCCACTCGGCCCATTACGCACAATCATTCATCCCCAAAACCATAGCTGACTGGAATAACCTACCATCAGATATTGCCACTGAAGTTAACACCGATCAATTTCATCAAATGCTGTGGACTCATATCAGAATTTGACGTCTCTGTGCGTTTTTGTGGTTAGCTGTTTTTTTTCTCAGGACTAATTTAATACCTGTGCATCTTGTTCGATATCGTATTGTAGTTTTTCTTTTTGTGTTATCCTTGAACCCCCGGTGTTTCAATTTTCACACTTTTATCTTATCTTTATTCGAACTTTAATCCACTTCTAATATTGGTGTTTGCGTATTTTGTGGTTTTCTTGCTATGTTTGCTGAAATTGTTTACTCTTACTATTTTGTTTCTCGCATATTCTTATTAGTGTGTTTCGTGTGCCCCCCCCCCCCCCCCCCTATGTAATACCCTCTTGCAGAGGGCCTTTAGGGTATTTGAATAAATAAATAAATAAATTTTACCCCGACAGCCGCATTTTGGGGAGGAGAAATGAAAAACATGCGGACGTGCTGCGCGATGTCAGTGCACTTTAAAAAATACCCACGAGATTTAAATTAATGCGGAGCCATCCGGTATGGCATCCCTCATAGGCCAAGGGTCTCCATATTGTGTGGTAAAAATTTGAAACAATACTTAGCTTGATTAGGAAAAATGGGAAACCGGTTCGCTAGCAGTTATTGCTGTGCTTATTCTAACTTGAAACAAATATTGGCGAAATAAGGGAGTGAAGGCCTCAGCACTAGCGCACTACAATTTGAGGCCATACTTAAGCTCCGCCTTAACGGTCTGAGTCTTATGGCACGGTCTGACGCAGTATCGTGAATATTTTAATGCCGTGAAACGAATAATTGTGCTAGTGGTATATTTTTTGACCGCAAAAACAGCGCTGCGGCAGGTTGCCGAAGAAGAAAAGGCACGGGCGTTTTTTTTTTTTTGTAGTTGAGAGATGGAGTGTTTCGGATTGGGCTTAAGCTCTGAAGGTGACTGAGGCGGCTCATATAAAAGACGGTGTTTAAACTGAAAAAAAAGGCAGCAACTTTTTTATAGAGAAACTCCTTCACAAAGATCCGGTGTAAAACGTCGCATTGTATTTAACCATCCCCTTATTATAAAATAGCATTGAATTTACGATTAACAAAATTTACTTGTATTATAAAGTATGTTGTGTTGTAATTGACTGAGGAACTTCGACAGAGCTGATCAGGGAAGCAAAAACACTAGGCACAGAGTGTAGCAGAACATGAAGATGCGTTTGACTTCCTGTGGGTTTACCTAAACCCTTTTAAATTTAATTCAGTAGAACAGGGTCACGTTTTGCGATTGCAAGAGCATCAGCTGCCTAAAATTCAACCAGCGCATAAACAAAAGTTGTTTACCCTGGTCTGCTAACCAGGAGCGTCGTCCCTCGTTGTGATGGTTGCGGTACGAAGGCTGCCACTGCAGGCGCTGAGGCAGCGATTCATCCAAGTCAGACCCGTTGCCCTCTGCGACTTCGGCCTCATCCGTGTCGTCCTCACTGGCATCGCTCCTGCGGTGGTATATCTCGTCCAGGAGGTGGGCCTCGAAGACCTCAGTGCTCGCACGATTCGCATCGACGGCTCTGTTGGTCTGAGGATGTGGTGCGACATCTTCGACGGGAACGGTGCCTCCATGGTATTCTGCGGCACTGTAGTTCTCGAGCACTCCTCCGCGCATGGTCCGGTTATTGCCCAAGAGGTTTCGCCAAACGGAGTCCCGAAGCCATCTTTTCAATCTTCCACCCATGTTCAATGCTTGATCTGTTTGACTGCTGAAGCTCACTGAAAATTGCAGACGCCATCGGTTAGAGAAGTATATAGAAAGCTCGGGGAATTGGTAGATGCTCGGTCACAAGACCTCAGGTCGATGGCTTCATTTTTACTAGTATTGGGGAACCCTTATGCCACCCACCAGGATCTAAACATCTCTTAGTTAAAAAAAAGACCCATCCAACTTATCCAAACATTCTGACCCTTATTATAAGGCTAGAATGGAAGCCATGTAGCCTAAAGACTTCTTTGCCAGGTTGCACTGTACTGAACACATGCAACCTGGAAAGGAATGCCGATGATTGAAGGGAAGTAGGAAATATAACAGTATGTTAACGACTGACTACATTTGGCCCTAACTTCCTCCAAGGCAAGCACTAAGCAGCGGACCGCATTCTAATAATATTGGTTGTAAGCTTATTATTTTATGATCTACTTCTTCTCTCAGTTCTTTTGTTAGCTTGATTCGTTTAACACGAGATGTGCTTTTTGAATGGCGAAAAATTGCCAAAAATTTCTGTGTCTAAAAGAAAAGTATCTGCTCTTGGTACTCGTTTTATATGCTGTCCCGAAGTTTCATTTCTGAAATCTGTCTTGCTGAAATTGCTGAAAAATCGCCATTTTTTAGCCATATGTATCTATTCGCTGCTACGACTGAGTGGCTCGAACTTTGGTACGGCAGAAAGCTTGATTTATCGTCCTCAAGCCTAGCACCAAAGCGGGACCCCACGCGAAACCAGCAAACTCAAAAAGCAAAAGTTTCAAGGTCTTGCCATGGGGCTACCCAGTGGCGGCGCTGGTCACAGTCTGCGCGGGAGCTGGTGGTGCGGATTTTGCTTTAGCGTTCGCGCTCCTACTCATGCGTGTGTAGCGTTATGTTGTTTTAGGCTCGGCAGAATTCATCTTTCGGATGCCTTCATAGCTGCTAAAGATTATGGTTGGATGAGTTACTAGCGAGAACCGTATTCTGTGTATGACTTCATTTACCAACTTTTAACCTAAACTGCTACCTACAACATATGTTCTGGTGCTGCTAACCAGTCAGTTCTAACCTGCTGGGCATACACCCGACGTAGTACAGAGATTTTTTTTGTGGTTTTAGCTACGTCACGCAAGAGCCTTTTCATAATGCCAAAGACATACAAGGAAAGAGTCGTTCCTCGCTGGCCGTCAGAAAACCTGTCAAGGGGCCTCTTTGTCGATCCACCGGTGCCGATGCGGAATTGTCACTTCCTGCAGCAAAAATAAGAGAAAAGAAAGAGCGATGAAAAAACAGAAAATATGCAGCGCTAACTTTTAATCCTTTCAGGCATGATTTGACATTTCTGTTTAGAAAAATGTTTTTTTTTTCTTCCGCCCAAACAGAGTGTGTCGTCATAATCCAATTAGTTAGCTTTTCAGGAATAACACTAGTTACTATTTATACATAGGCTTATACAAGACACGGTAAAGATGCCAGAATGGTTGTAGGTGAGCACTGGAAACCTCTGTGAATTCTTGGTTTGTTATTCAAGACAATTCAGATGACGCAAGACAGGTTCAGATAAAATGATATTTATCGATGACAAAATTTGTCTACAAAAGTATGCTGAAAGGCACGCTGTCAACCTCACTCGAGCATTCGCTATAGCGAGCACAATAAATTCCGCAGGTTGCGACGTGAATAACAGCCAAAATTGGCTGCAGCGCAGACATCAGAGCTACCTGTAGCCCAGACCCAGAAGAAGCTATAAACGCGCAGTGCACACAAGTGTGTGCATACACCTCGAAGCGTTAAACCTGCTCGAACTTCTTCCACTTGCCGACTATTCACACAAGTGCCAAGAAGTTCGATGCTCAGCTTTTCAAATCACCCTTACAAAATTTTTTTAGACAGTCTATAGACTCTGTATAGACTTCTGTCTCTAAAGTCTCTTGACTCTCTATACACAAATTCTATAGAGCAGCCTATAGGCAATACAAATGCTAGAGACAGTCTATAGACAATCTATAGATGCATGGCCATAAACTTTTAATACACTTTGGTCTATAGACAGTCTATAGGCTATGGACAAAAATAAATATCTATAGGAAGGCAATAGAGTCAATAAGAAGTCTACAAACTGTCTATAGACCATTTTTGTAAGGGCGGGCGCAGTTTTAAACGGTGAGCAACTACACAGAATAGCTAGCGGCAGTGAAAGCCCCTTGTTCGGCACCGCATAATTTATGAAAAAGATCGTAAGTAGAGCTGCTACCAAAAGCAGTGAGCTCAAGGGATTTGCTTCCAAGTAGTGTAGAGTAGCTGCTGCAGCATCCGGGGAATTCATAACTATCACAGGGAGCTTTTCTTATATTTAAGAAATTTAGAGCTCTGTCAATGTGTAACAAGCCTCATAGCATAACCCACAAGGAAACCTTTCAGGTTTTATGCTTCTGCCTTAGGTTGAACCCGCGCATCGTCGTTTCTTTCTTCTTCCCGACTTTCTCATTGTGTGACATCACGTTACGTCCGTCTGATTTTTATCGTCTGCAGGAAATGACGCTTTGTTGGAGCACAAACCGTTACGTAGCCTGAATAGGGGTGTTTAGAGTGTCACAGCGCCTCAGTGAGTGTGGAATGACGTCTAACGCAGCCAATATGTCGGGGCTTTGACCTCGGCGATGACAGCCAGTACCTGCGCTTTCTTCAGGCCCAAAATTGGCTAGCGCCGGGAACTCCACGCTCGGGATCCTCACCGAACGGCGTCGCCGACCAAGTCCGTAGCTGCGCAGCGTTGGGCCGCCTGGAAGAGGGAGCGGCGGTGAACGAGATGAATCGTCGTCGAAGTTCTACTGTTTGCTTTTTATTGTAACTAAAAAATGCATATAACTTGTAAATTCTCACTTTTCCACACCTCACATACAATTTTCTTTCACAAGAAGGCCAGCCGACTTGGGTAACAAAAAGCTCAGTTGATAGAAAACCATGTCTACAGTAATTTGAATAAATAAAACGGACACCGACGTCTCCATGAGGATGAAGTGTTTACAAAGCCAAGTATAGTTGGCGCAATAAACGGGAATTTTGCTATATGGGAGTAAAAAGGGGGAAAGCTGTCCTCTAGGACACATCCTGTTAGTGCAGTGTATGCTGCCAAAGTTCCGGGGTAGATATCTATTTCTAAATGTATGGAATGCCTACTCTTGGCGACAGAAGCACATTCATACCGCAAATGATAGCAACTTGATGCAGTTACCAATGGGAGGAGGAGCGCGGCATGGAAGGTTTTAAGTTTATTGTACAAAGGAGACTGAAAAATCGGTTAAAATCTTCCTATCCGCTAGAACTTGTCATGTTTTCAAGAGGGATTTTTTTCTGTTTCTATCCGTAAGTATTCCGCAGATTTAGTGATGTATGTCTACTCCAGGCAAAGGGAAGTATATCCTGTCCCTAAAAGGAGTGAGCTAGAAATTACCTCACTCCATGTTTACTCGCAATTCATAATCAGAGCGTACATACCTGCTTACATAGCCATGCAGGTGGAAAAGTAGCCTAGCCATAATATCCTGAGAACTTTGGAAGAAAAGCAAGACGAAGGAGAGAAAGAAGTCATGCAGAATAAAAAAAGGCGACTCAGCACAATGCACAGAACTCTAATGCAGCTACCGTAAGGAAAATCGCAGAGGAAGGACTGGGTAACTGCGGGGTGAAATTCTCTGTCACATATCACTCGACACCTTTGCTGACAGCGTTGGGTTTGCGCGCATGGTAATACAAAATGGCACAGCGCTCGTGCAGCACCCGTGAAATAAAATCACATGATGTAACTGTCCCCTACCAAGATTACCTTAACAGTGAAAAAAGAGTATCTAACACTAATTGAAGAGACATGGCCCGGGAGAGGCCTTTGCCCTGCAGTGTGCGTAGTCAGGCTGAGCATAAATATGTCATTGTAACCTTATCCTCGGAAATGCTTGCAAATTGCATCAAGGGTGCAGAGATATCGCACACTACACCTAATAACGTGTGAAGCCGTTGCTCTCAAAAAAATTTCTGTTCACATATAGTTGTCCTTCATAGGCCCGCTACCCCATGCCAAAAGAAGTTAGAACTCTCCTGCTAGACTCGTTGTGGGTGTCCCTGTTGTGTTTAACTTTTGCCAACTGCGACCCCCTTCCGGCTCCACGTCACCTGTGGCCAACGTTTTCCTCGCGCTGACTGTACACCTTAGCTATGCAAAATGCTAATGTACAGCAATACCCGGGCGCCTGTTTCTTGCTTCTTCGGAATCCACAATTCCCTGCAGGGACGAGCTGCTTCTGCAGGATGTGCGGGAATCCGCTGACGTGGTTGATGGCGACTGGCATCGTTTGTACCGGCAGCACCTGCGGGGTCGTATACATTTCTTTAGGCGCGATGTTTGCCAATATCCCTCAAGAGAAAAGTATACAACATTGTATCTTACCGGTACTCACCTATGGGGCAGAAGCGTGGAGGCTAACAAAGAGGGTTCAGCTTAAGTTAAGGACAACGCCGCGAGCTATGGAAAGGAAAATGATAGGTGTAACGTTAAGAGGTCGGAAGAGGGCGGAGTGGGTGAGGGAACAAATGCGGGTTAATGATATCCTAGTTGAAATCAAGAGGAAGAAATGGGCTTGGGCAGGGCATGCAATGCGAAGGCAAGATAGCCGCTGGTTCTTAAGGGTAACGGAGTGGATTCCAAGAGAAGGCAAACGTAGCAGGGGACAGCAGAAAGTTAGGTGGGCAGATGAGATAAAGAACCTTGCGGAGATACAGTGGCCGCAACTGGCAAAGGACAGGGTTAATTGGAAAGACATGGGAGAGGCCTTTGCCCTGCAGTGGTTGTAGTCAGGCTGATGATGATGATGATGATGTTGGAATTACGGACACTTTAAAAGGTTTTAAAATTATCGACATCTTGTATTTGTATTCTGAACTCTTTTATGTCCTACGCCTTACATTTGATTTGTTTCTATATAAGATATCATCATCATCATCAGCCTGACTAAGCCCACTGCAGGGAAAAGGCCTCTCCCATGTCTCTATAATTAACCCTGTCCTTTGCCAGTTGCGGCCACTGTATCCCCCAAATTTCTTAATCTCATCCGCCCACCTAACTTTCTGCCGTCCCCTGCTACGTTTGCCTTCTCTTGGAACCCACTCCGTTACACTTAAAAACCAGTGTTACAACCCTCATTTTTTTCCATAGCTCGCTGCGTTGTCATTAACTAAAGCTGAACCCTTTTCGTTCAGCCACCCTGGTGTAGTACTTGACCACAGTATTCTATGAACAAACCAATATAAGATATGAAAATTTTCTAATATAACTGGAATGCAAGTTAGTGTCCTTGCTGTGCCTCTTATATAGGCAAGGCGAGGTCGAAGAGAAAATTCCACTAATCAATTACATGTGCAAATGATATAATTTTAAAGCAAAACATCTTGTCTCCATCTTTCTTCCACCCGACCCCCAAATTTCTTAATACTGATCTTTCAAGTTAGACAAAGAGCACTAATATATGGAGCGTTTGTAAAAATGTCATCTGAAGTTGTTTCGAATACAAAACCTCAAAAACAGAATGAACGATCTATATTTGCAATGATTAAGGTTTGAAGGTTAATAGTTTCATTTAATTTACAGCGACCTGGGGATAGAAACATAATTACTGAAAGCTCCAGCTTCGAGGGGTGTTTTGATGGCGACGCAGTGTTTAGCGAAGCCTCTACGAAACACTTCTAAGGCGACTGTTATAAGAAGACTAATAACACACCGTTTACGCTATGCTGCATGAATTGCGAAACTTAAGGAAGCTGTGTAGCATTAGCACCCATTTCCTGAAGCTTTTGCTTGTAACGTTCTCTTTGTTGTGCGGCCCACCGCACACCTGCCTAGATCTGGGTCTTTTTACTGTCGAGAATACTCGTGTGGCCTCCGGGATCCGAGCCCTCAAGGCTACCGCCGCGCAAGACAGCCTTCAACAATGACGAGAGGCAAAAAACTGAAGCTGAGAACTACACTGCTACCCTAGCTTCAACAATGTAACACTCTCTTAAGCGTATTAACTTGCCACCACCACCTAAGAAGACCCGCGCGACGCTCTGCATGGAAAGACTCGTAACAGATCCGCCGATTGCACAGCTAGCGCCAGCAGCGCCATCCTTCGGGCGCCAGAAATCTGTCTAGCACGGAGAGCACCCACCCGAGGAACCACGACTATCACCCTTGAATTCCTTGCACGAAAATGTTGCAGCTCTAAAAATTAATGATTTTTTTTTTCCCGACAACAGAACCAAGATAGGCTTTTTTTTTTTGCTCTAAGTAAGCGCCAACAGCTTCTGCTTCTTTTTCTTCCTACCTCTGATTATGTATGCAGCTTGTATGAATTATTAATCCACTTCGAAGCAAAATTCCTAATATTTTTTGTTGATTTCTTCAAACAGTCTCCGGATAGCGCTGTCCACGTGCAATGTCCGAAAGCACACACGCACCTAGTCAAGACCAGGCTGAGCAGCAGTGGCACGATGATCGTCAGCGACTCGACAGGGATGGTTTCCCTCGCAGTGTGGACTACCCGGAGGGCTTGGGTGACGCTCTCAAAGTGGTGAAGATCGACTCGCCCGGTTGCTTCGCGGACGTAGTTCGAGACGGGTGGCACAGGTGCCGCTACTTGCGCTGCAGTGTAATAGCGCACGCACGCAGAAGCGTTCGTGCTCTTCAGAATCTGGCAACAGGTGAGACTAACTGAGGATTTTCTGCTGCTGGCATTTCTAAAGGCCTACAAAGCACAGTGCACCTACGTCGCCTCCCCCCCCCCTCCCCCCCCCCCCCCGCACCTCTACTCTCGCCACAGCTAAGACCTCCGTGTATTCCTTCATTCCGTAAAAATGAGGCCACTACTACCACTGCCTTGTACTGGGTAGAAAACACTATATTAGTACTGGTAATAGTTGCCGTAGTAAAGCAATAACGGCACTGCTATAACTCGGCCCACAGTGCTCCAAAGGGACGGTGGTACTGGTCGCTGCTGGTTAGTAGTATTAGACTGAAGTATATATAGTGTAAGTAATGAGAAGTTGTTGTAGATATAATAAATGTTAGTGGAAGACAGCACTGCCCTCAAAAACAGACAGCTACGGAAACGGTCACCCTTAAAAAGACATTTTGCAGGTCATATCTCAGTAAAAGGCAATAAAAAGAACACTTGTAATACTCCACAGAAATCTGTGCGTCAGGAATCGCGCGCATAAATCGTCATTTTTTCTAAATGAAATTCGAAAAAGGGACGCCTTTACCGAAGGCCATAAATAACGTAGTTGTGGCGTTTCGTAGACTCACTGCTTGTTGTAGAAACTACAATGAATAGGTAGGGGCGACCTAAAAGGAAATAAAAATAATGAGCCCGTGTACTTGTTGCGCCGCTGTGCTCATCGCAAGAATTTACCGCACTGGAAACGAGGGCAGGCCAGCCAAGATCACGTTTTATTTCAGGGCGTTGGTTTTCTTCCCTGTCCCCGAAGACACTTAGCGCTGCTAGTAGAGATTTTACGGAATTAATTTTTTTTTTCGGCCCGAACTGCGAAGCACGGTGTGGACTTTTGAATCATTGTAGCGCGACGGCGTTGCTCACGTAAAGCGGAAAAAACGGTGTCGTCGCTGGTGTGGGCATTCTGGACGAAAAATCCACGGAGAAGCAACCTACGTGGGCCACCTAGGTCACGTGACATTGTGACGTCATCACAACCTTTCTACCGTATTGTAAGCAAACTGACCTCCGTGGCGGGCGGCAGTTTATTCAATGATTGGTCGCGAGAGGTTGCTCGGGGAGAGCAACCTGGTTCTCGCAAGCCCCACCGGTCGCAGCACCTGTCATCACATGGCTGTGCTGCGTCGCTTAACAGCTGCACCACTCCGCAAGGAGTGGTATGAGGACCCCCAGGAACATATATGAATGTAGTGTTGAGAATGACCAATTCCACACATATGGACATTAACCCATTATGTCTATCGCATCATAGCCTTGAGAATGAGCTTATGTGCCCCCTCCAATTTTTATCAGTATAGGGGAAGGGCCCCATCGGAACGCCATGCAAATGAAGAGAGGATGTCATATGACGCCCAACGTCCGCTGTCGGGCGTACTTCTTTAACGAATGCGATGTAATCGTTCGTGGGCGTCGTGCGCATTTTTGCTTCCGTCGGCTACACAGCGCTTTGTGATAGTAATCTCGCCGAATATTTCGAAACACTTTTTCAGAGTACCGCAAAAGAACTACCAAGCTCCATTCCACCCACCAGCTTTTCAGCCCACGCAGTCCGTAATCCGTTCATTCCCATTAAGTCCGGCTAGAGAAAGGTACTCGGTGACGCGTGCCTACGTCATACCCGGTGAGTTGCCTAACTCCATGTTACCGCCCCAGGTGCACGCATGTTCTGCTATAGAACTTTCAAACGCCTGCACGGTTTTTCACCGTGAACGCCTGTAACAACCGCATTGATTTTCGATGAAGCGGGCAACATTGTTAAGGCTAGTTTTACGACATACTTATCATATTCATATGTATTGTAGCGAAAATAAAATTTCCTCAAAGTTCCTTTTAAGGGGAACGGGGCTTTAAAATACTAGATAATGGTCAATAAAGAGATTTTTTGAAAATTGTTGCATCAGCATGTATGCCTCGTATTTTACGCTGTCCCGAAATTCTACCGCTGAAATAGACCGATAAGTAGAAAAAAAAAGTTGTTTATTGAACCACGGCAGCTGTGGATTGCGAAGAAGCGCTCGAAAAATGGGCGTTTTCCTCTGTAACTCAGGAGGAAAACGGCGCAAAAACACGTGGACAAAAGAGCCAAACACGACAGGACCAGCGCCAGCTTAAAACTGAATTTTATTTCGCACCAAACCCGCCTTTATGTAAGTCATCACGCCGTAACATCCGTGTAATCACGCACAGGCAGTAGAATTACACGGATGTTACGACGTGTTGGCGTACATAAAGGCGGGTTTGGTGCGAAATAAAATTCAGTTGCAAGTCGGCGCTGGTCTTGTCGTGTTTGTCTCTTTTGACCATGTTTTTGCGCCGTTTTCTTCCTGAATCATGAACCAACTAGCCCAAACGAGAGTTCTTCCTCTGTAACGGTTTGTGCCGAGATACTCACCTTGCAGAGGACTTTTCTTCACTACTATTTTATCTATTTTTACACCGTTTATTTTGCTCTAATCTAGTGCCACTGTGAAGGTGAATGTTTTTTTTTAAATCATGAGTTCTAAATTATTTCGATGAAATTTTCCTCTCACTCTAGATATTTGAACGAACGCTGCATCGCAAAAATTCAAAATCAAAATCAAAGGAATGCAGTGATTGCTGAACCAGACTTCTGCCCAATTTTCTAATCTCGGCCGCCTTTTCACAAGATTTGGAAGAAAAACATATATTGTAAAAGAATTTTCTCCAGATATAACAATTAAACATCGGGAGAGTAGCCAAAAAATTATAATAATATACAGAAGAATGGCATGCATATGTCCAGAAATAAAAAAAAACTAGCTGAACTCGCATCCCGCCTTCAAGATGTTAATGGTTTGTTTATGCGGCTCAACAGGGACTTAAGGGGTGCGTTTTCTTTTCCTTCTTAAAATATTAACTTCATTTTGACTGATTACCTAAGCAAGTAAAAATGCGAAAATCCGTCTTCGTTATGGCGGCAGTGAGGCGTACGCACGTTGCTGAGAATAAACCACTTGTCACACGCTGATATATCTTATTTTAACTGACCTACAGCAAGGTTTACTTCGTAGGAACGGTTCCTGTGTCAGCAATTCTTCCACGATTCCGATATAGTCTTCCTACTGCCTTTAGAGGTATATCGTCCAGGAATTTTTCCCACCTATTGCAGCGACGTCCAGAAAGCTCCCATGCAAAGAGTTCGAATAAATGAATGCTCACGAGGGTCATGATAGGCGGTGAGAAGGCGAGGTCCAGCGATGTCTTCGCCGTGCCTATGCCAGATGCCCAGCAGAACGAAAGGCCAGGGCTTGTTGTACAAACCCACAAAAATCGCAGCGAGCAGCGTCCCGACACAAGTAAGCAGCAAAATCATGGCTGCCCGTCTTGTCTTTTTCTTCTTCTTCAGCGCTCCTTTTACTAAGGTTTTAGTTTATTTCGCGAATGAATATGCATTTTTTTTACCAAACCTCTTGCGGCGGCCAAAGGCGAGTTCCGAACTTTTGTTTCATAAGGCAATAATAACAATGGCTAATACCCATGGGAACTGTTTATCGCTTTTTAATGCCTAATGTTGTCGGAAGCAAGAGAGAGAGACAGAGAAAGAGGAAAAGGAAAGGCAGAGAGGTTGGCATTAGGGCCAGGGATTTTCAGTAATGTAGTAAATGAGCGAATGACTGGAAGTGGGAAGTTAATACGAGTATAATTAAGGTGCTCTCCTGAGCGTATCTCGTATTTGGAGTGCAGTCTGTTTGGCTTTCCAAGTGCCAACTAAATACAGAAGGAGCAAGATCACAATGCAGTGGGAATTAAAGAAGAAGAAAATTCAGGGAGTGCTGTTAAAAATGTGGCGGTGTACTCATGTGCGATTACCTTCGGAGCCAAACTCATGATTAACATTGCCAATGTGCACAGGCGACATATCCAATGCATAAATATTATTGCGAAAGCAATACTAGTTGCACTTTCAGCCCGTCTCGTAGCGAGGCCAGTAGCTACCAAATTAGCATATTGGATTAGATTGGATTCGATTGGTTTGGTTTGGTTTGGTTTGGCTTGGTTTGGATTGGATTGGATTGCATTGGATTGCATTGGATTGGATTTTATAACCGATGCATCACCACAAGTCTAACCACAAGCACCACCACCAGCTACACTACCAGCTGAACCATGGCGTAGCCACGGATATTGCTTTCGCAATTACCGGGCTTAACCAAGCTAAGCCACAGCCATTTTTTTATTTGATCTGCCCTCAGGGCGCAACATTACGGAGGGAAGTTGGCAATACTTAAGATTAATGTGGAAACGCAAGTACAGAACGAGAGCAGAGGACAGTATGTCAACTAAAGGAAGCAGGTACTCCGCAGAGAGTATAGTAAGCAAAGGCCATTGTTCAGAAACTTCAGCAATTGTCAAAAATACACCGCTTGCTATAACTACGTTTGAATCACGTTGTATTGCTCGCTTTGCATTGTCACCGTTCAAACGCTTAGATAGAGAAAGAACTCGCGTTCTCGCTACTCCAGACCTCAGCATTTCAATTAGTGCTACCCAGTACCACGGGGTGACTTAGAACGCAATATGATTTTGAGAATGGTTGTATGTACTTCGTTCAGCTATTTAGAAAAATTCGCGGGGACTTGGTGGGCATATGGCGAACCCTCATCAGCTCTGTCCATATCGCGACAGTTTTATTTAGGCCCGGACACACACACACACACACACACACACACACACACACACACACACACACACACACACACACACACACACACACACACACACACACACACACACACACACACACACACACACACACACACACACACACACACACACACACACACACACACACACACACACACACACACACACACACACACACACACACACACACACACACACACACACACACACACACACACACACACACACACACACACACACACACACACACACACACACACACACACACACACACACACACACACACACACACACACACACACACACACACACACACACACACACACACACACACACACACACACACACACACACACACACACACACACACACACACACACACACACACACACACACACACACACACACACACACACACACACACACACACACACACACACACACACACACACACACACACACACACACACACACACACACACACACACACACACACACACACACACACACACACACACACACACACACACACACACACACACACACACACACACACACACACACACACACACACACACACACACACACACACACACACACACACACACACACACACACACACACACACACACACACACACACACACACACACACACACACACACACACACACACACACACACACACACACACACACACACACACACACACACACACACACACACACACACACACACACACACACACACACACACACACACACACACACACACACACACACACACACACACACACACACACACACACACACACACACACACACACACACACACACACACACACACACACACACACACACACACACACACACACACACACACACACACACACACACACACACACACACACACACACACACACACACACACACACAAAAGCATTGAAATGGGTAAAAATCAGCGAAAATAGCGCGGCACTTATTATCAAAAAACTTACTGGCTAACCTTGGCGGCGGCTAGGTTATAAGATTGGCGAAGGTCTCGGGTTTCCAAGCACGAACCTTCTATTAGGTCCGCCCCATTCGCCTTGTCGCTGGCGGAGTTCTCACTGCTGCGCTGCCTTTGTAGCAGGGTTGAAATGCGGGCCAGTTGGTACATTGTAAACGGAGATAAAACCAGTCACACAAGACGACGGACAAGAAGAGTGTACACACCACAGCGACTGGACTAACAACTGAAGTTTATTGGAAAATACATGGTCCGAGGAAGGCCAGCAGAGCATGCGCAACAGCATCATCACTAATCACTGCGCAAAAAGAGACAAAGACAAGAAATCTAAACTATCGTGGACGACCTAAAAAAGCAAATTCTTTTTCAAGTAGGCGCACCGAAGTTAGGCTTTGATTGTATAAGCACAACTTCGGTGCGCCTACTTGAAAAAGAATTTGCTTTTTTAGGTCGTCCACGATAGTTTAGATTTCTTGTCTTTGTCTCTTTTTGCGCAGTGATTAGTGATGATGCTGTTGCGCATGCTCTGCTGGCCTTCCTCGGACCATGTATTTTCCAATAAACTTCAGTTGTTAGTCCAGTCGCTGTGGTGTGTACACTCTTCTTGTCCGTCGTCTTGTGTGACTGGTTTTATCTGCCTTTGTAGCCAGCTGTACCTCGGCGGTGGTGACGCGCTCTCCATGACTGCCTTTGCCTCTGCATTTCTGTGTCACTGTCACCGTCGAAGCGGCGACGGACACACCTACAAACACTCACACACGGACACACACAGGGTAACCACCGGCCGAAGGTTACTCTACGGCCGAAGGGTGTCGTGGGTTAAGCGCCCTCTGGGGCCCACGTCAGTAGTAGTAAAAACGTTTATTGTCACAAAAGGAAGAGTTAGGGAGTAGGGGGTTGGGGATAGATAGATGTGGAGCTTTAGTGGTCGGTCTTCCCTATTCCCGCATCCCGTTGGCCTCCGCCGCTGCCTTGGCTCTCGTCACCAGCATAAGCTGTGTGCTCGGGTCGGAGTCAGCCAGGAGGGCCTCCCACTGCTCTAGACTAGGGCTATTTACCTTTGGTAGTAAAGGGCTTTTTGCACAGCCCCAGGTGGCGTGGTACGTTGTGGCGTAGCTCCCACACCACACGCACTCTTTCGCGTATCTGTTCGGCCACATTTTATGATACATGGCTCTGCTTGGGTAGGTGTCTGTTTGTAGCCGTCTGAGCGTGGTGGCCTGCTCTCTGTTGAGGATATCCGCCGGAGCCGAGTACTTCTTGCGCGCTCCCAACAACGCCTTCATTGCCTCCCCGTAAGATTCTGGCGTGCTGAAGGGTTCGACCGGCAAACCCGCCTTCCGGTTCGTGAACCCTCAGACAGCGGTGTCTGCCATGAGATTTCCCTCAACTCCAGTGTCAGGGACCCAAATGATGGTGTGTTGAATGTTTGTGTTGTTTGATCCATGTCTGTGTTGTTTTTGTGCGAAGAGAATCCTCGCGGCTTTTTGGCCGATCCTTCCATCTCTGTATGCCCTCGCTGCATCCTGAGAATCCGTCGCTATCCAGTAACTCAGTCCCTGCCGATGGGCCTCAGTCAGGGCTAGAGCTATGGCGATCTCTTCCGCTGCTTGTGTTGTCCTTGTACGCACTGATGCACCAGTAATTATCTTCCCACGTCAAGGAGGTCATTCCTGCCGGAAGGAGATACGTTAAGTATGTTAGGAAGAGGTATGCTAGGAAGTTGGCGGGGGTAAGGTAGTCGCAGGTGGCATAGGAGAGGTTCGATCCCAGTGGACGTAGGCAGGCCGATGATGTGATAATGACGATACTGAGAGGGCAACGATATTCTCCTATCGCGCCGGCGTCCACTTCGGACCTCCTCGGCCATTAATGGCCCGTGCGCCCTTAGTAAGAATGAAATGTAACGAACGTATGGCAGATAGAGCTTTGCTGTTTCTTTTTTGTAATGAGCTTCGAGAAGAAATTTAGTCCATTCCGTAGGTATTCATTCACGCAACCGAACCGGTAATCGGCTGTGACGCGACAAAATAAAAAAAATCAATCGCAACCAGTGCTATATATTATGCGGGCCCTCTGTCCCGTTTGCAAATGCATAAGATAGGGAAAAATTCAGGGGAGAGTTATGCCCCTCCTTAAGGATAAAACACGCTTGCTTTACTGGGTCTCTTCAGCGACCTGAGATCCTCTTTGCTTATCACTTCGTAGGCACAGACGCACGCTGTTCGGTATTTTTGTTCTGTAGTTTGTTTTTATTTCATTATAAATATTTTATATTTTGCTTACACACAGGACTGATACGGCCTCCTTTAAACAAGTGAACGAACGAACGTTCCTCAGTGGTAGAGTAGTAGCATACCCTGCTTACGGCCCATGGGAACAGCGGTTCGAGTCCCGGCTCGACCATTTTTCCTTTCGGCAGAATTGCTTTTCGTTGTACAGAGTCACTACGTAATGCTGATGGAATGACGTCGGCCCACTAGAGAAATAAGGAACTCTGCAGTGAAGTCATCATTTGTGTACTGTGTTATCGTTGTAGGTGGTTTGAGTTACTTGTGCAACGTTATATGGTTTTGTCTCCAAGAGCCTATCGACCAATCCTGAATTTCTCGACACTCACCTCAAGTTTTCCGACGAAGGGGGCCGTTAATGCCATCACGTTAAAATGGACAGCAAATTTAAACGCGAGGTGGACCGATGCCTCATCAAAGAACATCACCAGCTGAATGCAGGCAGACCTTACAGGGCAATAGTCTTTTATATTCCCAAGAATTCGACCCAAAATTTAACTTTACAATAGATACATTAAAATACAGCTGCAGCGTGGTTCCAAGCAACGTTGTCTCAAAGTTTAGCATCAAGCAGAGTTCTTAGAATTCTATAACAAAATGGCATTAACAGACCTTTGTCGTGTAACAGGACTCAAGTATCAGATAGGAACTTGCACAAATACTAGGGTCCCTAGAAGTACAAGTATTTCTAGGGACCCTACAAATGCACCCAGGTTACGCGGACATTTCAGTCGTACTGGAGGAGTGATTCCCAACTCTCGCGTTCAAACTTTAGGAAAGAGAAGGTTCCAAGATTATCAACTAGATGACGGCACCAGTACCGCAGAAATCGGTTCGTGGCAACCGTCGGGAAAAGAGGGTTCCATCATAATAGACTAGACGACGCCACGGGTATTGAGCAGCAAATATTCAGAAAAAAACAGGAACGACAAGGAAAGAAGTCTCCGGGATGCTGAACTAGATGGCGCTACGGGTATTAAAAACGGAATTTAAGAGCTAAACACCCGCTTCTCTTGCTTGAATTTCAGGAGTGCATTCTTCTGGATGCCCCACGTCACAGAGTCCTTTCATGTTCTTATCGCCAAGCTTTTAATTATTACTGCGAGGAAAAACACAACGAAGAAAAACAACCTATGTACTTTAACAGTGGATGGTCAGAGAAAAGCTGGGATGGACATGGAAAAAGGCGACAAAAATGACATTTAGAAAACGCTAAAATTAAAAAAAAGGCGAGGAGATGGCGGAGCATTAAAAACATTCGCAACATGCAGCGGACGGGCAAACCCGCCATCGCAGACTCACGTGGAAGTACCAAAGTGTTCAGAGCCACAACGCAGTATTAGCCTTTCACAAAGAAGCGAGTAATTCTCCTACGCCTCACGTACGCAGAAAGTGCGCTGTTATCAGTGGTGTTGCAAGTGCACTGGCATTATCGGGTGAGTGGTTGACCACAATGACGACAAATTATACACGGCTTGACAATAATGCGCCCGAGCAGAAATGACACGACTCATCAAGGCTGCCTACCGTAGAGGAGACGTGTTCGATAAAATGTTGCTAAGTTACCGGAATTAGAGTCGTACTAATTAGGCGGCGTGCTCATCGTACATTCCCGAGGCTTAGCTTTCCTGACGGCTTTATCCAAACACATCTGTTAACCATAGATTCCTCTGGACCACTCTCTCTACTCAGCCAACTTTTTCCTTAACCTATTTTCGGGCTGCTAGTTTAGCCTAGTTTCCTTTGTTTAACGTATAGTATATCAAAGTTTACTTTGCCTGAACATTTGAAAAATATCTGCCGGGCTTTTCGCTGAAGTTAATTATAGTGGTTAATTTGCAGGTACAGTGTTCCTTTTTTGATTCATGAAAACAATTCAACAGCATTTGTGAACGTCGTTTCCTCCAATGTTCAGAACTTGAAATGTTTGCATGGAAATGAAAACATTTGCAGAATGACTAATCTTTCTTGCTAAATGGCGCAATAGCAGTAACAACTCGTATACTGGAGGGCTGCTATTGCAGTGCTACCTTTTCCCGACGCTCCAGCCATTACAAAGAATAAAAACAGAATTCTGGGGATATTTCACAACACTGATATCAAAAGTTCTCATTGTGACCAATTTTTTTTGCTCCTTTATATTTTTTTTACAAAGGCCTTACAATGATCCACGTTTACCTATGCGACCGTATTTACTTAGGTTGAGAGTCTTGGTTTGGTCTTCTTAACGACTGAGAAATGACCGTTCATTCCATTTTAGGAACGGGGCCATAGCGGGCGTGGGAATTAGGGGCGGCATTAATGATTTTGTTCTTTTGTTCTTATCCTGGAGACAGTTTGCTCAGGTTCTAAGTGTACTGAAACAAAAAAAAAACGGTAACTGGGTCCCTTCTTTTGCATATGCTGCTTGAACAGGATTTTAGGAAAGCTTGCACAGCAGTGCTTTTTTTCGATGCGATTTGACGTTGCTTTCTGTTGAAATTATTCAACGCTATGCTATTCAGCACTAGAAGCCAAGACTAGACTGAAGCATAGTAAAAGCTGCATTTTTAAGCAGCCGTATTGCACATGGTGTGCAACTAGCAGCATTTCGTGGGCTGACATCATGCCAGTATACAGCGAACACTTTGATGGAAGAATAGCATAAAAAACGGACGAGACACTTGAAGGAACTCATGACGAGCGCTTTCAAGTGTGTCGTCCGTTTTTTGCGCTAACCTTCGATCAAAAGGAGCCAATATCAACATGCCGAACTTTTTGCTCTGTTACAGTGAGCACACCTAAAAATGTTCAAAATGAAAGCACACCAATATTTATCAAGCCTCAGTGGTAAGCACTCAATATTGCAAAGTGTTATTTTTCACAAAGGAAAGAACGATCTAGTAGGAAATACCTACAGGTGCGGCACCTAACTCTGGCGTGCCTATGGCCACGGCGACGGCATACACACCGGCTTTTCCTCCCTTGACAGATATTGACGGCAAAGCCGGATTTGTTTTCTAACTAGACGCTATGGCGTCACCCGATTCGTATGGCCAGGCAGCACATGTAGCGCAGGGGACGCTATACAACGAAGTGCCGGGTGATGAGTATTCGTTATCATTAACCAAGCAACGAGGCTCCTATAGTTGAATTCTGCAGAATGTGAAACGTTTATACTGTCAGCGAACCCTTGCAGTAATTTATTATGTAAATGGGCGTCTTGACGCGAAATGATGATTTCTGCGATTCTTCAGGCTGTACTTGCGAAAAGTTCTTATTTGTGTTATCATAAGGTAGCATTGTGAATGTATAAAAACAAAGACATTATTTCTGGTGTTCACTCTCTGAAACGCCTCAACATTGGAAGCAAAGAAAAGCCTTCAAATATGAAGTGCCGAAAAATAATGCGCTTTCTTGTACTAAAAGAAGGAAAGGAGCTGAGCTCATGTCGATCTTCACTACTCCTGGAGGAAGCGCTTCAAAACAGTCAATATTTCCGCGTTCGACCGCGACAGGTTTCATGACACTCATCCCTGTTGACGAAAGCGTTGGAGCCCAATAAACATCGGTGTCGAAGCACAAATTCCCACTCCACCCTATGGCACTGAAACGCGGTGCCTTTATCCGTCACCGACGGAACGGCAAAGAACGGGAAGCGAAGCTGCGATGGTTCGCACAGCTGTGACACCGGCAGGAGGCATCCCCGCTCCCGACGTGTCCGCGAATCGTTGCACAGCGCACCGCACACGACCGCAGTGTCAAAGACGGGTGCCGTGGCCAGCGGACATCTGCCACCCGCGAAGGACCACGGAACGCACTCGCGGCCATCGTGAAACCACCAGGTACCGCGAGCGTCTTCAGCAGTGCAGGCTACGAAGCGTGGATTCTGCACGCAACGGTGCTCAGGCGCCCGCCTGCCCTTGACGCATGCCCCCAGGCAGTCCTCGAAGGAGGCGAATTGGTTCGGACTGCGGTTGCACACGTGGGCCTTCTGCACTTTCGCGGATACGCACGATCCTTCGGCCGGGTCATAGAAGAACTGCGCTGGTCCACTGATGTTGCAGAAGGACTTGTGGACGGTTGGACAGACTGTGTCATTCATGTCGTTGCTGCTCTGCACGCGGAGAAGTACGCTTTGATTATGCGCTCTTAGCGTGGCTCGCTAACATGCTAAGTTCTTGGTCAGTGGCTGGTACTGAGAGCATAAGTAGCAGTAGTTAAAGAGCAGAGTCTCTATCAATAATCTATAGGCTACGGAGCTCGTGGTTCAAGTTATTGCCTGGCTCTTCTGCTTCTCTCACTCACTTTCTGATTACATTGCCTACTGTACAGATTTGTGTAGAACTCCGGCTTTTGAACTGTCTTATCCATATTGCTAATTACATTGCCCTCTTTGTCTCTTAACGCATACATCTGTTTTTTACCTATGCCTAATTTACTCTTTACCGCACTTAGGCTACCTGCGTTCTTTAGAGCATGCTCGATTCTCTCCATATTAAACTTTCTTATGTCGGCTACCTTGCTCTTCTTTATTAACTTTGATAGCATCATGGGAAGTAGCGGGGCCAGTTGGTTCATTTTTCAACTTAAAACAGTGCGCAGGGACAGGACACAGTCAAGAAACACACAGACACAGCACTGTCTGACAACTGAGGAATTTACTGCTTTGCTTGCAATAAATACAGAAAGTATCGTCTAAAATACAAAGAAAGCCTTGAAATCGTCATTTTGTCACTTCTGTCGTCATTGCTTGTCCAGATAATCCATTTCTTTTTTCGTCAACGTTAGTGATGGTGTGCTTACGCAGGTGGAACGATTCTTCTGAATGATGAACGCTTCGTATATCTCTCGCATGAGCTTTCGGGGGTATCTTCTCAGAATCTTGCAGCGTCGAAAGTGTGGAATGCATTCGCAGTCCGACACGTGTCCCGCTAGCTTGCTGCCATATCCTTTTTCGATGTTGCCGACGTGTTCCATGAGACGTATGTTGACGCAGCGTCCTGACTGCCCAACATATGACGCCCCGCATGACAAGGGGATCTTATAAACTACATCACTGTCGCATTCGGTGAATTTGTCTTTGTGCTTTGTTTTACAACGTGCTGTTTTTTCAGCGCCTTGGTTGACCATTTTGCACAACTTGGATAATTTGCTGGGCGCATTGAAAACTAAGTCCACTCCAGCTCGCGCCACCACTTTCTTTAGTGCGTGGCTGACACCGTGGACATATGGCATGACGGCTACCTTCCGCTCTACTTTTTGAGGCTTCTTGGGGTTCGGTCGCCGGAACTCTTTCAGTAACTTGAAGCCAAGGCTACAGATGAGGTCGTCCGGGAAACCAGCTTCACGTAACCGTGTCAGCTGTGTCTGGACGCTTTGCTGCTGACGGTGAATGCAGGATCTGTTCACGGCACTCCTCAATGCGCCTGTGGCCACAGCTGCTGTTGTTATGCACCGCGGTCAAAAAAAGGCCTGCTACCATATTCATCGGCGCACTCGAAACTGGTAAAAAGAGCTGTGGCCACAGGCGCATTGAGGAGTGCCGTGAATAGATCCTGCATTCACCGTGAAGCCAACAACTTGACAAAACTAGGACTAGCTGTGAAGAACAGTGAGGGCTTATGCCTGAATGCCTTCTTCACGGCAAAAACCCACAAAGATGACTGCCCTTTCAGAGTAATTGTGTCTGAAAGAGGAACGTGGCAGCAACCCTTGGGACGATACCTGCAAGAATCGCTCTCCTTCCTCGCCGTCGAAGACCCTTTCCTTGTCAAGAAGGCAGAAGAAGTTTCCGCATTTCTCATGAACGGCTGCCAGGAAAAAGTGAGTGTCTTCTCAATAGACATCAAAGATCTTTATTACACTCTGCCACATACTGCCTTGTTTGAGACAGTGAGAGAAGGAATCGATGCCATGGGAACTGTAAGGTTCCAGAATGAATGCGGAATCAATGCGGATAGATTCCTTGAGTTGCTGGCCTTCTATCTACGTTCGACATTTGTAAAGCATAATGATGACCTATACATCCAACGGCAAGGCGTTTGCATTGGTTCGTGCGTTGCACCAATTCTCAGTGACCTTCTGCTAGCTCGCCGAGACCGTCAACTACAAGAAACTCTGGCTAATACCACTGTCGTGAGGACATTCCGGTTTGTGGACGACTTCCTTGTTATCCACAAGCTTCCAAACCAGGAGCAGCACAAGGACGTTGTCGACGGCATCTTCAAGATCTTCTGTGAAGGTCTTGCTGACCTTGAACTGACCAAAGAATTACCGACGGAGAATCAGCTTCAGTTCCTTGATCTACGACTATTCATCGAAGAAGCCCATCTGTGCTGGTGTTATGCACCGCGGTCAAAAAAAGGCCTGCTACCATATTCATCGGCGCACTCGAAACTGGTAAAAAGAGCTGTGGCCACAGGCGCATTGAGGAGTGCCGTGAATAGATCCTGCATTCACCGTCAGCAGCAAAGCGTCCAGACACAGCTGACACGGTTACGTGAAGCTGGTTTCCCGGACGACCTCATCTGTAGCCTTGGCTTCAAGTTACTGAAAGAGTTCCGGCGACCGAACCCCAAGAAGCCTCAAAAAGTAGAGCGGAAGGTAGCCGTCATGCCATATGTCCACGGTGTCAGCCACGCACTAAAGAAAGTGGTGGCGCGAGCTGGAGTGGACTTAGTTTTCAATGCGCCCAGCAAATTATCCAAGTTGTGCAAAATGGTCAACCAAGGCGCTGAAAAAACAGCACGTTGTAAAACAAAGCACAAAGACAAATTCACCGAATGCGACAGTGATGTAGTTTATAAGATCCCCTTGTCATGCGGGGCGTCATATGTTGGGCAGTCAGGACGCTGCGTCAACATACGTCTCATGGAACACGTCGGCAACATCGAAAAAGGATATGGCAGCAAGCTAGCGGGACACGTGTCGGACTGCGAATGCATTCCACACTTTCGACGCTGCAAGATTCTGAGAAGATACCCCCGAAAGCTCATGCGAGAGATATACGAAGCGTTCATCATTCAGAAGAATCGTTCCACCTGCGTAAGCACACCATCACTAACGTTGACGAAAAAAGAAATGGGTTATCTGGACAAGCAATGACGACAGAAGTGACAAAATGACGATTTCAAGGCTTTCTTTGTATTTTAGACGATACTTTCTGTATTTATTGCAAGCAAAGCAGTAAATTCCTCAGTTGTCAGACAGTGCTGTGTCTGTGTGTTTCTTGACTGTGTCCTGTCCCTGCGCACTGTTTTAAGTTGAAAAACTTTGATAGCTCTGCTAGTTTTTGCGGGGCTCATATGGTACTTGTCATGTAGTTCCCAAAACGGTGCCAAGAGTGTACGAGAGCAAAGTCAACAAACATAAAAACGATTAGACACACATTAAGCCGATAGTGTGTGTTTCTTGACTTCGTTCCGTTAACAATCTGGCGGACAATGGTTAAGAACATGCTGAGCGGAACTAACTCAAAAGGATATGTTCGCGAGTACACTTGTAGTTCTGTGTACACTGCCGAGAACTGCGATTTTTTGCGAACTTTCCATGATGAGGCCACAATCCGTATTAAAATACAGGCAAAATTAAATTTGCCGATTTCATATGCATTGTGGACGCTTTGTAAATATTTTCTTGCAGGATCGTCCTGCGTGATGTGTAGTATGGACTCAGAATTATTGAGGGCAAGAATTAGCGTGTTTAGCGTGTTCAAAAAAAAAAAATGAAATAGAGGTGCGTTAGTTTTCGGAGGTGGTGGTCCGCCTTGACCTTCGGGTGCATCCTACCAGTCAGCTCCATTAGCGCCCGCTTGCCTTCGTTAGGTTGCAATACGCACGGGAGGCTCAGTGACGTTAGAAGCAGGGTCGGGCGCATTCTCCGTGTCCTGCTTGACCGAAGCCGTTTCGTTCGTGTCTGGTGACAGGTCAGGCGCTGTGGCTTGTTCCGCCAGCCGTGTCTGCGCCGTCTTATTAGTGGTCATGTTCAGGAGACTGGTGCTGCTTGTAGTGCTCGTCGTATGGCCTCCGCTGCTCTCAGTTGCTGGTGGACGCGGTTCGGTTTGCCGTTGGCTGGTGGTAGTCGTCACGGGTGAACTGGGTGCGTCTGTCATCTTCATGAAGCCCTAGCAATAAATAACTTATTAGCCATACGTTTTTAGGAAAAGCCTATCGATACTTAATTTCTAGTCGCACTTCCTCCTGCTACAAGTAGCTTTGCTGTATTCAGGCCTTCATAATTTGAGTGTTCGTAATGCCGACATCGAACACCGATTAAACGGTCTCGCCTACACTACAAGTGTAGACGGTGAATGTTCGTGTTAAATAGAAATATCTAGAGAGTACTTTAATCAAAGGAGTAAGGAAAAGAGCACTTTCAATCAGCCGAAGTTGCCTAGAAACCCAACAGGTGAGAATGCGCCACTCTTGGGATTACGTAAAAAAACCAAGAAGAGAAAAGTTAATTCTAGGCCACCCACTACGGCGTGTTTCAAACTCACCCTCTAACAAGGGTGTATAAAAATCATTCAACTACTCTTTGCCGAAAGCCATCATGCTGCGCACTATCTACGCCGCCATAACGTTCCTATGAATGAAGACCTGTCCAAGTCTCTACAAAGTGCAGCAGGGGTACCTGACTGGGCGCAGGTGCATCCGTGAGTGGCGGGCCCAGCGTCAAGTCTAGGATGCGCGGGTCAGGCTTGCGCAAGTTGTTGAATCGGTTCCCGCCAGCCGACAGTGTGTCCTCTGTCATATCTGTCGTGCGCGCGTACATATGAATGCAGACCACGATCACCGCCGAGAGCAGCAGCACCGCCAGACTGGTGAGCATGCGCACAATAACACGAGGAACCTGCGTATTGCAAAGAAGCGCACCCTGCCGTTAGGAAGGTGCGGAGGGGGGGGGGGGGGGGGACCTTTGGAGAGTTGCGTAGTCCATTGTGTTGAGGGCTGTAGTTTTAGTGCGGGACTACGAATAGTGGCCATTCCCTGCACTAAGACGCACTGTGTTCGTTTCTTTGTCTAAAGCACGCTTTGGGGCAGACCGCCCATCTGTCCTCTGGGTTGTAGGCAATCATCCTAGGTGTATATATATACCAGGTGTCCCAGCTAAGTAATTAAGCTTTTAAAAAAGAAGTGTCCTAGCCCAAGAAACTAACTGAGGTTGTTCGGATTCGCGTGGCCTAGTCTGTTGTTCTTCGTTCTTCAAAGTTAGCTAATTAGTTAAGCCTAAGTAGCTAACTTTTTAATTACTCACTTGAGTCAATGAAAAAATAGCAGATCGTCTCGAAAAACCATTAGCAGCGCAGTGTGCATCAAGGTACGATCTACGCAGGGTTATTTATTGGTCTTAACAGAAAGATATCATGTAACCAGCTGCTTGCTCATATCTCTGCCCGAATGTGCACACAAAGGCTCAACGGGGCAACATTTCAGAGAAAAGAAAAACGGATTTTGTTCTCTAAGATATGGCTTGGGATGTTAAAGTGTCACTGTTGTCATGTGGAAACGTTTTTTTTTATTGCGCGAGTTATGGTTTAAGGGCGGTAAAAAGCTACTCTACCTAACCGGTACGTTGTTGCGAACGTTTCAGGCAGCTGGTTTTCAAAGCGATCGACAACTTTGCACCGACACTTTTTTCTTTTAAAAAGGTAGCTAAGACGGCGCAATTAAATAATTACCTCTCAAGGAAGAAAAAATACTGCAGACCCAGTTTGCTGTTTAAGAGCAACCTCTTGCGAATAAGCAGAAATGCAAGTGTCACCTGCCACGATGTTATCATAATTCGGTATGCAGATTAGGATAACACCACAAGGTCACATCACCTACGTGACCCACCTACCACCGAGGCTTCTAGTTCGTTCACGAAGTGCGGGAGCAGCATCTACAAGTGAATTTCTGGGATTACCTTTAAACTCTAAGAAAAAAACATGTTAATCCCATATAAAGAGGTATTTATTCGCGCGATACTTCGTTCCACCTCCCCCGCGCCGCTGTTTTTTCTCACGTTGCTACTCCATAGCATGTAGCAGCCGTTGGAACACATTTTTTCGTCCATATTTTCATTTCAGTCGACCGAGAGAGCTATAGTTCAGTCGTGACGTTGGTATTTTATGCCCACATGAATGAGTTTCCTTTTTGTTCGAAACTGACTCCCAGATGAAAATACTATGTTGTATTCAGGTTACATCCCTGACAGAATGTAAAAAAATCTAGCCTCGGAATTTTCTCGGAACGTTAAAAATAAAAAAAAACTGCCATGTCCCTTTACAGCCTCATAAGGCCCTCTTAATGCTTAGCGCTTCTACGATCTGGAGTGCACCACATGTCAGAAGAACAGCCCAATAAAAATTAAATGGACATCGCCGAAATTAATTTTCACATTAATGAATTCCATGTTTCTTTACGAATATCTTATTGCTCTTAAGAAGCAAGAAATCTGAGGATATTTAATTATATTGCGTTTTAAGAATGTGGTAGCTAGGGCGTCCCAAGACCACTCGGAATGCATCGTCTCCTCTCAACCGCTGCTCGCCGCATACATTGAGTGTGTGCAGCCGCCGATACTTCATCTTCAGCTACATGCTTCTGTGGTCGTCCTTTCCGCTTGAGGGAAATTACCACAAGTGTAGACACACGCGGCGTTGATTCCATCCCCAATTCAACCTGTTACGCAGAGCTCTCTAGAATGGTGTGCACACAGCTCGGAGCAGCTGCCAACTTCCGCCGAGCCCGCCCACATCACGTGACCCTGTGACGCCAGCACTGTCACGGCTAATAAAGAAATTTTATGCAGAAACCCCGTATCTTTTCGGTGATGAGGCTGCTAATGTTATCGCAACAATACACGCATTTATCGTGGTGTATATTTAATTTAAGGACCACGCTCCGTTTTTCAACCTCATGATGCAAAGATCGGAAAGGACTCTGTGATCCCTGTCGGGCAGTGAATGCAAGCGCAGCCTAACCTAAGGGATCTGCATGGAAAAATGCGTCGACGTATTGGTGGTTTTGCTAGCGAAAATTACTGATGGTGGAAATACCTGAATATGATTTGTTCAAAAATGAGGCATTTGTTAACGGATCGGGACATTATATCAGTGCACGCGTACTTCTATTCGTCATCAGCCCCCCCCGCCCTCTTTTTTTTCATTACAACGGGGAAACAAAAAAACAGGCGAAAAAATTAGTCCGATAATTAAGAATTTTTTAATTGAAGCACATCAAAGTGTCGCTTATAGAGCTCTCCTTTCAGTGGCGAAAAAAACAAATGAGCATATGTATTGAGCAGACAAGAGATGGAAAAAGAGGGAAGAAGTAGGCGCCGCATTTTCTTCAACAAGACCCGGGCTCACCACAGTTCAGGAACTATATTAGTGCTTTGGAGGTCGAGTATAAGAGGTGGAGGGTAGCTGTCACCTAAGCCGAAGTTTGGCTGGGCTATGGGCTGCGATAACTTTAGTTTCTGACAAGGCATGCTTGTCTGTTAATTGTCATCAAAGAGCCATGGAGCTGTGTGGATAACTGAAGGAATGAAGACGTTCATCTGTTGCCGGAGGTGTTCTTGGAAAAGGGGTTTCAAGATCGCGTGCCTTATTCCTATCAACCCCGCCGCGGTGGCTCAGTGGTTACGGCGCTCGGCTGCTGACCCGAAAGACGCAGGTTCGATCCCGGCCGCGGTGGCTGAATTTCGAGGAAGGCGAAATTCTAGAGGCCCGTGTACTGTGCGTTGTCAGTGCACGTTAAAGAACCCCCGGTAGTCGAAATTTCCGGAGTCCTTCCCTACGGCGTCTCTCATAGCCTTAGTTGCTTCGGGACGTTAAACGCCAATAAACCAAACCAAACCTTATTCCTATCAAGCTTGTAAAGGATACTGACGCGAGAGCGCGAAACACTAGCAGTAGTACGTTGGTACTGACTTCGTTATACCCTGCACACTATAAGCAATACCCTTGCAGCCGCTGCGGTGGCTCAATGGTTATGGTGCTCGGCTGCTGACCCGAAGGATACGGGTTCGCTCCTGGGTGTGGCTGTAGCATTTCGATGGAGGAGAAACTCTAGAGGCCCGTGTGCTGTGCGATGTCAGTGCACTTTAAAGAACCCCAGCTGGTCGAAATTTGCGGAGCCCTTTACTACGGCGTCCCTCATAGCCTGAGTCACTTTGGGACGCTAAACCCTATAAAACCAAGCCCAAACCATATCCTTGCACCGCACGCCTTTGGAAACAATTCCATGCCCACCTGGTCGGGGTCGGTGGACTCTTCCAGGTCTTCTTCGCTGAACGAGTTCCTCCGGTAGGCAGACGGGAAGCGTTCTTCATGAAACTGCCACATGGAGTTTGGGTAGCGTTCCATTGCCGGCACCCGGGAGATAACTAGACCGCTTCGTTGGGATATTGGTGGAAAGCTTGACTTGAGTACGTTTGTCGACTACGGCGGCTTCTCACGCCACAGCGTGAGGGAGGGGCCGCTTCTACTTCTTCTTCTTCACCTCTCTATAATGGCACATACCTACGTGAGGGGATTGATGATGATGATGATGATGATGTCCTCGGGCTGAATGGCCAAGGTATTGATCTAAGCCTTCTTCTTCATCTTCGCTGTAGTATTTAAAGCAATCTCTCTCCCATTGCAAGATCTATTTAAAGAAATGACTTATTTTTCAACTGAGGTCTTATTGTATGTGCTGTTTAAGCAGCCAACTAGAACCAAGCCCCATTACTAGGAATGTGCAATTAACAATGAATCAAATGATTTTAATGACCGTACTTTCTCACTTGGCTCTCAGGACTAGCCAGCGTTTAGAAGAGTAGTGCTAATAATTTTAAATAGTGGAGAAAAGTTTTCGCAAAGAAGGAACAGTGAGGGTCCGCAGTGATAGCATGAAATCTACCTTTGAGATAAGTGCTTCTCAAGCAGTCAATGGTAAAACAGCAGTGACAGCGACCAAAGTAAGAGTAATAGCACGAAACTGAAATGAGAGTGCTAGAAAATATACTTTAGTAAGGATCTGTTTCGAAAGAGTTTGAGCGTTACGGGCAATTACTGAATATACATGCGGCACAGAAGAGTGTGCAAAAAAATAAGACAACAGGCTTAGACTTCGACAATATTTAGCGAGACAGAGTAGCACCTGCAGAGAAAATAGCTTTACGTACGAATTCTTTATTAAAATTATGGTTTGAATAATTGAAAAGTAAACGTGCGAATAAAAAAAAAACATGAGGCTCACAGCTTGCAATAGAATGGGCGGAGAGCACACTTGTTGTTCCTGCCCAATTTTTCTGTATTGGATTCTAGTTTATAGCCTCACGCTTTATATCGGCTGGATATCGTACATTGACAAGGGCTTGTTAAGAAAAAATAAAAATAAAATATAAAGATAAACGCGGCAAAAGGGGACTGAACACGCGTACACATAATAAAAATAACGAAATCAAGGACGTGACAAAGGACTAACGCGCACAAAGAAATATGTGAGCGTGAATCACGTCGTTCCAGTGTAGTCATCGTGCCCGCACGGACGCACAGAATGTATGTGTGGACTAGAATCTAGCATAGCTTTAGTCCCCTAGCACCTACGCACAACTTTTCATCACATTGTCAGCGTCTCTTTGTTGCAGCAGGCGATCAATAGTTTGCTTTTTCTGCGCGCTAAGTCCGTTCAGGCCGGCAGAAACCAAGCGTCTGATTGAGTGCGGTGCCCTGTACAGGTGTCGGCGCGAGGCCTGTGCAAAGAAGCATCAGGCGGTTTGTCGTTTCCTCATCGTTTCCACACGACTAAGATAGTGTGCTCGCAGTGGTTGGGTCGAAGCCCTGACAGTATGGCAGGGTTCGCACAGCATCAGCGTGTGCCTAGAAGCGTAGGCTGCTACCCAAACCAATATTGCCACGTATCATTGTAGTGTCCATCGTTCGCTCTTAAGACTGCAGGAAAAGGGTGTTATCGTTTTTGTTCGTGACGTGAGAAGCAACCGGAATATCTCGATTGATCGCAGCCATGAAGAGCTGCATCTACGTTTTTCCAGATTACTGTAGTTGATGTTGACCTGTTATCTCGAAGTTTCCTTGCGGGCTTTAAATTGAGCGATGCAGCGAGCGGCGGGCATTCATAGTTCGACGACAGACAAGCACGTTTGTTTCTAATGCCACTGCCGTGCTGTTTAGTTCTTTTGCTGGCGCAAGTCAACCCAAATAAAGAGCTTCGTTTGAAAGTCTTGTTGCTGTCTTCCTGACCGCTGGACTGCCGTCACTAAAACGTGACAATAACACACAGGGGTTCCACGTGGATCTCCTGCTCTGATGTCCGGTAAATCCTTAGTGTGGGCTTCTCTATCGCTCGCTGCCACGCCTCTCCTTCCGCCAGGTGTACCTGGACTTCCGCTGCCCGTGACCTTTTTTTTCCGGTTTCCTCTTGCCAGGGGTGCGCGAAGAAACTGAACTTTTTTCGTAGCTGCTGCAAGCACTTCATCCATTACTCGCGGACGCCGCTGCGGAGTCTGTATTCAATAAACCTCCGAGCGCAACGCTGAGGTTTCTTGAGTCGCAACCTACCGTCACACCCCCCCTTTCTGTGCGCCTCACGCGTTTCAAAGCTTGACCAGCCTAAGTCCAGCCGAATAGCCCTGCTGGCTACCTTGCCATGGCATCCCGGGGCTAGGCGGCCGACAGCGCGTTGGCTTCGCTCCGGCCACTCCCGAGTGAGCGCCGTGAGGCAGGCATATAACGGTGCTGGCGTAAGTCAAAGCAGGCACATGTACACTCTTCCAGAGTTCTCCCTCCACGAGGAAGTGGCTCAAGCCCAGTCGACAGCTCTGGTGGAGGATGTTGCTAGCTCTTTATGATGCTCGTCTTAGGTGGGTTTTGTGACCGGCTGTGTATTCTGGCTCAATTGTGAGGTGCACACTAAGATATCGGAGTTCGGTAGCGATGTGCAGTGGCGTTCCGCAGGGTAGCGACAGCAGAATCTTCTGCGGAGGAAAAATTTGAATATTAAAAATTGTAAGATGCTCAAAATTGTTGGGTATGCTAAGAGAACCGTCTGAGTAAGATCTCTGCGTTCATGGCAACAGCCAACTCCTTGAATTAGCATTTTGGTGTTGTGGGCCACTCAAAAGACTTTGTGATTAACTATCGAACTATCAAGGAATGGTACCTCTTTGGTGTCCCCTCATCACTTCTTGCTGGGATGATCTCAGCATTAATATAGAAACAGCATTTCGCTTAATTTGTAGATTGCCCGAATTGTGGAGTGCAGTTTTCCTTTCATAAATTCAGTTTCCTTTTCTTGCGTTGTTGATTTTAACGATGACGGAATAACTCGTATAAAATCATGAACCAGTGTAAGCTTCGACACATAAATTGAGTCTAGTAGCACATGCTCAAAAAATGAAAGCGCCCACATCTCCTAGCCAGAATGCCCCCGCTCACAGACTCTGCTTTGTAACTATTTTTTCTTCAGGGCTCCGGACATCCGGGGCCCCGGTGAACTGTAGGCCGGGATTTGGATCTTTTTTAAAGCCCTTATGAACCGCGTTTCTCTGTTAACTTCTAGATTTCCATCTGAACTGTGCAGAAAGGTGGAAGGCTTAGCAACCAGTTTCAGCGCCGACAGAGGACACCCCTTATATCGCCATAGGCTTATATATGTCGTTGCCCTCCGGAAGTGTGGTCTAGAAAGAGCGGAAACAGCGGAAACGTGACAAGAGTATCGTTCGCAATGAACCAGTGCCCAGTGACCTCAACACTGGAAGGTTTTCGTTCTTTGACCTGAAGCCGTGCTCGTTCGTGAAAAAAAAAAATCAGCTTTTTGAAATGGTCGCAGGCTCACTTAGGTGCACAAGCCCAGGTCGTTGCGGCAGTATCAGGCTCTTTACGTCGCAGTTTTACGTTTATGTTTGTTGCTGTATTACTCCATGGAGCCAGGCGCAATACGGCTCTAATAGGCGGTGATGAACATTAAGTATAAAAGTAAAGGGTGGGCAAGCCTTTCCTTCTCTGTGGAGAACTGGGACATCATGTCACGGATGCCGCAGAGGAAACAAGAGCAAGAAATCTGACTTTAGCAACATCGCTGCCTTGGTTTAATGCAACCCTTAGCGATGAAAAATAAGTGCCTTCTATAGGGATTTACGTTGTTTTCTTAGTGAGATGTTTCCACCATGTTGCTGAGCTTCTTCGAATACGCCCGGTGAATCGACGACTGCAAGAGAAAAAGGTTTCGAAGTGGCGTAAGGGTTACTCAGGACGTTTTCTGCAAGCGCTGCTTGAGTGCAGTCAACACCAAGGTAAGGCCTGACGGAGCAGGTCCAAAGAGACGAATATTGTTGTGCAAACAATGCGATACTATAGCATTTAAGTTCACCGGCAGACTAAGGTTCCACTTCTAGAATGGAGATCGTATAACGTGAAGTAAAAAATAACAGAAAAAACAACTAAGAAAAGTGAAAAATAGCGGAGGACATAGGTTAATCGATCTAACAGCAATCGGAGGGCGTTAATGCGCTTTGTTGTGTGTTGTACAAACGCGGCTCAAGCGCAACGTAACCGCGCCACTAAAATTCGGAAAAAGATGCGAAGAAATTATTGGTGTTTAAAAAGAGAAGTGTGAATGAAGATACAAGCTAGAGGTTAAGTGCTTTTGGAGGAAAATATGGGGGTGATAATGACAATGAACGAAGGGTGTGCGGCTGAAATTTAAGTCAATATTACCTTAGTTAAACTTGATACACGCGAAGCCACGCGGAAAAATGAACGCTGCTAGAATTGCAAATCCGCGAACACCGTACGTGAGCCTTCATCACCCGTGCGACCGCTTCGCAGCTGACGGTTAATTTGGCTTTCAGAGAAATCTGATACCAAATGAAACATTTTCTTTTTGGAGGGGGGGGGGGGGGGGGGTCTATGGAAGTTGTCCTATACAACATCGTGGGAGGGTACAGCGCGAACAAGACGAAAGACGAAGCAAGAGGACACACAGGCGAGCGCTGACTCGCAACTGATTTTTTTATTGAAAAGAGAAAACATAAATACATCATAATCACGCGAACAAACAGAGCAAATAGCATTGGTCTAGCAAAATCAAGATCAACAATCGCAACATATGCCACGTGGCGAACTCCGAACAAAGGCACCCCTGAAAACCCAAATGAAACACTTTGTTCGTTGGATAAAGCAAGCGGATCAAATTTAGCTCTGCATTGCAGACATCGTGAACGCGCCTGCACCCCTCTGCTTCAGGACATGTCTGTAGTTTTCCAGCACAAAGATCAGACGGCAAGAGAATTAGTATAGGCCTATCACATTGATAAGGCGGTTCTGCGTGTGTCGCTAAACCGTCATTGTCATTGATAAACCATGAATTTGCCCTTCTTGAGAAGTCGTTGCCGGATGTTTAAGATAAGTTAAGTAGGTTTTTTTGTGTGTTTGTCTGGCGGGATTATGTATAAATGTCTTTTGTGTTAATAAATTTTCCAGCGCTCGTGTTGTTGTCTGTGTAAACGTCGTCGTCTTTTCGCGTCGTTAAAAAATGAAATAGCGATATATTGAAAGGATCGTTATATCTTACTGCGCTGTTAACAGCAGTTGCTGTTTTTGGCAGGCATAGTGAATCGAAAGTTAGTATCTGTGAGGTAGGAAAGACTTTTAATGCTCTAGAAAGGTGCTAGTAGCAGACGAGAAAGAAGAGGTCCATCTTCCTTCTTCTCACAGGGTCGGTGCCCCTATTCCAGGGCTCCGCTGAGCTTCGCTGCTCGTTGGGCGTGCTGGATCAGACCTTGTTGGCAACCCAGATCGCCGCTGGAGAGCCGGTTCTCCCACTGTTCTGCACTCGGGTCTTTGCGAAAGCTGTCGTTCTTACTGCATTCCCACGTGATGTGGTACAACGATGGTTTGCTGCCACACCACGGCCAAGTGTCCCGATATTGCTAAGGATATGTAGGTTTGGGAATGTTCCTGTCTGCAATCTTCGCCAATACACTGCTTCTAGTTGATTTAGATCAGGATGAGGCGGCGGATAGCGGAGTCGTCGATTGATTATTTGCTCAGGCTTAGAATGATTTATAACTCTTAATGATCTTTGCTGAAATTTTCGGACTGGCTCGATATAACTGTTGTACGTCCATCCCCATGCATCTACGCTGTATGAGAGGTGGCTGTGGATAAAGTAGGAATATAAAATGAATAATATATTAGTGTCAAAGAAGTCACGTGCCTGCAGCAGTTTATAGCACCGGGAGTGTGACCCTATGCAATATTTTTCAGCAGTCATTGTCATCAGGAGTGGTGCCGGAAGACTGGAAAGTGGGCAAAATAGTTCCAGTCCCGAAAAAAGGTCCTTCACATTTATGTTCCAGTTATCGTCCCATTTCTCTAACAAGTGTTTGTTCCAAGGTAATGGAACACGTCCTCTACTCTCACATAGTAAAATTTTTAATATCTGTTAATTTTTTCAATCCTTGACAAAATGGCTTTCGAAAGGGCCTCTCATGTGATACACAGTTAGCTTCATTCATAAATGACATAAGCTCTAACCTAGACCTGAACATACCTGTAGACGCACTGTTCTTAGATTTCGAAAAGGCCTTCGATAAAGTTCCCCATCAGAGACTACTACTTAAACTCTCAAGATTGTGCATTAACCCCCTTGTATTAGATTGGATTTCTAATTTCCTTACGAACCGAAAACAATTTGTGTACGCTAACAACCGCTCCTCGTCTTTTTCTCCAGTCCTCTCCGGAGTCCCCCAAGGTACAGTACTCGGACCATTGCTGTTTCTAATTTATATTAATGACCTGCCTAGTAACATATCCTCTAACATCCGCCTTCTCGCAGACGACTGCGTACTTTATCGCCCCATCCACACAACCTCTGACTCTAGAGTTTTACAGGATGACCTTAAACGAATTGAAACTTGGTGCGACAAATGGTTAATGTGCCTAAACACTACGAAAACGTCTTTGCTTTCCTTTCACCGTCGGAAAAACTATCAGGCATCAAGTTACACCATTTGTGGCTCGGTAATCTCATCTGTCCACTCTTACAAATACCTTGGCGTCACCCTTTCAGATACACTAACCTGGTCAGAGCATATAATGAACATTACTAACGAAGCCAATCGCACTCTTGGTTGCCTCCGTTGAAACTTGCGCCTAGCCTCTGCATCCGTGAAAACACTTACTTATCTTACATTTATCAGACCTAAAATAGAATACGCATGCTCAGTCTGGGATCCCCATCAAGCTAATCTTTCTAACACCCTCGAAGCTCTACAAAATCGCGCTGCAAGGTTTATTTTCTCAGACTACTCCTATCATTCCAGTGTCAGTGCACTCAAATCACGGGCTAATCTTACTAATCTTGAAAAGCGACGCTGCATCTTCAGGCTGTGCCTTTTTCACAAGTTATACCATACGCCACTCAATGTTTCAGCAACCTTACCACTTCATCGACAGTCAAGCCGCACCAGCCATCCTAAAGCCGTCTATCCGCCCCCAGCACAGACCACAGCCCATCTTCGTTCGTTTTTTGTTCAGACCGCTCGGGACTGGAACAAACTGCCTGTCGACGCTGTGCACCACTCCGACCCACATTCCTTCAAGACTGCCATCGAACCACTCTTCACTTGAGCATTATGCCCATCCCTCATGTAATACCCCCCACCAAGGGGCATTTGAGGTACTAATAATAATAAATAATAAAAGATTCCATTTTTTCCCACTGCTGATAAATTATTTTGGGAATCCAGGTGCCTACCAAAGACTACGCCATTACTTTGATGAATATTATAACTGTGGAAGCCTCGAACAGAAAATAGAACTTGCACAAAACGTCTCTCCAATAATCGGTATTTCCCGATTATTTTGAAAGGAGTCAACACCGCGCCTCGCGTGAGCCGGAGGCCAGATTTGCAACTTCTGCGCATGCGCGAAAGCGAGCAGCGTCACGCGCAGCGCAGGTGGCCGCCGACACCGGAATAAAAAAAGAATAAAAATAAGCACAGAAACGAGAATAAAAAAGAAATGAAAGAAATAAAATACCAGAAATAAAAATATAAAAAAACAAACAGTGCACCAGGAAACTTTCATATCTCGGTGGACACCCGAAGCGCGCCGTAAGGGAAGAAAAGAAAATGGGTTTTAAGGAAAGGAAACGAAGCCTGTTTCTTCCATATCGCGGTGGGTACCCGAACCGCGCCGTAAGGGCCTTGAGGAAAATGAAAAGAAATGAAAATTGGTTTTAGGAAAGGAAATGCCTGTCTCTCATATCTAGGTGTACACCCGAAAGGTATGGACACCACAGTACATGTCTCTAAAGCAACATTCTTAGCACCGTATTGAGGGCTGGGAGGAGGTGGAGCGAGCGCGGCTTCGGCCGCTTATCTGTTTTTTGGTGGTGGTGGTGGTTGAAACATTTATTGCCAAACAATGCAGACGGGGCAAACCCTGCCTCCCCTTACGTGGCACGAAGCAACCCTTAAGGGGTTGCCCTTAAAGGGCAAAGGACAGTCCTTGGAGGGCTATTCTCTTCAAGGCGTCGGTAATTATCCGGCGCTGGTCAGAAGCTGCGGAGCTGGCCAGGAGAGTCTTCCAGTATGACTCCGCCATGGTTGGGGATGGAGGGTGTGGGAAGGTGGGTCATGTGTGAAGGATATGAATAAATTAAGTCTCCCGGTTTCCCGCAGAGCTTACAGGAGGAAATGAACTGATCGGGGTCGCGGGCATGAAGAATAGGGTGCTCTTGGGCTTGGGCGTGCGGGAGAAATGGCGCCAGGAGCGCGCACAGCTATAGAGCAGCGCGCTGCCCCGGCTGCGGAGCTGGATACGAGAGACAACGGCGATGCCGCGAAACGTAGGAACGGCCGCCAAAGAGCTGCGTTCTAGAATGGATGGAAAACTTTATTAAGCAAGCGAGTTTGGACCGTGCAAGGTCTCAGGGCCACCGCACAGCCCTTACATTACGCGCATGTGTCCAGGCCACGTAGGGCCATGGCACTGGCACCCCGGTTCACACAGCGAAGTTGCGTGTCCGGGTCCTGCGACGCAAGGACGGCCTCCCATTCCTCCCATGTACCGATGGCGGGCTATCCCTGCGGGGGAGGATCGGCAGGGCAGCCGAAGAGTATGTGGTCCAGGGTGGCGTGCGATTCTCCGCAGAGAGTGCACTCTGGGGAAACATGGCGGAAGTAGGATAGAAGCTGAGGGGTAGGAAGAGTTCGGGTCTAGAGTCGCCTCCAGAGGATTTGTTGGGAGCGGCATAGGCGGGGCTGGGAGGGGGATAGAGTCGACGGGCAAGGCGTGCTTGTTGAGTCAGTTCTGAGAACTTGTGTGCCCGCTCCCTCGAGAAATCCAGACGGGTCGTCATTTTCCCGGCAAAGAAGTCCATGGGCTATGTTATCGGGGGCCTCATTTCCGGGATTGCCAGAGTGAGCCGGCACCCACACGATCTCAATACGCCTATAGGAATTTAGGGTGCACATTCTCAATATCTGCCACGCGGGGGGATGGACGCGTCCGCGGGCGAAGTTAAGAATGGCTGTTTTAGAATCGCTAACTATATAAGCCGCATGGGTTTCGCCATTGGCTATTGATTGCTATAGCTGCTTCCTTTACTTCTTCCGGGGTACAAGGGGGGTCTATAAAATGTGTAAGGGGGGAGGGAGGGGGCTTCTGGATGGTAAGCCACAGCTACTAAACGGTCTGGACCACACGCGGCGTCCACCCAGCGCACATCCTATGAAGTGCCATATTCTTTATGGAGAGCTATGGCTCGCGCGACTCGGCGGGATTGATGGTATTCAGGGTGGATATTCTTAGGAAAGGGTTTGAGGATAAGCGCGGTGTGTATGGCGCGAGGGAGAGAGGTGAAGTCTGTCGTGTGTGCCGGTATGCGAATTCCCAGAGAATCTAGTATATATCGTCCAGTTTCCGTGCCAGCCAGACGAAGGTACTGTGTGTAGCGATGTGCATCTATAAGTTCTTGTATAGTATTGTGCATTCCTAACTTTAAGAGCCTGTCCGTGCTAGTGCTCTTTGGTAGGTTTAGCGCTGCTTTGGTAGCCATGCGGATTAGAGCATTGATTTTATCTTCATCCGCACAGGAGAGGTTCAGGTAAAGAGTGTCGTAAAGAATGCGACTAGGCACAAAGGCATGCAGCACCTTGAGATTGTGTGCTTCGTCTAGGCCGGCTCGTGAGTGTGAAACCCTTCTAAGAAGATGGATGACGGAGTAAGTGGACTGTTTTAGTGATTTCATAGTAAGGTTGTTTTTCCCCGTGGATCCTCTAAATGCAGGCCAAGAACACTGAGGGTAGGTGCTTGCGGTATGGGAGTGTCATGCCAATACATCAGGCTCACACAAACCTCCACAGGTCGGTATATCCTGGACACCCTCGGAATCAAAATACCGGCCAACGACCCAACCCTCCTCGCCATCCCACGATCCCTTCACCGAGAGCTCCTCATCAGGCCGCTCCCGAGGAATATGCACCCGTCCCACAATGAGCAGCGCCGCAGAGCCCGTGCGAAGGCACTCCATCGAGCGTACGGCCCCCCGCCGGACGCCGTGTGGGTGGACGCTGCCTGCACGGGTGATGAAGCGACAGCAGCTGTGGTGGACTCCTCTTTATCCGCCCTCCTCACACTACCTCTCCCTCCAGACACGTCCCCAGAGGCTGCAGAGGAAGCCGTCATTGCCCTTGCTATAACCCGCACGGAAGCCCGGTACATTTTAAGCGATTCTAAAACTGCGATTCTAAATTTTGCTCGAGGCCGAGTCCATGTCCCTGCTTTTGGCATACTGGACTCGCCCGATGCCCCCCCGCCCCGCCAAGTGGAGCTGATATGGGTGCCCGCGCACTCCGGCAATCCCTGAAACGAGGCCGCCAACCTTTTAGCCCGAGGTTCTTTAAATCGGGCTCAGGTGGCCTCGGATCGGGGATTTACTAAGGATCGCATGCACTCATTCAGTGAGCTGACCCAGGCATACAGAGCCTCTCGCCAGCTCTACCCCCCGCCCCACCCCTCCCTAGATAACAGACACGCAACACTCTGGCGCAGATTACAAACACATACTCTCCCCTCGCCCCTTACCCTAACCCACTATCATCCCTCCTTCCCCACTCCTGCTTGCGCCCTATGCCCAGAACCCTTCGCTTCTTCCCTCCACATCCTTTCCCTCTGCCCGGCGGACCCTCCCCCGCGGGACCTAGACCTGGGAGGACTGGGAGACCCTGCTGCGCTCGGAGGACCCGGCCGTGCAGACCATCGCCACCGGCCGTGCTGCCAGTGTTATGGACCTTCGGAACATAAACACTTCAGTGCAGTGGGGTCGTGCGGGGACCCTGCGGCGTGCCCCGAATTCCTCTGTAAATAAAGTTTTCTCTCTCTCTCTCTCTGCCAGTAAACCGTGATGGGGGAGGTAGGGACGCGCCGCGGGCGGGTTATGAGGAGTGCTGACTTTGTGGGGGAGCATTCAAGCCTAGTGTTTGCCGCGTGAGTAGCTATAGTTGTGGCGGCTACCTGAAGGGTCGATTCTGTCGCCATCCGAGCCGTATGTGGTCCAAACAGTTATATCATCCGCGTAAAGTGTGTGTCCTAAGTGCGGGATGCGGCTGAGAGCCTTGGCCAGAGGGATGAGGGTGAGGTTGAAGAGGAATTGAGATAACACCTCCCCTTACGGGGAGCCAATGTTACCAAGAGTGAAGGAGGGGGTCTGTATATCATCTGTATGCAGGGAGGCGGTGCGACCGTTTAGGAAGGTCCGGATATAGTTGTAGTTCTTAGGTCCCAACTGCAGCTCTTGGATGTCGTGCAGGATGGTGCTGTGCGTAACTCTGTCGAATGCTTTGGTGAAGTCGACTGCCAAGATTGGTCTGGTGTGATGTAACATGTCATTGAGGATAGCGTGTGATATCTGTAGCAGGGCGTCCCGTGCCGAGAGATGGGTTCGAAATCCACCATAGTACGGGGATAGAGTCCATGGGATTCCATGTGCTGCGTGAGACGGGTTAGGATGACATGCTCAAACAGTTTGCTCTGGCACAAAGTCAGCGAAATGGGACGGAGATTTTGGGCATTAATGGGCTTATTTGGTTTAGAGATGAAAATTATTTTCCCGTGCTTCCATTCAGCAGGTAGCGCCCCCATTTCCCAGCACTCATTGAAGTAGTCGGTGAGAAGGGAAATTGAACGGTCATCTAGATTTCTGAGCATGACATTTGTGATTTGGTACTCCCCAGGGGTTGAGTTTCGGAGCTTGATGAGGGCTGCTCTGACTTCAACCTCCTTAATGAGGGCGTCTGCTGTAAAAGGAATAGAGAACCACTTATTAAAGTGGCGAAGGAAGCCGAGCGTTCTTTTTCTGGCTACGAATGCCTAGAAAACTTGGCACACTATGGTGGTGGTGGTGGTGATAAACTTTAATATGCAAAGAGAGTTTGAGGGTCAAAAAACCCTGCTACATGGTCGGTATCCGTAGTCCGGGACACCGCACGACGAGGCCCCGTCTCGCGCCCGCTTTACTAGAGCCCTTTGAGACTCCAGTGTGGAGCAGTTGAGGAGGGCAGTCTCCCATGCCTCTCGGGTTGGGGTGGGGGAAGGGGGAAGGTGAGGATTCTGAGTACATGCCCACACCATGTGAAAGATATCGCAGATCTCTCCACAGTGCGTGCCAAACAGACGTGGACAACCACCTTCTCCACCTTTGGGAGGCCCGTCGCAGCCTCACGAAACGATGGAAGAAACAGAAACATAACAGACGCCTAAAGAGCCGCATCCTCGAACTCACACAACAGGCAGCGGAATATGCTACTCAGCTAGCCGACACTAACTGGGTGGACCGGTGCAACGCGGCTGCTCGCCAGATGTCTGGCCGCAACACGTGGCGCCTGTTCCGCGCTCTCATCGATCCAATACAAACACGCACGGAAACCCAACGCCAATTACATAGGGCCTTGCACAACTTTACAGGAACGACAAAACAACTAGCGCACACGCTCAGGGATCGCTACCTGTGCACCACTAAGGACCCCCGGCAGGCGGCGTACTCGTATGCAGGCGAAGAGAACACGGAGCTGGACAAGCCGTTCCAGCTCCACGACCTCCGGGCGGCCTTGAGCAAAATGAAGCGGGGCACTGCACCCGGGCGCGACAAGGTTACGGTCAAGCTCTTGGCCAACCTTCCCGACGCAGCCTACGCCGCGCTCCTCAAATACATCAATAGCATTTGGGACGGAGAGACTCCTCTCCCTCTCGATTGGAAATCGGCTCTCGTGACCTTTATTCCGAAAGCCGGCAAACCTATTGATGTGGAGAACCTTCGCCCCATCTCCCTCACGTCTTGTGTCGGCAAGCTGATGGAGACGATGGTGCGCGACAGACTCTCCGATTTTCTAGAAACACAGCACACTTTCGCGGACACCATGTTCGGTTTTCGCCCTCACAAGTCTGCACAGGATATACTTCTGCAGCTTCACCACGACATCTTAGATCTTGTCGAATGTCCCCACAACGACAAGGTGGTCCTGGCCTTGGATCTTAAAGGCGCATTCGACAACGTCAAACACGAAGTAATCCTGGACCACCTCAGTAACACCAACTGTGGCCACAAAACATTCAACTACATAAAACAATTTCTTACAGACCGTCAAGCCTACATACGCATACAAGATGCGGAACACGGGCCATACACCATCGGCTCGAGGGGAACACCTCAAGGCGCGGTCCTGTCTCCCCTCCTCTTCAATTTGGCAATGCTTCATCTTCCCTCCAAATTGTCCTCTTTGCCCGGGATACATCACGCTCTTTATGCGGATGACATTACAATCTGGGCCACGCAAGGTAACCTGGGCCACATGGAATCCTGCCTGCAAGCAGCGGCGACCCTAGTCGACGACTACGCGGCCTACTGCGGACTCCAGTGCGCCCCGTCTAAATCAGAATTTGTGCACATACGTCCCTCCCCTCGGGACACAACTCCGCTTTGCATCAGTCTCCCCTCGGGACCGATCCGGGAGTCCAAGGAGATCCGCGTCCTTGGTCTCTTCATACACCACCAACGCAGAGTCGACACCACCCTAGCCAAACTTCGCACGGTGGGAGACCAGGTGGGCCGCATGGTCCGCCGGGTCTCCAACAAGCGGGGCGGATTACGAAGCAAGGATGCACTGCGGCTTGCCCATGCTTTCGTAACGAGTAGAATCCTCTACTCAACCCCCTACTTGCACCTGCGCAAACATGATGATGACCAACTGGAGGTCATCCACCGGAAAGTCATCAAGCGGGCTCTCGACCTCCCGGTCACCACGTCCAACCAGCGACTTCTGGCCTTGGGCGTGGTGAACACATTTCGGGAGCTTCGAGAGGCCCACTTAGTCAACCAATACACGCGTCTTGCACAGACCACGTCCGGTCGCCGCCTCTTGGACCGGCTACACATCAAACATGACTACCATATTGAGGAAAGGGAGAGAGTGCCAGCACCCTGGAGACGCGCCCTCCGGGTCCGACCCCTTCCCCGCAACATGTCCAGAGAAGACCATAGCGGTCGTCGCCAGGCGCGCGCGGAAGCGTTGGCGCGATACTATGGTAACCAACAACATGTGTATTACGTGGACGTTGCCGGCCCACACCACGGGGTGTGGTACACGGCCGCAGTCGTACACAACACAAACACAGTCAACGGGCTCACTTTCAAAGCCTACAGCGCAACACACGCGGAGGAGATTGCCATTGCTCTTGCTCTCACTACTCCCAAGTCGAAACACATCATCACCGACTCGCGAGGGGCCTGTCGGAACTACGAGTTGGGTTGGGCTCCCCCGCTTGCCTGGCGCATACTGGAATATAGCTGTCGATCTGAAGATCCAACTCCACGCAACCTGATTTGGGCCCCCGGTCACCAGGGACTCCAGGGAAACGAACAGGCCGATCAGGCCGCCCGCGCACTCTCTCCCCGGGCTATCTCCCTGTCCTTGGAAGGGTACTCCCAATCAGACAATCTGGCCATTACATTCAAACAAATCACCAATTACTACAAGGAGGAGCACCGGCGCTACCCGGCCCCTTGTAAGGGTCTGGGTCGCGCTGACGAGCGCCTCCTCATCAAAATTCTTACTAACACTGTACTGTGCCCGGCGGTGCTTAAACATTTCAATACATCCTTTGATGGCGCGTGCCAGTTCTGTGGGGAGGTGGCTGACACCTTCCACATGGTTTGGGCGTGTCAGTCAAACCCATCCATCCCCCCCAACCCCAACCCCACCAGAGAGGACTGGGAGGCGGCCCTGCTCGGCTGTCAGGACCTAAAGACCCAAAAGGCCTTGGTTCACCGGACGCGGGCGGCGTTGCTTGCCAATGGGGCCCCGGAATAGGGGCTCCACCTAGTATTGTTAGGGGAAAGGGCCAATAGGGCCTACCCCAATCACCTCTCTGTAAATATTTATTGCGTTATAAATGTTTTTCACCACCACCACCCATCTGTGTTCTGATCAAAGTGTTTTGCTATGGCAGGACAGAGAAGAGTTCCTGTCTGCAGGCGCCGCAGAGTTCGCTCCTCCGCTTTACTCAGCCCCTTGGCAGGTACTGGGTAGAGACGGTGGCTTTCGCAATAATGAATTAGGATTTCGCGGAACCGCAGAAGCGGTTTATGAGCTTCTGAGCCAGGAGAGCTAGGATGAGGAGCCCGGTGTGTGAGCGCTCGGGCGGCCGCATCAGCGGCCTCATTGCCTCGTAGACCCGGTGGCCAGGAGCCCAGATCACTTTTGTGCGAGTTGGATCGGCACACTATGATGGATCTGACTTAAATGGGGCTATACAACCGTCTGTGTATTATGCGCTGAATTTTTTCTGCAAAGCATTTAACGGTCCATCTGCATTTGACGGCAAGATAGACCGAATATTTTACGATAGGGCTTCTGTAAAGACAGGAAAAAAGAAAAACGAGCATTGCTAACCACCGCGTGTGGTGGTTTCATATTCAGACGGACTATTTACAGTTTCTAATCGCGTATGCTTCAGGTTTTAAGTGTTGCACACCGCGTTTCATATAAAAATTCACTGCGCAGTGCCGGTTGCAAGGATTTTTGTGCCTGAGACTGAGCGTCATTCTTATTATCTTGTAATATTGCAGGCAGCTTTTCAAATTAACCATTGCTGCATACAACGCTCTGTTTCACTATTTGAAACATCTGGAATTAAAACGCTGATACCAAAAGCACTTTTACTTCAGAAGGAAATGTAAACGGATGAACGCGTGAGCGGTACCATTACCTTGCTAGTGTTGCTCAGATCACACAAATTTGTGGTCTATTCTGTGGCGTGCAGGAACGCACATGAGAGAGAGAGAGAGAGAAAACTTTATTTACACAGGAATTCGGGGCACGCCCCAGGGACCCGGCACGACCCCACTGCACTCAAGTGTTTATGTTCCGAAGGTCCGTAACACTGGCAGCACGGCCGGTGGCGATGGTCTGCACGGCCGGGTCCTCCGAGCGCAGCAGGGACTCCCAGTCCTCCCAGGTCTTGAGGTTCTCTAGGTCCCGCAGGGGAGGGTCCGCCGGGCAGAGGGAAATGATGTAGAGGAAAGAGGCGAAGGGTTCTGGCCATAGTGTGCATGCCGGAGTAGGAAAGGAGGGATGATAATGGGCTAGGTTAAGGGGAGAAGGGAGTGTGTGTGTCATGTAGTCTGCGCCAGAGTGTTGCGTGTTTGTTATCTAGGGAGGTTTGGTTTGGTTTATGGGGTTTAACGTCCCAAAGCGACTAAGGCTATGAGAGACGCCGTAGTGGAGGGCTCCGGAAATTTCGACCACCTGGGGTTCTTTAACGAGCACTGACATCGCACAGTACACGGGCCTCTAGAATTTCTCCTCCAAAGAAATTCTAGCCGCCGCGGCCGGGATCGAACCCGCGTCTTTCGGGTCAGCAGCCGATTATCTAGGGAGGGGTGGGGCGGGGGGTAGAGCTGGCGTAAGGCTCTGAGCTATTTAATGTTTTGATACCAGGCGTATGCAGGAAACAGCAAATGGAATGTTTTCACTACAGAAAATAGGCTCTTTACGTCCATTTTAAGGCGAATTCTCCCGTCCGTCCATACGGCGTTACATTAGCCCCTGGGATGACTCATCTACGATGACGCGTGTCCACCGAGATATCTGAGTCAGTTACTAATTTCCTTTCTTCAAATACTATTTTCATTTTCTTCATTACGGCCCCCCTTTCTCTTTCTTCTTTCACTCACATTTCCTCCCTTCCTTTACAAGCGTATTACGGGTGTCCACCGAGATATGTGAGACAATTAGTACTTGATTTCCTTTCCTCAAATACAATTCTCATTTCCTTCATTATGGCCGCTCTTTCTCTTTCTTCTTTCACTCCCACTTCCTCCCTTCCTGTACGGTGCTTTTCGGGTATCCACCGAGATGACAGAGGGAGGGAGGGAAAACTTTATTTACACTAATGGTTTTTCCTGCGGTTTGGGGGCATCTTCAGAGACGTCTTGGTTCTACCCCCAGGTGGTGGTGGTGAAAAACATTTATAACGCAATAAATATTTACAGAGAGGTGATTGGGGTAGGCCCTATTGGCCCTTTCCCCTAACAATACTAGGTGGAGCCCCTATTCCGGGGCCCCATTGGCAAGCAACGCCGCCCGCGTCCGGTGAACCAAGGCCTTTTGGGTCTTTAGGTCCTGACAGCCGAGCAGGGCCGCCTCCCAGTCCTCTCTGGTGGGGTTGGGGTTGGGGGGGATAGATGGGTTTGACTGACACGCCCAAACCATGTGGAAGGTGTCAGCCACCTCCCCACAGAACTGGCACGCGCCATCAAAGGATGTATTGAAATGTTTAAGCACCGCCGGGCACAGTACAGTGTTAGTAAGAATTTTGATGAGGAGGCGCTCGTCAGCGCGATCCAGACCCTTACAAGGGGCCGGGTAGCGCCGGTGCTCCTCCTTGTAGTAATCGGTGATTTGTTTGAATGTAATGGCCATATTGTCTGATTGGGAGTACCCTTCCAAGGACAGGGAGATAGCCCGGGGAGAGAGTGCGCGGGCGGCCTGATCGGCCTGTTCGTTTCCCTGGAGTCCCTGGTGACCGGGGGCCCAAATCAGGTTGCGTGGAGTTGGATCTTCAGATCGACAGCTATATTCCAGTATGCGCCAGGCAAGCGGGGGAGCCCAACCCAACTCGTAGTTCCGACAGGCCCCTCGCGAGTCGGTGATGATGTGTTTCGACTTGGGAGTAGTGAGAGCAAGAGCAATGGCAATCTCCTCCGCGTGTGTTGCGCTGTAGGCTTTGAAAGTGAGCCCGTTGACTGTGTTTGTGTTGTGTACGACTGCGGCCGTGTACCACACCCCGTGGTGTGGGCCGGCAACGTCCACGTAGTACACATGTTGTTGGTTACCATAGTATCGCGCCAACGCTTCCGCGCGCGCCTGGCGACGACCGCTATGGTCTTCTCTGGACATGTTGCGGGGAAGGGGTCGGACCCGGAGGGCGCGTCTCCAGGGTGCTGGCACTCTCTCCCTTTCCTCAATATGGTAGTCATGTTTGATGTGTAGCCGGTCCAAGAGGCGGCGACCGGACGTGGTCTGTGCAAGACGCGTGTATTGGTTGACTAAGTGGGCCTCTCGAAGCTCCCGAAATGTGTTCACCACGCCCAAGGCCAGAAGTCGCTGGTTGGACGTGGTGACCGGGAGGTCGAGAGCCCGCTTGATGACTTTCCGGTGGATGACCTCCAGTTGGTCATCATCATGTTTGCGCAGGTGCAAGTAGGGGGTTGAGTAGAGGATTCTACTCGTTACGAAAGCATGGGCAAGCCGCAGTGCATCCTTGCTTCGTAATCCGCCCCGCTTGTTGGAGACCCGGCGGACCATGCGGCCCACCTACCCCCAGGAGCCTTCTCTGTCGAAGTCGTCCGCCTCTAATCAGTGGTCGGTTGCCCTCAGTCCAGGGCTCCGCTGGCCACTGCCGCCCGTTGAGCTCGCTGTACCAGACCTTGTTGGTCTTCGCAGCGGTCGCTGGACAGCAGAGTCTCCCACTGCTCCGCACTCGGGTTTTGTATTTTGGGGACCACGTCTATGTTTTGGCAGGCCCATGTGATGTGGTATAGTGTAGGTTTTTCGTCGCACCAGGGACATTTGTTCGTGTATATCGTAGGGTGCATTTTGTTTAGTATATGTAGGTTTGGGAAAGAGCCTGTTTGTAATTGTCTCCAAGTGACAGCTTCCTCTCTGCTGAGAGATGTGTGCGGTGGGGGATATCGCATTCTTCTGCCTCTATAGTTTTGTAGTATGGACGAGTATTCCCTGGGTGCTGGCGCGAGTTCCGCGGTCTCGTCGGAAGCTCGGAAAGTAATGTATCCTCGAGCTATCCTGTCAACCTCTCGGTTCCCTGCCACCCCCGTGTGCCCCGGTACCCACACAATTTTGTGTCGGATCTTGTCGTTTTGTTCTTCCCGGTTTTTAATTCTGTTACTCGCTGCGAGGAGTATACGGAGCGCGTGACGACCTATCCTGCCATTCATGTAATTTCGGCATGCTGTTTGAGAGTCCGTAAGTATTGTTAGTGACCGCCCGGTTCTATAGCCCTCCGCCACCGCTAGAGCAACGGCTACTTCCTCGGACTGAGAAAAAATTCAGGGGGCACTTTGGCTCTCTAAAGTGCTGCAAGGCGAAAGCGTTACCTGGCCACTGTTTGTTTATATTTACTTTTTTATTTTTCATATTTTGTTTTTTATTTATTTTTGCTCCTGTTTTTAATATTATGGTCTTTTATTTTAATTTCCACATCTTATATTTATTTTGTTTTTATTTTTGTTTATTTTCTTATTTATATTTTTTATTTCCCTTTTCTTGACTTTTCTCCTTTTGTTTTATTTATGAAGCCCATGCATTCACTAGATGCGGCTTTATTCATGCTGAAACCTTGAGCCTTTTAAGCAGTGACGCCGAAAGGCGGACGAATCTGCCGACGCATCTGCCGATGCGTCTGTCGACAAGGCTGCCGACACGTCTGTCGACACTCCTGCCGACGCGTCTGTCGACACTCCTGCCGACGCGTTTGTCGACACTCCTGCCGACGCGTCTGTCGACACGGCTGCCGACGCGTCTGTCGACACGTCTGCCGACGCGTCTGTCGACACTCCTGCCGACGCGTCTGTCGACACTCCTTTTCATTCATTCAGAATTTATTTAAGACAACGAAGAGGTTGTCCAGGGTGACGTGGCAAAAGGCATACATTGCCTGCCGACGCGTCTGTCGACACTCCTGCCGACGCGTCTGCTAACGACAGATATTAGTGTGGGCTTAAAATAAATAAGAAAAAAGTGCCCTGCCCGCACCGTCTTACGACACAACGGGCTTCTGCTAAAGACAGTATGAGGCATTAAAGGCTTTCGCCTTAATAACTTTGGCATTTCCTTTCCTCAAACAGCGTTGCGTTCAAAAGGCAAGGCGTCGCGCCGAACGGGTGGTGGCGTTCCGTAGACTCCCTGGCAGCGCTACAACACCCTGTCGCGTTCCACTCTTATAGGTGAAGCTTAAGCGTCATTAATTAGCAGGTAATCAGTCATTAATTAGCACTTTAGTTTTAAGTGGTAATTAGTCATTAATTAGTACTTTGTAATTACTTAGTAGTTAATACCTAATTGTGTGTCACGTCATCCAGTGGTGACGTCACCATTGCCACAGAGGCAGTAAAAGTGCTGCGGCAAACGATTTTGCCTCTACGCACTTTCGGCAGTCAAAGTGCCCCTGAGATGCCGCGGCCGCTGCGATTGCAGCGCCTTTGCTTCCGCAATTCTACTCGCGATGGCCATTGGTAAAACCACCACCAATTTTTTTCGTGTGTGAAAAGGGCACCTATCGTTCGTAAAGGGAATATTCTCAACAATCTTTGGTGGTGGTTCTCTTAATTTCCGGTTGATCCGCTGAGTTACAGGTTGCGGCATCGTATCCCGCTACTGAGTTTCGTTGCAGGGGCCGTATTACGGAACTGTCAAATCAAAAACTTGTCAAAAACGCGTCAAAAACTCGTCAAAAAGCCCCGCCGTAGTCGCGCTCCTATTGGTCGGCTGTGTCCGGCGGCCATGTTGCTTTCTTGCGTCATGGGTGGCTGGCGTTTACGTCACGGACATGACAGAAGTGGTGACGTTGCACACCTAATTATGCAGGCGCATTTTGACGATTTTTTTTGACGGCTTCGAGGCGGTCAAAATTGGACCGTTCCGTTTTTGACAGAAAATGGCGGCGGCGGCAGCGGCGTCGTATGTGGCTGAGGCGGCTGCGGCGACGCGAGCAACGGCGAAGTAGGGCGCACGAAGACGCGTTTGACTTGCCGGACGAGCTGTTCCGACGCCTTTTTCGACTGGAGAGGCAGACTGCGGTGTGGCTATGCGACGAACTCGCCGATGAATTTGGAGGTTTGCGTGCGAATGCGCTGTCGGTGCAGCGGCGGGTGCTGTGTGCACAGCGGTTATTTGCGACCGGCGGCTTTCATGCAAGCTTCGGCAGCCGACGACACCTCTGTGCCACAGCTACATACAAATAAAACATGCTTATGCTGGCAAAGAACTTTATTTTCCCCTGCAAATCGCACTTCGTGGCCGTCTTCTGTTTACCGGTCGAGGAAAAAGAAACAGACGACCACACATCACATACAACGCTTCACGCTTTGACACTTTTTTCATCGATCGTAAGAGTCGAACAACACAGACCTTAACAAGTTGGCTTCGTCGATTTTTCCGCACTTAGAACAACCGCACAGTACCTTGATTTTCGTCGCCACGTAAGAAAACAGTATCAAGGCGTGGAACAGCTGCTCACGTGCAAAGCGGCTTGTTGACGTTTTACCGCCGTCTGCGCACCCCCGCGGCAGCAAAAGTTACCCACCAGGAAATTTAATAGCCTAACTTCTTGCGCTTCTTGTTTTTCTTAATATTTTTTAGCTTTAAACATCATTTTTTGGCAAAATAAAATAATAATTATTTTGATCGCTGCGCATTTCTTTACTCTTTTAGCAAAAATTTAGCAGACGGTCCCTCGTCGTGCAGGCAAACGCTTCCGAGGCGCCGCTCTGCTGTAATTGGCTGATTCCTCGTTGCGTCAATTTTGCGTCAGGCGTCGACGTCACATCGTTTCGTCATTTGGCGTCACTGTCAATAACTTTTGACAGGTTTTTGACAAAGTTCCGTAATACGGGCCCAGGTGAAACGTGAGAGGCCGCTTTGCTGTTCGATGTCATTGTAAGTCAGTATGTTAATGAACCTTAAGCTGTTCAGTTTAAAAAGCGCCCTCAACTACAGCGTCCACAATAACCTCGTGTATTTAATGGATGTTTAACTCATGCCATACGTTACCATACCGTAATATACCGAACCACATCTTACCATCATGTTTTTAATGGTTCACTGAGTTTTTGTGTGTAATGAGTGTAGCTTCCATTAGGGTATTAACATATATGAGTGCATTTAAGAGTCTCGTTTGTAGCATCCTATACGCATGAATGTACCTAATGAGCATTATAGCAAGTACATTTTGCATTCAAATTGTTTGCTTGTTTATTTGTCACGAAGAGGAACTTTGATTTTGATTTTTTTTTCTTTAAGCAGTCTTTCCAGCTTGACAGATTCTGTCGCCCCGCTCACAAGCCCACATTGATTGTTCAAGCGGGCTCGAAATGACGTCGTAAAAATTGTTATGAGTAAAGCATTATTATAATTATACCATTCCATACCATACCATACCATACCATACCATACCATACCATACCATACCATCCCCAGTAGCACAAACGGGGCTCGGAATTGCGGGCCCTCGCGGGCCCCACACGGGCAGCCCATGGGGGCCCGATGTGGGATATGTGCGGGATTTGCAACTCGGCATCGCGCGGGACCCACAGGGGCAGCCCAGTGGGCTTGCTACATAGGACCAGCAGGGGACCCTTATGATCTGCATGCATAAAAACGATACAGGGGGCTTTCCTCGGTCCTTTGTGGGACCCATAGGGGCAGTAATGGGCTTCTTAGAGGGGACCTCCAGGGGGGCTTAGGCGGCAGTGCAGCGGGGACCCACACGGGCTAGCCCAAGTCCAGCCCACATGGGCAAGCCCAAGTCAGGCCCACGTGGGCTAGCCCAAGTTCGGCCCACAGGCAAACACACATAGACCAAGAAAGAGACAGGACACACACCAGCGCTGAATTCAACGCTGGTCTGTGTGTCCTCTCTTTCATGGACTTTGTGTGTTCGCGCTCTTGAACCATCATTATGAATACACACTAATTAGCCCAATGTGGACTTCATCCACAGGCAAAACAGTCCACTTTTGCTTCTTAACCGGTTTTCCTTGGGTGATGTCTCCCCCGCCCAATTGCTTCTCCTTGTTAGAGACACCTCGGTGCGCGCTATCTTTTTCCCATTGAACAAGAAACGCGAGCTGTGATGCATTACGGGAAAGTTCTAGTATTGGACAGTCGCAGGTATTAAGCGACAGCGTAAGGAGCTCGTTCAGGTGAAATCCCGGCTCCGCCCGTCGGAAAAAACCCAAAATTCCTGTAAATAGAAAAAGAAAATAGCCCCACTGCGCCAGGTGGGCAAGTAACGCGTATGCCACGAAGGTTTTTGTTTGTTCTTTATTCCCGTAGGCCACGAAGGGTAATTGCTTCAGGCGTGTTTGAGCGACACCCAATGAACGCGTGGTCGGGTGTATGGCTTAGTAACCTGTGTTTGGGATGTGTTCTGGTCTGACAGTAGTGAAAAAAACAAAAAACAAATATTGGTGTAATGCATGGGAGCTTAACTTCCCAAAGCGACTCAGGCTATGAGGGACGATGTAGTGAAGGGCTTCGGAAATTTCAACCACCTGGGGTTCTTTAACGTGCAAAGACATCGCACAGTACACGGGCCTCTAGAATTTCGCCTTCATCGAAATTCGGCCGCCGCGGCCGGGATCGAACCCGCATCTTCGGGTCAGCAGCCGAGAGCCGTAACCATTGAGCCACCGCGGAGCCAGACAAATATTAATATGCAAATTACGCGCCAGAAATTGGACGGAATGAAAAGGGGTGTTATGGTGCTTCAGTGTACTGGAACAAATGGTGTGTATGTGTACAAGTGGCGTAGTATGCCGTGCTTTGTAAGCTAGATAAGGATTGATCATCGGTAATCAATAATTGGGATTGTAATCGACGATCGTTATCGGTAAAGTGATTGTGGATTGGTAATCGCTAAGAAATAAGAAAAGGAAAAAAGACGAAAAGAAGCTACCGAGAATCTCACGCAGCGGAAGGTGTACGTCACATTACTTAAAAAGAGATAATGCGTGCAAAAGAAGACAGGACGAAAGAGATGGCACGGACAAACCAGGCGTCTCATGACGCCTTTCCTCGAGGATTGGCAATGCTCAGTATCGTGAATGCACCTCACGCCTTTCGTATTTGAATCAATATTGTGTTTCAAATGTGTGTCCTAACATTGTTGGTGTGTAAACAGGTTGCTCGGACGATTCCAATGCTTGCTTGGTCATCCTCCTTTATTTACGGCACATTCCGCAGCATCGATGCGATGCGAGATGTTTGTTCAGGGCCTTAAGCCGCTCCCCCTCAGGACGCTCGTCGCTGATTGCGCTCGCACGTATGCACCATATGCCTGTGAAAGAAAGAATACACACCACAAAACTAATTTTAGTCTTGTTATCATGAAGGACAAGAAATTTCGGTATGTAACAGAGAAAATTTTTCGGTATTTTGTCTCTACGCTGTGCAATCTACAACTGGCTGGCTCAAAAAAGACACTGAACAACTAAACAGTTTCTGTTGACGCCGAGCATGTAACTGAGACGGCGGCAGTACTCATACAACAGAGTGATTTCAAATGCGTACTTACGTCCTAGCAGCACGACGTCGCCGTCATAAAATCCGCCTTCTCCGTCGTGGCCTCCACCGCTAAAATGTCAGTAAATGTCACTGTTCACCACTCACGTCTTTCGGACCGAAGTTATTCAACACTGAGAAAAGGACGACAGGGTTCCACCATACTTGCACTGGACGTACGCATGGAAGGCGATGTCATCTTCGATCGTGGATTGATCAAGCTACACGAGGAAAGGAACACAAAAATGTATAACACAAATTCAACGACGACTAGCGAGTGCCAGCGTGTTTTCGCAGCTACCTTCATCCCTTGACACTCAACCCAACCGCAGGAAAAAACCTGTTCCAAACAAACGCAGGAAAGGCCGGACACAGTGAACAAGTAGAATCGGAGCCCCTCTCCACTTCATGGAGCGTCGCGGGGAATGTTCGGTAGTGGGTTGTAGAGTGAGTGCCTCCGCGCCATTTCGGGGAAGGGGGCTGGGAGGGACAAGTCAGACACAGAGGGGCCCTCCGGGAAGGAACAAAGGCAGACAGAAAAACCAGGGTTGAGCAGGTTTTTTTTTTTTAAGCATGAAATGCTTTTAGCCCCCGTTGTCGGCAGTGTGGTGACGTCACGCCGAGACCGAGATCCACTCATCCGGGCATTGAAATCCACTCATCCGGGCATTGAAATCCACTCATCCGGGCATTGAAATCTACTCATCCGGGCACTGAAATCGAGTCATCCGGGCACTGAATTCCAGTCATCCGGGCTCTGAAACGAGAACATCCGGGCACCGTACGAGACTTAACGAGATTTAACGAGACTCTCTAAGCCCTCCTACGCGACCGGCATGCAAGCAACGGTTGGTCTCCAAACGAGTCACAAAAAATAACTGCTGCCAGTGCCTTCTCAATGTTTATCAAGATATCAGTCGCGCTGTGCGTTTGATAATGCACGGAATTATAATTTCCGATTTCTAATAACGCCTGCAAAAAGCACATAAATGCCACGTACACTTCGTTGTCGTACGTGATCTCTTAGGGGCTTCGCGCATCGAAGCAAAGCTGCGCAGGTGCACAGGGGCCCGGGGGAGAAGCGCGGCGTTCAAAGGGCAAGGCATCGCGCCGAACGGGTGGTGGCGTTCCTCCCTTGCTTTACGGTGCGGTTCGGGTGTCCACCGAGATGGCAGAGAATTACTGCGCCATTTCCTTTCCTCAAAAAACCAAATGGCAAGGCATCGCGCTGAACGGGTGGTGGCGTTCCTCCCTTCCTGTACGGTGCGGTTCGGGTGTCCACCGAGATGACATTAGGCCCGTAAACATTTCATGCTTACTCTACTCTCGGTTACGGGAGAGGCAGAGATTTTTTTTTTTGAGAGTGGACCCAGGAAAAGCAGGGAAGGCGGTGGTGAGAGGAGAAAAAAACTTGAAAAAAAAAAGTGCGCAAAGACAGGTTACTCGTGTGACGTTTCTACAGGAGTTTGTTTTTATTTTGTTCTCTCTAGCACTGTACCTTTTCGCTAGCTAACCTTTTCTTGTTCGTCGATAGAAATGTCGGCGATTTGTGATTAGTATCTCTTCCTGATAGGGTGAAGGTGGGGCAGCTCGCGATGGCGCTTGGCCAAGTTGCGTTATCAATGTGCGATCACTAGACGAAGAAGACGCGCAAAGAATGCCTGCACAAAAACCAACAACTTTTTGTCTTGATCGATGCGTCGCTACAGACTGCTGCTAGTGGACATTAAGAAAGCGGCTGCAATTAACGCGACAGTAACAAACCTTTTGCAGCCTCTGGAACAGTCACTGGAGGCTCGCTATGTCCATCAACCAGTCATGAATTCCATGCGCCACATGTTGCATGGGGACGACGAAAGCGTTTGAAGTGCTGGTGTAATTGAAGTGCATTGAAACAAGCAAGAAACCTTATCCTGGCAGCTTTCTCCGCGGCGACCGTAGCACACCAGAAAAAAATACAATGCGATAAACGCAAAAGAAGCACCAACAAATCTCAGAAGCGGGTTCTTTTGTTATTACGACGTTCAAAGAGCAGCTCTTCGTCAGAGTGAAACGTGCAAGGTCTTGCTATTTGGTCACGCTTAACCCTTTTACCTCTGATGTAGGATATGCAGGCAGACTAAATGCGAGAATGTCAACTCTTCCCGTGTACAACTAGTGTACGTGTGACTGTCGATAGGTTTTGCCCGGCAACTCGCTACTGGCGCATGATGTTTCTGCGCTATGAAGCCCAGAGTAATCTGCGCAGGATTTACGAAGGCTGCTGGGGGATATATACTAGCCGTTTCCCGCACACACTGCATGTTTTGCTACTGCGCAGCTCACGCTTAGGCCTTTTCTACCAGATATGTACGATACAGGCGGGGAAAATGTTGGAATCGCAAATGTGCCCATGCTTAGCCCATATATTTTCCATGCAGGACCAATTTAGACTACAGGCGAGAATACTGGTGTTAGCCCACACACAGACCAATTGGTTCCGTTAGGGCGCTGCACGGGCAGGCCCTGTTGGGCGTGCCCGCACTTCACCGTCATGTAGCCCCATCTTTTATGCACATGAACTGCACGCAGCCCATGCTTACCCCTTTCATACCCGATTTAGAATACAGGTGGTGAAGGCATCGGAATGGCAAATGTGCCCATGCCCAGCCCACGCGGGACCTTCGCCGGTGTTGCTAAGACAGCCCAAACTGCATTCCTGAAACGCTTCGCCACTGTGAAGCCCATAGTTTAGCCCCTGTATTTCCTACGCGGGACCCATGTCGGCTGAAGGCGGGAATACTAGCTCTTTGCCCACACAAAAACACTGCGGCTCCCTCATGGTGGTGTACGGGCAGCCCCTTTTGGGGTTGCCCGCACTTCACCATAATAGAGCCCGCATCCTAGCCCGCGTGTATCTGCGGTGGGACCCAGGTGGGCTGCCCAGTCTGTTTAAGCCCATGCCTAGCCGACGAGGGACCCATTCGGGCACGAAGTGGGCAGCCCCAGCGTTTTGTGCCAGCACTGCACCCACGGGGGACCCCTGTGGGTTTATTGCGGGCAGCCACCAGCCCTCATTGCCCATGTCGGACCCGCATGGGCCCGCCACCTTGTGCTACTGGGGATACCATACCATACCATACCATACCATACCATACCATAACATACCATACCATACCATACCATACCATACCATACCATACCATACCATACCATACCATACCATACCATACCATACCATACCATACCACGTCTTTTCTATACGGGAAATGCTGCCCAAAGCAAGCTGGGCAGGTAAATGGAGGATTTTTTGCCAACAGTCATTGACGAGTACTCCTCTTCGATTACATGATTTTGCACTCCCAGGAAGGAAGAGGAACAACTTGAAGAAAACAAGCGCTTAGGCGCGAACATGTACACCTTCTGGCTCTTCCCTAATGCAGTTTGCACACCAGCTTCATAAAAGGTGCAATGCCTGTGTCTCCTCTGTCTCTGTGCTGAGCGTGTTTCTTCTTCCCCTTTCTATGTGTTCACACCATATACGGCTACACAAATGCATTATGGAGTTGTGAGAAACTCGTGACAAGCAATGTCTAGTAGTCAGCGAATGGAGAACTAATGTGCTTCCACGACAAAGAAGGAACAGAGCAATAGCATAAAAACAAAGAGGCGATGGAGTGAAAGACAGGGAGGGAAGATTTCATTCAAAGCGCACCTCCTGGTTCCTCAGGACCCACATTTTCTCTGCGCTGACAACGCAGCCAACAAAAGGTACTTTCATTGTTGCGTTTTGTTGTTCCAGAGTGCATGTAGGTGGGGATCAGGACCGTGAAGAGAAATAAACACGATCTCTTCTCCTTTATATCCCAATGAGCGAGGCCTGCTCACGCTCCTGCGTTGCAGGACACTAACAATGATACTTGTTGTCGTTCAAATGGAGATGACACGCGAAGACATCGCTTTCCACTTTCGCCTTCATGAGGGCGCTCTTAGTGACATTGGAATCGTGTGCGCCTCAGCACTACAAGTATTCTCTCCTAATGCTCCTCCCGAGAAGAAAGTATAAACATATTGGGGCAGCACGTGGCCTAATGCTCTCGTATAGGGACGCAGTTGGGTGTACAACGCTGATCCTGCCCAAGCCTATAGTGATAATAGCTGGCTGCAAGTCCAGCTGGCGGCAACAACGGTCAAGCACCTCTGTAAGTAGTGTGGCCATTGCTATCTGAGTAACAGTGCACGGCAGAGACCCACTAGTACTTATAGAAGGACGAGTGTTGTTCGAGATCTTCGTTAGGAGCTACGTAGCCGTTCGCCTATCTTAAAGCATGTACAGTCTTTGTCAAAAGTAACCAGGCTGCAGGCGACATCGGTCGCCGTAATGTATCTTTGTTTTTGTAGAGGGACCGATGTCCCTTTTTTGCTCGAGGGTCAAATAAACTTCTCTTAAACCAGGCTGCATGGTTTGCTTCTAGCTTGTGCAGAGGAGCCCTTACTGCTTTCCTGAAGTTGAAATGGTCGTTAAAGGTAAGGACTGAAGGCCTTCTTATCTTCCAATAACTTTTGTTCTTTAGGAAAGTCACAAGGGCTCCACTATACAAGCTTGAAGCAAACCATGCAGCCTGGTTACTTTTGACAAAGACGGTACGTCGTAGAGCCCGGCGCGATTTGAAGTTGATAAGTAGCGTTAACCGACTTCGATTAAAGCGTTCCACAACGCAGTTCATTTCTGCGAGCTGCTTGATTAGTCTTAGCGAACCCCTTGATTCTCAGATTCTACAGCCTTATTTTCGTTGCAGAAAAAGTTCCCATTAGACCGAACAAGTTTACTGGTTATACTTGGCCGAAGCGAGAGCGGTAACCATCATGTCGCTTTAGTGTGCGTCAAGCTATGTCGCACATCAAGTCACGAACTCGCAGCATGAGTGAAAAGAAAGAACGACGGAACCAAGGAGCGTTAAAAAAGTTTTCTGCGACCAAAAAGATAACCTTGTCGACTTGGTCCATCGTAGATGTAACGGGCAGAGAGACGCGAGAAATAAGACGAATGCAGCAGGAAAGTGGTTAAGTGGGAAAGCCAACATGCCGGAAAGGATGACCATCGATATTTCGGGCGGAAAGCTAGGCTGGTTAGAGAGCATTTACGGTACACCGAATAATAAGGTTCCTGAATGAGAATAAGAAGTACGAATGAAGAAAAAAAAATAGGCAGGAAAATCGCATTCTTGTTATTGCTTTTTCTTCTTTGTTTGTAGCGAAGCTTGTATAGAACGCAGAGTGCAGCGAACCATTGACGACACAGCAGTGAGCAAGGATAGGGAATTAGGCGACCGTGAACGACGAGGAGACCTTTCAGCACGCCTTAGACGATTAGTCTCATTACCTCGCGACTCGGGATGCGGACAAGTCCGAAGAATCCGGCGCACATGCTGGATCCACCAGTGCTAACCAGTTCTAACCAGACGCTTTATACGCGTCATAGGAAGAAAACCAGACTGCTCGCTGCCTCTTTCATTCACATTCATCGAAAGCCCTCAAGCCGTTCTAGGCGTATAGTTCAATATTTCTTTATTTTTGTTCTCCGCCTATCTTCTTGGACACGCATGGAAATATCAGAATTCCATCCTTTTCCTTGTTTTATTCATGTATTTATATACGACTTAGATTGGCGAAAATGGAAGCACAAGTCATTTCGTTGTTAAACAGCAGTTTCGAGGAAAACATGAACGTGCTGCCAAAACGCATACACAAGGATAACTCGACTGGTAACCGGATTTGATAGTCTTGAGATTTAAGACCCGTACTTTAGGCTGACTTGCCGCCAAGACATCTAGTTTCCTTCGAGACAGTGGTGATGCAACTTCTCGAACTGAAGCAACGAAAGATTGGAGCGTAGACTAACTGTTCTGGAAGCATGAGCGACACTTTATTACACATCTCACTTGGGACGGCTTTGTGCAGAGTGCGGGCATTTCGGATGATTTATCGCTTCGCGTTTACCCACACTTGCTGAGGCTAAAGAGCCACTCATGGCAAAACAACAATTCACGACCGATAAACCTCGTGAGATCCCTCGTGGAGCCTTCTTGGCGCAAAAGAAAAAAAAAACTTCGGGACTAAATGGTTGAGCAACTGCTGAAAGTACGTGCCAAGAATATGATGTCGCCATAGGCTTCAAACTGCGAGACATTTCAGTCCATCTCATGGCGGTGCTATTCTGGGCAAGACAACGTAGAAAGGACTGGATGAATGCACCCAGGAGGCCATTTTGAAAGGAATTCAGTCATAAAGATTAAGGTTTATGCACTGCAAGCACAAGAAGCAAGAAAAATGGAAAAAGGCAACATAACTAAGGGAAGTGCCAAACGGTTTGGTCCGTAAAGAATGCCTGTCGGCTTCCCGCAAGCAAGCCAGAGGACATTTGCACATCGCACAGCCATTATGTTGACAAATGGTGAAGCTCCAACACTCTTCTCGCCCCACCATTTATTATGACATCTTCGTGAGCCACTGTTCTTAGAAATCGTTGGGTATTTGGGGGGGGGGGGGGGGGAACATAAACCTCAGATTCATTGCTTCAGTCGCTTGGAAGGCGGCTTTTTTTTTTCAAGAGGGTTTTGCCGCCGGCTCTTGCACCTAAACACATCGCTTGCACGCATGTTGCGATTGTGAGGAAACATCTTTCAGTAATTGACCGCTTGCAGTAGGAGTAGTATCTTGTACTTCTTATGTGTAGAAGACATCGGTTTCTTTTTGCAATAGCCATGTGCAGAGTTCCTGCGTCTCTGTTGCCACTTGTCCCAATCATGTTCTACTGGGAATGGTAAACAACTTTGGGCATAGATGTGTGTTTCAGCGTGGATGGAGACGTTTTGGGAAGGTGCGGTGTCAGTTTTGAGCAGGGTAGAGGGTGGGCGAAGAATATATTGTGTAATTTACCAAAAAATGCCCCGTGCGGTGCCCACAGAGCTCGGTTTCAGCGTTTAGTTCTTTTGCTCGTTTTACGCCGTTAGAAGCCAGTGCTTCCTCGAGAAAAAAAATACAGGGCCGATACAAATTTGAAGCTTGTTTTTTTTGGCCGCTTCCGGCTGCTCTAGAGATACCAGGATTTTCCCGCTTACCAAGAAAAGAGCGACCAGGGTGTGCGTCGATATTGTGATGTAGTAACAACGTTTGATAAGCAGCCTTCCTGGACATGCCTATATATTAAGGCAATGTGAGACTTAGCACTCCTAAACACCATCGTCATCCCTCTCTCCTGTCTTGTCTGGCGTCCCTCAGGGGACCGTTTTAGGCCCTCTTCTCTTCATTATCTACATAAATGATTTACCCTTTAACATCAGATCTAATGTCCGACTCTTTGCGGATGATTGCGTTATCTACCGCCCAATACATAATTCCTCCGACGCCACCATTCTTCAAAAAGATTTTGCACGCGCCGAAGAATGGTGTAGTACCTGGCTCGTGTCCCTAAATAGCAGTAAAACGTCACTTATTGCTTTCCATCGCCGGCGCAACCACCGTGAAAATACTTATACAATTCTCAACAATCCTATTTCGTCCGTTGACTCATACAAGTATCTTGGTATCCATTTAAGTAAAGATTTATATTCACTACGTCACCAATTCAGCTAATCAAGTTCTAGGGTATTTGCGCCGTAACCTATCCTTAGCTCCCCCTCCCATTAAGCTTCTTGCTTACATAACTTTCATACGTCCTAAACTTGATTACGCATGTGCTGCATATGATCCCCACTATACTAACCTAATCACCACGCTCGAAGCAGTCCAAAACCGCGCCGCCAGATTCATTTGCTCAGACTACTCTCATTATACTAGCGTTACAGCACTAAAACCTCAGCTTAATCTCCCAACACTGGCCTGTCGGCGTAAAATCGCCCGTCTTTCGCTCTATCATAAATTTTATCACACTTCCGATCATGAAACTGCCCCGATAACACGCGCTCATCGCTTTTATCGTAATTGTCACCCTGACACCGTCTACCCTGAACGGGCCCGCACCGAAACATATCAAAAGTCATTTTTTCTTCGAACAGCCAACGACTGGAATGACCTTCCATCCGAAGTGGCGACCATCATCAATCCTGTTCCATTCAAAACCGCCATTGAAGACCATCTGTGTTCATATTAACTCTTTTGTTTGCCCACCCCTCATGTAATGTCCCCCTGTGGACCCTTGAGGAAACCATAAATAAATTAATTGTGGGTTGTTATCTCGTCAACAGTACCGCACAAAATATATCTTCGTCTATCCTTTCAAATACACGTCGTAAAGGAGAGGAGTGCTTTATAGAACTATTTTTTCGTCAACAATAATACTGAATATTGCTTACAAAAAGTAGAATGCCAGTGAGGACATTTCCTAGCAGTGGTGTGTCTCGTTTATTAAGTATCGTGTATTCACCAAACGTAGATACACAAACCGAAAACACTACCTTGAGCTTCATTCACTATGACGCTCTATGTGGAAAGGATGTACTTTTTCAAGGTACAAAAGAGAGAATTAAACAAAAACGACACACGCAATTTTTCCTCCACTGTTTCGTTGAACAATATTTCTCTTCTGACGCTTCGTGCCCTGACGCAAAATTAGACCTTGCAGCTCACCACGCCGCCAAAAGGATAACTTAGAATGAGTAGAGTCTTGGACTAAGTAAATTAAACGGCATGAAGGAAATGGAGTTCTGAATAAGGCGACATTCTTGAATATAAGTCTATAAAATATGATGGCACCTTGCCTACTTGTGCCGAAAATGCCTCAACGGTGAGTGAAAACATTAATTTCATTGAGCGATAGGTATGCATTTCAGTTTTTTGTGTCAGTGATTAGGAAGTTTCAAGAGCAACCCGCTCTCATACTATCATGCTTGCTGGACGCAGCGCAAGGAAAAATAACGCAACATAACGAACAAGGAGGATGACAGGAGAGAGCGCTAAACTAGAAGCTCTTATTACGCATGTTGCTTATGTATACAAATCCTTTACACAGACCCGTAAGTGCTCAACCACGGCTGCCTTGTGACCAATGGGCCCAACGGGTGTTTCAAGCTGCGGTTGGCAGCTTTTATGCGTAGCATATTGCAATCACTCAGTTCAGCCCTTGGGCGCGGCCGGGCAGCCACCAAACCACGTGAGAAACAAAGAAAAAAAAAGAAAAAGAAAAGACGGCTGAGCATGGTGGCGGTTGCCACCGCCCCGTTCCAAAGGGGGCGCTCCTATCCATCCATCCATCCATCCATCCATCCATCCATCCATCCATCCATCCATCCATCCATCCATCCATCCATCCATCCATCCATCCATCCATCCATCCATCCATCCATCCATCCATCCATCCATCCATCCATCCATCCATCCATCCGTCCATCCATCCATCCGTCCGTCCGTCCGTCCGTCCGTCCGTCCGTCCGTCCGTCCGTCCGTCCGTCCGTCCGTCCGTCCGTCCGTCCGTCCGTCCGTCACGGAGGAAAAGCTGCTGAGAAAATCGAGTGCCGCCAAGCAATACCTCGCGCAAAAAGACCGCGCAATATGCAACGCATTATTGGCTTAACTAAGCTAAGCCTGGGCATCTTTTTTTTTCTCGTATCCCCTCTCCCACTCTGTAAATGTTGGCGAAAGAAACAAAGATTTGAAGCTGATAAGAGGCGAACCCGTATATAAGACATGCATATCGAGCCACATGACCAAGGCCAAATTGATACCAAATGGATACAGGAGACAAATAAATCCTGCTGTAAAAAACCGTCTGACTCAAGCGAAAGAAAAGTCATGGCTGGAGCAAACGAAAATCTTAACTCGGTAAAACTATGATAAGGAATAAAGCTGCAGCTCAGCTGATATCTCCAAACCAACTACCACTCCCATACAGAGCAATAGACTTGGAAAATTTTTTCTTCAAAGAACCAACAATACATCAATGCCAAGAATAGTCACCAAAATCAAAGCAATTGAGGATCAAATTTGAGGGGCGAACAATGACACAATCAATTTTTTGATGGGGAGAAAGACAAAAGAGAGAAAATGGTTTAAATTTTTTGAAGGCTAAATATCGCAATGGTCTTTATCTTTCTTTTTTCTGAGTTCCCTGTAATTCTCTGGTGTTGGTGATGTGGCCTGATATTCACCTCTTAAATACTGGCCCGCCTGTTTTTGAAATAAACGCTTTTACTACAGCGCTCCGTCCTGTAGTCCACCCTGTTTATTATGTTTCGTTTTTTCTGAGCTGTGTCCTGCAAGCAGCGGAAAAAAACAACTTGCCCAAAAGCAAGGGTTACCTGCTTTCAGAAAAAGTCATCAGCATTGGACGCCTTTTGCAGCGTATATTGTACGGAGGGGAAGCCGGGTCTGCGATTATAGCGTGCGGAATGCCAATATCATCACTCACTTGAAGCGCGAAAACGGTAGCGCCTTGACACCAGTCTTAGAGCATAACAGCCATTTGTATGCAATAGTTCTTATCTCTCGTACCAAACCAAAAATGAGTACATAAACACTTTTCGATGCGCATAACAAGTCCTGAAAGAGACACAGCCAGACTAGAGGATTTCATTGTTGGAAATGAGCCAGCGTGTCAAAGATTTAGGTGTTCTCTGTAATGTATACATAGAATGTATACGTGTGTCTATTACGAGCGCCACCTTGCTCGTTTTTCTTCGCTTTGTGGGCGCAAAATATCCAATTTAGAAGTACTATCTACAACTTCTTCTTTTTAAAAGGACATCAAAATGTACTCACTTTTACATGACCTTAATTTTGATTTCTAGTCTTGTATATTTACGTCCCTGCCCTGCTTGAAGCCACCAACACTCCAATAGTTTTTTGCTAACGCCTACCACATATTAATTTCACACTACATGCGTTAACTCTAAACTTTGAGCCCTTACAGATAGTAATTGTTCCTGCTTCGACATCTCCATGGATACTCCCAAACTGCAGCACGGCTTCTCGCCCACTATAAACTATGACACGTCATTTACGGGTTGCGGCACTTTTGCACTATTAATCTCTGCTTACAGGTTTTTGTTTTCTTTTAAACTCAGGCTCTTTAGAAAAGGGACCATTTATGTTTTTTTTTCTAGCATGCGGGATTCTTCCGTTCATCCATTCTTCGGATTTCTTCCATTGCAGTCAGTGAAACAGAAATTCAAAAGGAGCGCCTGGGACTCTAACAGCGGAAGAAAGAGAATTTTCATGTTGGGGTTTTGAGGCTTGTTCATGTGCTTTAAATATTATCCTTTATTCTTTATAACTGGTGGTGGTGGTGGTGAGAACATTTATTACGAATGAACAGGAGGTATGTTTGGATCAGCCCATAAGGGACCGATCCTTACAAACACTAGGTGGAGATCCCTAGTATGGGACCCCAGTGGCGGTTGCCGCCGCCCGGGCGCGCCCGGCTAAGGCTTGTTGGGCCTGTAAGTCGTGGCAGCCGAGCAGGGTCGCCTCCCAGTCCTCCCGGGTAGGGTTGGGGATGGGGGGAATAGCGGGGTTGGAGGGGCAGGCCCACACCATATGATAGGTGTCAGAAGACACTGCACTACAGTGTGGGCAGCTGCCGCTAAAGGAGGGGTCAAAATGTTTTAGCGCTGCCGGGCACAGCAATGTATTGGTGAGAAGGCGGAGAAGGAGCCGCTCATCCGCCTTCTTCAGGCCTTTACATGGGCTAGGGTAAAGGCGATGACAATTTTGATAATATGTTGTAATATCTTTGAATGTATATACCGGATTAAAATCGGGTTCCTGATCGGATGGGGAGGAGAAAACAGCCCGGTGAGAGAGCGCGCGGGCGGCTGCGTCTGCTGCCTCGTTTCCTGCCAGCAAGTGTCTTGAAACCGTGGGGCTCAGTAAGGGCAAACAAAGCTAAATGAGTTCCTTTATGACAGTTAACAGTCCCAGCACTTGAACCTTATCACTTCAAAGTTAGGAACAGGGAAGAAATTTGTAGAAAACTGAGAATCGTCTTATATAACGAATGTGTCATGAAAGCGTCGAAGAATATTATGTTGCCTCTCAATTTCATGCGTAAAACCATGGCATTTTTTTTAAGCTTCCACAAGCACTGTTGCTGGAAGAGAACGCCGCGTCTCCGATTTAGGTCTAACATTAAAACGTTAAAGAGCGACTGGTTTAGCTATTTGAGAAGATGTTCCGTACAAATGGCCCAGCTGCGGCAAAGTTTTTTTTTTTTCGCAAAAGGCTTACGTCAAGAGTAGCTTATTGGAGATCACCTGAGTGCTGGAATGTAAAATGCATACGAAAATGATGGAACAGTAATGGAGTACGGTTGTCAGCAGGTGGTGGTATGAATCAATTCGAGTGAATCTATTCTGGACTCAAGCGCATAAAGTGGTTTACGGGCATCGGGGGCGACGAAAGAGAACTGGTATCTATATGTACCCGCCGCGGTGACTCACTGGTAAGGCGCTCGTCTACCGAGCCGGAGTACCCGGGTTCGAACCCGACCGTGGTGGTGGTGGAAAACATTTATTTACAGATAAACTTCGGGAGGTGAGGTATGAGCTGACCCAAAGGGGGCCAGCCCTCACAAGTACTAGGTGGAGGTCCCTAGTTCGGGACCCCAGTGGCGTCGGCCGCTGCCCGGGCTCGCGCGACCAGGGCCCGTTGGGCCTGCAGGTCAGAGCAGCCGAGCAGGGTCGCCTCCCAGTCCTCCCGGGTTGGGTTGGGGTGAGGGGTGATAGCAGGGTTGGAGGGGCAGGCCCACACCATGTGGTAGATGTCCGAAGACTTCTCCGCACAGTGCGGACAGCTGCCAGAGAAAGAAGGGTCAAAGTGTTTTAGAGCTGCCGGGCACAGCAAAGTATTTGTATATAGGCGAAGCAGAAGCCGCTCCTCCGCCTTTGAGAGACCTTTACACGGGCGGGGATAAAGACTATGGCCAGATTGATAAAGTAAAGAAATGTCTTTAAACGAGTAAGCTGGAGTGAATTCGAGTTCCTGATCGTCGGGGTCGGAGGGGAATGTCCGGTGAGAGAGCGCGCGGGCGGCGGCGTCAGCTGCCTCATTTCCATCAAGGCCCATGTGAGCAGGAGCCCAAACGATACGCCGGTGAGCGGGGTCCCCGGTATAGACGCTGTTTTGGAGAATGCGGTAGGCTAGATACGGTACCCAGCCCTGCTCGACGTTCCGACATGCCCCTCGCGAGTTGGAAATAATTGTTTTTGAATTGGAATGAGATGCAGCCAAAGCAATGGCGACCTCCTCCGCGTGTGTTATGTCACGGGCTCGGAAAGTAAGGCCGTTCACTGTTTTGGATTCGTGGACGAGTGCGGCCGTGAACCATCCCCCATGGTGGGGGCCGGAGGCATCCACGTAGAATACGCCGGGTTTCGATCCATAGTGGCGGGTCAGGGCTTCCGCCCGCGCCAGGCGCCGGCCATTATGGTCCTCACGGTTCATGTTCGCGGGGAGAGGGCGCACGTGGAGGGCGCATCTCCACTGGGATGGAATACGTACGCGCTCTTCCATGAGAGTGGTGTGTTGGATGTGTAGTCGGGCAAGAAGGCGGCGACCCGACGATGTCTTCGAGAGACGTGTGTATTGGTTGGTCAAGTGAGCTTCCCGGAGCTCCCGAAATGTGTTCACCATGCCCAGCCCCAGGAGGCGCTTGTTGGAGGTGGTCACGGGGAGGTCCAGAGCCCGCTTAATAATTTTGCGGAGGATGACTTCGAGTGAATCCTCGTCTTGCTTCCGCAGGTGGAGGTATGGAGTCGAATATAGAATTCGACTGGTTACAAATGCATGCGCCAGCCGCAAGGCGTCCTTACATCGTAACCCCCCGCGCTTGTTAGAAACCCGGCGGACTAAGCGGCCCACCTGGTCCCCCACCTGACGGAGTTTGGCCAATGTTGTTTCTGACCGTCTGTCTTGATGCATAAAGAGCCCCAGTACCCGGACTTCGATTTTTTCAGGGATGGGACCTGTCTCAAGAGACAATGAAATTTTGGCTGCGCACTTTGGTGAGGGGCGTATGTGCACAAATTCAGACTTTTGGGTGGAGCATTGGAGGCCGCAGCGGCGAGCATAACGGTCCACTATTCGCCGCCTCCTGCAGGTTGGCCTCAATGTCTCCAAGGCAACCCTGTGTGGCCCACAGGGTGATGTCATCGGCGTACAGCGCATGCTGTACACCGGTGACAGCGCCCAGCTGGGCCGGTAGGCGCATCATAGCCAGATTGAATAAAAGGGGAGAGAGCACCGCGCCCTGTGGTGTACCCCTGGTTCCTAAATGAATCCTGGATTCGAATGTAAGATTGTCTGTCTGTCAAAAATTGCCGAATGTATTGAAAGACGTTTCTGCCGCAGTTAGTTTGAGAGAGGTGGGTGAGAATGATCTCGTGGGTAACGTCGTCGAATGCTCCCTTCAAATTCAAGGCGAGTACGACCTTGTCATTGTGAGCGCATTCGACGGGGTCCAGGATAGCCCGATTGAGTTGTAGCAGGACATCCTGTGCAGATCTCTGTGGGCGAAACCCGAACATGGTGTCTGCGAAAAGATGTTTGGGTTCCATGAACTCGGACAGCCTGTCGCGTACCATCGTCTCCATGAGTTTGCCCACACAAGAAGTCAGAGAGATGGGGCGGAGGTCGTCCGTGTTGATGGCCTTTCCAGGTTTAGGAATGAAGGTGACCAGGGCGGTCTTCCAGTCGATGGGGAGTGGTACTTGCCCAAGCCAGATTGAGTTAATGTAATTCAGTAAAGATAAGTATGTCGGGTCGGGGAGGTTGGCTAACAATTTGACTGTAATTTTGTCCCGACCCGGAGCGGTGCCACCGCGGCGGCCGCGTTTCGATGGAGGCGAAACGGAAGAGGCGCCCGTATGCTGTGCGGTTGGCTGGTTGCGACTGAGAAAAGAATGAAAAGGAAAGTGCACGGGCCTGCCAACTGGCTCAAGCCGAGCCACCACCGCTGCCACGTGCAGAAAGAAGAGAGTTGAAAGATAAGAAGAAAGATAAACAGAGAAAAAAGACGCGCGCTGCAATAACCGCGTCCGCCGGAGCGGACGCTGCCTGAAGGAGGAGGAGGATAAACTTTAATTCCGTCGACAAATGTATCTGACGGTGTGGGGTTACAGCCCCATCAAGTGGCCATGAGCCCGTGGCGTTCGGTGACTTCTAGGGCTCTTGTCACAACCCGGATCTGTGTGTCCGGGTCGGAACTGAGCAATGCAGCCTCCCACTGGTCTGGATTCGAGAGCTGCAAGCCTCGAGGGGGGGAGTCCCGAGGGCAAGCCCCGAGTATGTGGAATAGAGTGGCATGTTGGCCACACAGTTGACAGGAAGGGGAGTAGACCCCAGGGTATATGTGGGCATATATCGCGGGGTTGGGGAAGGTATTCGTTTGGAGTTGCCTCCACGCAACTTCTTGGGGTTTGGTGAGAGAACTATGTGCGGGTGGATATAGAAGTCTACCTAAGCGGTAGTGCATGGTTATGTCTGAAAAAATAAGATACACGGCCGTAGCCCGAAGGCTGCCGACCTCGTCACCACCTCCCCGTATGCTGTGCGATGGCGCCAAGGCTTGTTGGGCCTGTAAGTCGTGGCAGCCGAGCAGGGTCGCCTCCCAGTCCTCCCGGGTTGGATTGGGGATGAGGAGAATAGCCGAGTTGGAGGGGCAGGCCCACACCATGTGATAGATGTGAGAAGACGCCGCTCTACAGTGCGGGCCACTGCCGTTAAAGGAGGGATAAAAAAAATTACGAGGAACTTTAGCGGCTAAAGTGGCGAAAGGCGAAAACCTGAGTGCTGCATTCTGCTACGCGCTTGTTCACTTCACATTCTGTTGGTGCATTAACTGCCAATTAATGACGATTATTCCTTGCCTTTAGGAGTGGAACGCGACAGCGTGTTGTAGCGCTGCCAGGGAGTCCAGGGAACGCCACCATCCTTTCGGCTTGATGCGTTACCATTTGAACGCAGTTCTGTTTGAGGTAAGGAAATGGCGCTGTAATTCTCTGTCATCTCGGTGGACACCTGAACCGCAACGCACAGGAAGGGAGAAAGTGGAGTGAAAGAAGAAAGAGGGGCCGTAATGAAGAAAGTGAAAATTGTATTTGAGCAAAGGAAATTACGCAGTAACTTTCTCACATATCTCGGTGGACACCAGTCGAAAATTGTATTTTAGGAAAGGAGATTGCGCTGTAACTGTCTCACAAATTTCGGTGGACACCCGTCAAAATTCGCGCGCAGTGATGTCACGACCACTTCGGCCATTCTAAAACGCGGACAAATTTGCTAACACGTCTTGGTCACGACAGTATGAGCCATTAAAGGCTTTCGCCTTAAAATGTTTTAGTACTGCCGGGTGCAGTAATGTATTGATGAGAAGGCGGAGTAGGCGCCGTTCATCCGCCTTCTTGAGGCCTTCACATGGGCGAGGGTAAAGGCGATGACTATGTTGACAGTAGGTTGTAACATCTTTGAAGGGGCAGACCGGATTAAAATCGGGTTCTTGATCGGGTGGGGAGGAAGCGGGACGGGTTAACCCTCGCCATCTTGATGAAGGAGACAAGCGAACGCGACAGGTAAAACGGGTTTCTTCTTTTAAGATTTATTTGTAGTACTTTCAAGTGAAGTTTATTAAGAGTTTTGTGCAATACATTGAGTACACCATCATTGATTGTAATGATAATGAGTTTACCTTTTATATATGGAGTACATAAGCAAGATATGCCACTGTGCGCAGGCCGACTACTTGCGCTCACTACAACATGGTACAATATCAAATCGAGGGTCAGGCTTCGTTAACAAAAACGCTTGGTTTCGATCAAGCCTACTACACAAACGGACGCGTCGAAATTTTGGTACAAATGTGAAAACTCGCGCGACACGGAGGTCGGCCAGTTGCGTATATAGACGAACGACATATACAGGACAGTGTGAAGTGGCGGTGCTCGTCTTGCGGTGTGAGTCAGACGGCCGCTTGCTGGCGTCACCCTTTCTTGCAATCGCTAGGATTTTGTTGCGAAACCAACACTACGCTAGTCACCGAGCCATTTCGCGGAGCTCTGTAAAGGCAATGCTGCGCATGCGCGAGGAGCGTGTGACGTCAGACCGCGCTCAGCTGGCGCGCCGGGGACGCCGCCGCGGCGCGCTCTCCATCGCCTCGCTGACAGCCTCTCTCTCTCCCTCTCTGATGCTCAGTAGCGATTGCGCATCGCCATCGGGTGGTCTGTGGTGCATATAAAATTGGCAGTAGTCTAGCTCTGCTACGAAAGCGCGGACAGCAGCCTACGCCAATGGGGTTCCGGACTGGGAGCTGCACCCGCCGCTACAACCTCCTAAACAATTTCATTAAAATATTTTCACCCCCTCTGCTACGGAGAGAGATGTGGGCTGCAGGCATTGACAAGGTTGTGCCAGAAAAGCGGCGTTGGAGCCATAGGCCATCGGCGTTCATTGTGTTCATTGGCGTCGGCATTGACAACGTTTTACCACGGCCGCTCGATCACCCTCCTTACCCAAGGAGGGAGATCGAGCGATCGTGGTTTTACACTCCGAAGAAGGCGAGCGCGCGCGGCGAGGCACGCTAGCTGTGCGTAGTGACGTCATTAGCTCCTCGCGCATGTGCGACTTCGCGTATGGTCGTGCAAGAGCACGCGAAACGACGAGCCTGGGCAATGTAGCTCACGTAGCAGTATATTGCTACGGGCAGAGAGAGAGAGAGAGAGAAAACTTTATTTACAGAGGAATTCGGGGCACGCCCCAGGGTCCCCGCACGACCCCACTGCACTCAAGTGTTTATGTTCCGAAGGTCCATAACACTGGCAGCACGGCCGGTGGTGATGGTCTGCACGGCCGGGTCCTCCGAGCGCAGCAGGGTCTCCCAGTCCTCCCAGGTCTTGAGGTTCTCTAGGTCCCGCGGGGGAGGGTCCGCCGGGCAGAGGGAAATGATGTGGAGGGAAGAGGCGAAGGGTTCTGGGCATAGAGTGCATGCTGGAGTGGGGAAGGAGGGATGATAATGGGCTAGGGTAAGGGGTGAAGGGAGTGTGTGTGTCTGTAGTCTGCGCCAGAGTGTTGCGTGTTTGTTATCTAGGGAGGGGTGGGGCGGGGGGTAGAGCTGGCGTAAGGCTCTGTGCGCCTGGGTCAGCTCACTGAATGAGTGCATGCGGTCCTTCGTGAATCCCCGATCAGAGGCCACCTGAGCCCGGTTTAAAGAACCTCGGGCTAAAAGGTTGGCGGCCTCGTTTCCGGGATTCCCGGAGTGCGCGGGCACCCATATAAGCTCCACTTGCCGGGGCGGGGGGGCATCGGGCGAGTCCAGTATGCCAAAAGCAGGGACATGGACTCGGCCTCGAGCAAAATTTAGAATCGCAGTTTTAGAATCGCTTAAAATGTACCGGGCTTCCGTGCGGGTTATAGCAAGGGCAATGGCGGCTTCCTCTGCAGCTTCTGGGTACGTGTCTGGAGGGAGAGGTAGTGTGAGGAGGGCGGATAAAGAGGAGTCCACCACAGCTACGGGCAGATGTTTTCGCAATCCTCCGCGTTTAACCAGAGCTAAACCACAGCCATTTTTTAGAGCGCAGCTCTTTGGCGTCCGTTCCTGGGTTTCGCGTCGTCGTCGGCGTCGGCCTCGTAACCAGCTCCGCCCCCAATGTCACGCTTTTCAATTGGTCGAAATGCTCGTGACGTCACAGTGCGCGAATTTCAAATGGGGCCAATTGTACTTTGGCTAGTAACCATGCAACCAATCAAAGGGATCGTATAGTGATGCTTCAACTAAGTTGGACTGAGTTTAGTTAATTGCTTAATTAATCAATTAGCCTAATTAATATAGAGGAGAATGAAGAGGTCAGAAGAAAAGAAAAGAAAAGAAAGACGCGCGCCGCAGCGACAACAGCGTCCGCGGAAGGAGACGCTGCTGAAAAAAACAGATAAGTACGATGTTTAGAAAAAATTTATTTACATATGTACACATGCCAAGGTTACACGATACATTCACATTAACAAAAACACATGACGAAGCCTCGTTCCCTCCACCACCACGCACTTCCCCACTCAGTAAGACGTTGCTCGTTTCATATACGTTGTGTCGAACATCCTAGACAGTTCCAACAATTGACAGGTTAATGACAGAACTCGATGGATAGAAATGCAATAATATAAATATGAAATAGCCTAATTAACCTTTCTAGTTAGACCGCATAAATCAATAAAACCGAGAACGAAATTGGTCGAGTTGGGGAATCGAACCAGGGTCTCCGGAGTGCGATACGAGCACGCTAGCCACTCCGTAATGCCAGCTGAATGGTTTGGAATGAACAAAGGCGCGTCTAGTTAATACGGCGTCTTCGTTCACTCCCATCTTCCCCTTTCCCTTACGGCGAGGTGCAGGTGTCCACCCAGATATGCGATAGAGATACATTTCCTTTCCTCAAAAAATAAATTTACCGTCCAGCAAGGCGTACAGCCGAATTGGCGATGGCGTTCTGTGGACTCCCTGGCAGCGTTGCAAGACGCTGTCGCGTTCCACTCTTACAGGCGAAGCTTAACATGTTAACCACACATCAGTAACACTCGCAGACAGCCAATGGACGCGTCATTCGCTGGCAGCACTTCATTCATTATTCACAACCACATTCTTAACGTACGCTCCCTTGCCGCACATGCCAAGGACGTACACCACGATCACATTCTGCGCCATTCCTCTGTACTTTGCTTTGCTGAAACCTGGATGGATCCCGAAGAGCCTCTCGAAATCATAGATTTCCTATACTGCTGTGGTGCTCGCAGAGACCACAACAGAGCGGCGGGAGTCGCTATCTACTTGCGCACAGGTCTCTCTGCAATACCAGTCGAAATGTTTGGCACGTCACATGAAGTTGGCGAACTGTGCGCCGCAAAGTTGCCCAACGGCTTGCTGGTAGTAGCTGCCTACTTCGCCCCTACCGCACTCACGAAAGACGTCGTGCACTTCCTGCAACTCGCATTAACCGTCCATCGATCCACACCGATGTTAGTAGTGGGGGACTTTAATGTTGACATAAAGACAAACAGCAATTTCCTAACACTTATGCGGGAGAACATCCCGTTCCTCTCACTCGTAACGCGTCCCACGGCTGTGACAACCTCGCGAAGCACTTGTATGATCTCGTCTTTGAGAATCAAGCATTGGTGTACCAAGTCGAACATATATCAGTCTATTTCTCCGACCACAAAGCTTCCTTCATGACTGTCAAGAACTCTTAGTGGAGTCTTTGTTAAAGGAATACGTGTGAAAAATTAAAAAAAAATTCTGTGATAGCGCAGACATGTGTTGCTCGATTTCTTTGCCTCAATCTATCGAAAAGGTGAAACAGCTTATTTGCTGCGCTCAAATTTCGCATTAGGAAGTAACGTAATCGTCGGTAATTTTTTTTCTATACCATCTGTAAGTACACGCAGACACGCACACACACACGCGCACGCCGCCAGCCATTCTCAAAATGGATCTAATGTTTTCGCATTAAAACTGACGGCTTATCTCGCAGTACAGAGCAGATGTAAGCATGGAATGCAGTGCCCGTAACCCGTAAGGCATTGCATACTGTCACAAATGGTAGCTGAACGCCTGCCTTGAGGAGCCTCCTTCGTTAGCCTCATTTCGAAACGAAAAGCTTCATTACGAGAGCCGGAGCGAATTTCGCGTCAGCAGTGAGCCGGTGCACAGATTTGCCACTTCTGCGCATGCGCGAAACCGAGTGACGTCACACGCAGCGCAGGTGGCCGCAGCCGTCGCCGCTGACTCCGTCGCCTGACCCTTCGCCGCAGCCGCGCGCTACTGCGCATGTGCGCCGCCGCTACCACTGCGCCCGCTACTCCTCCTCGCCACCGTTTGACGTTTCGATGCAGCCGCGCGCTACTTAAAAAATTGGCAGAGGCTTAGCTTTGTTAAGCCCGGAAGGTTGCGAAAGCAAATTATGAGCTACTTTAGCCACTAAAGTAGTGAAAGGCGAAAGCCTGAGTGCTGCACGGGACGCCGGAATTAGCTTAAAGTGCTTTTGAGGTGTCCATTAACCCACAGAGTTGGTAAGGCGCCTTAACTTTCCTCCAAATCAACGCAGTCTACAACGCTGTCTATGTCAGAGCGCACCAATGAACGCCGGAATTAGCTTAGTGTTATTGAGGTGTCCACTAAACCACAGAGTTGGTAAGACGCCTTTCCTTTCCTGAAAATGAACGCAGTCCCCTGTCTTACTGCCTGAAATCTGCCGCGCTCCGTGGCTACCGCTAGGACCGCGCCGCCGAACCGACTTGGTAGCTCACATTTCACCTCGGTATGACGTCACAGACGCGAGCGCCTCCACGCGTCATCAAACTGGAGGCCGTCTAAAGGTCAAACGTGACTGCCGCCGGGACCACCACGACCGGGACCACGCTGAAGGCTCAAAACCTAGAGTAGTATTGCTTTCGCAATAAAAGAAACTGCGTCGAGGCTGGGAATCAAACCACGGCTTTTAGCATTTAAAGCGGAGACGCTACCACTCTAGCACGAATGCTAAAGGTTTGAGCATGGATAAAGGCGCGTCTAGTAAACGCATGGCGCTGGTTGGTTGGTTTATGGGGTTTAACGTCCCAAAGCGACCAAGGCTATAAGAGACGCCGTAGTGGAGGGCTCCAGAAATTTCGATCACCAGGGGTCCTTTAACGTGCACTGACATCGCACAGTACACGGGCCTCGAATTTCTCCTCCAAAGAAATTCAACCGCCGCGGCCGGGATCGAACCCGCGCCTTTCGGGTCAGCAGCCGAGCACCATAACCACTCAGCCACCGCGGCGGCTGCATGGCGCTCATAAATGAAATTAAAGAAATAGAAATCAAGAATAGGAGAAAAAATAAAAACGATAAAGACAAGAAAACAAAAAGAAATAGAAAATAAAAAACGAAAAAATTAAAAATTAGAAAGCAAAAACAAAACACAAAAAGAAAACAACAATATAAGCAGCAAAAAAAATAACAAATATAATAAAAAAATAATTATGCAAAAAAATAAAGCAAGCAGTGCGCAAGGAAACGCTGTCGCCTTGCAGCACTTTAGAGAGAAAAAGTGCCCCGTGAATTTTAACCGCGCCGATTTCCGTCGCCTCCTACGCCTCCGCCAGGCAGTGTGTTGAAGGCCGAACGCCTCTACCGTTATCGTGGTGCTCCCAGTGCATTGTGCGCGAACTGCGACAGCCATGACGTCAAACCAAGCGTAACTGAAGCTTTTCGCTTGTATATCCAGGCTTAACTAGAGCTAAGCCACTGCCAATTTTTTCTTTTTTTTTTATCCAGGGCGACCACAGCCGTTCAAGTGCTGCACAGGAAGTGGCGGTAGAACATGCTGTCTGTTGAAGCCCCTTGATGATTTCAGTGCACCGACCCGGTTTGAACTCTCCTGCCGCCGTGCGATCTGCTCGACTTCACTTCAAAGACATGCACTTTAAGCGCGGCCCGCAGAGACGGGTTGTGAGCCGGTCTCTCGTCTGAGCGGAGGATTCCCACCCATGCCCATCTTTCGATCCACGTGACAAAGGGCCCGTCAGTCGAGCGTCCTTTTTCCGCCCCGACCTCACGGCGCAGTTTTGAGGAGGAAGCCTTTAATGCCTCATCGTTGTAAGCAGGAGTTGTGGACAGAAATGTCACGCTTTTCAATTGGTCGAAATGGTCGTGGCGTCACAGTGCGTGAATTTCAAACGGGGCCTATTCTACTTTGACTAGTAAACATGCAACCATTTAACGGGGTGGTATAGTGATGGTCCAAGTAAAATAACCAAATATATGAATAAAACCGAGTAGCAAATTGGCGAGTTAGGGAATCGAACCACCTTATCCGGAGTACGAGACGAGCACGCTGACCACTCCGCCATGCCAGCTCGATGGTTTGGAATGAGCAAAGGCGCGTCTAGTGAATACGGTGTCTTCGTTTACTGCCAACTCCCTCCCTTCCTGTTACGACGAGGTTACGGCGCAAAAGGCGCCCGTGTACAGTGCGATGTCAGTGCACTTTCAAGATCCGCAGGTGGCCGAAATTAGTCCGGAGAATTCCACTACGGCACCTTTTTCTCTCGTTTTTCTTTTACTCCTACCTTCCTCCTTTCCCTTACGGCGCGGTTAAGGGGTTCATCGAGATATCTGAGACAGACACTGCGCCATTTCCTTTCTTCAGAAACCAATTTACCGTTAAGGCACCACCCTGAACACGCTGCGACAAACGGTTGAGCCACGATGTTCATATAAAGATTCGTAGAGATTCGTAGAAATTGGGGGTAAATAAATCGTCGGTTAGAATCCCTGCAGCGATCTAGCCTCAACTGAACCAGTAAGTTCATGCTGCACCAAACGCTGAATGTATATTCAGAGCATTGGGCAGCAAACGGAAGGGCCACAAGTTTTACAATGTCGGGACAGTCTGGTCCGATTTTAACGCCTGAAAGACAAATATGCAGGGTGTTTAAGGGGATACTACGTTTAAAAAAAATAAAGGCTTTCAGGATAACTGCTAGAGCTAGTAATAGCCATATCAGTTTTTAGAATTTCGGAAACGCGATTATCATCGGCGCTGTGGCTCGACAGAGTTCAACTACATCGTGCCAAGATACATGAGCGTTCGAAAAGCATGCAGGAAAAGCAGCCTTTCCTGTTGATGTAACCAGTCAAAAATGCCAAACTGGAGCGTCTAGGTAATCGCGCTTTTTTTAGAAATTGTAGAAACTGATATTTCTGTTACTAAAACCAGCTACTATTCTCTAATTGCACCTGGGCGCCTAACTCTAATAGCTAAAAAGTAAATTAAAAAGTATTACTTAACCATCTTACTACCTAAAATGATTCACCGGTTGTCTGGTGTCCGCCACCACATTTAATACTATGCTGAAAAAGCCACATTTTTAACTCAAAACCCTATTTCTTGAATTTCTTAGTCTTATCTGAAATACCCTGCATATACGGGATTGACATAGTTAAGTTTTGAGTTGTGGTGCTCGGGCATCACGATGCTGCATGTTATTGTTTTATTACTATGTAACCAACTTGGTTAGAATGGCAACCACTGGGCTACGTTTTGCGTTATAAACGCATAAGGCTGAAACCCCAAACGCGAGAAGTACAGCGTAACGCTGTAATACAATGTGTTGCTATGGAGGCCGCCATCTTGGCTCTCATCCGTGGAATCAGCATAACTCGAAGGCTCGAAACGCGACCAGTAGAGCTAATCACGCTATTAAAGGTGTCCATGCGCTGGCAATGTATACACGAAGAGGAAAATTTTCCAGCGCAACGACCATTCCCACCTCCCTTTAACAATTCAGTTCAGTGCTGCAATAATGGTCAATGCAACTAAACATTAAGAAATGCAAAGTCATGCGTGTTTTAAGAAATCTACTGCCTCGCTTTCGTATTATATTAATAACATGTCTTTAGAGTCTGTAACATTATATAAATGCCTTGGCGTTCATATCACTTCTAACCTATGCTGGTCTTCATATCGAGCACATAATCAACAACGCTAATCGCATGCTAGGTTACTTGCGTCGCCATTTTTCAACGTTACTTCTTGTGTGAAACTTTTGCTTATAAAACACTAATTTGTTCCAAACTGGAGTATGCATCATCAGTCTCGGACCCTCCTTATGACAGTCATATTACTGCTCTTGAGATGGTTCAGAATAACTCTGCGCGTTTCATCCTCACTAACTACATTCGCACTGCAAGCATATCTTCTATGAAGTCTAGCCTTTCTCATCCATCGCTGTCCCTTCGTCGAAAAGTGTCTCGTATCGAATTGTTTCACAAGTTGTACCATCATCCTGTACTGCGCAATCGCCTTATCCCACAGCCATTTTATGTATCCCATCGTACTGACCATAATCATAAAGTCGGTTTAGTTTCTTCTAATACCAAATATTTTTCCCAGTAATTTTTGCTGCGTACCTCACGTGACTAGAGCCACCTTCCCATAGGTATTGCCGACATCAATAATTACGAGATGTTCCGCGAAGCTACAGCTAGCATTGTGTACTCAGGTGTTATTAAAATTTGTCTCTTTCCTGTATTTTCTAATGTTATTCTTGTGTTTTGCCACTCCCCCCCTGTAATGCCTCTGGCCCTGAGAGGTACAATAAATGAATGAATGAAATGTTTTCTCCTCCTCCTCCTCCAGTGAAACTATGTCAACGCATGTTACAGGTCCCAATATGGCCGCAATTATTTCGGAGCCCTCCACTAAGGCCTCTTTTTTTACCTTCGTCTTTCACTCTCATCTTCCTGCTTTCGCTGAAGGCGTAGTTTAGGTTTCTTACATTTATTAAATTTAAGCCGAATCTCAGAATCTCCAACTTCGGCTGGAGACCTGAGCTGAGGACGCCGAAACCGGCAGCCTGAAGGCCGCCCTCAATGCTGCTGTATAATTTTTGTTTTTAGGCCTTTAGATAAATAAAAGTTTTTCACCACTAACCACCACCTTTATTTCGTTTTGAGGAACGACAGGCGCAGTAACTCTCGCACTTAACTCTTCTCTACAGTATGCTGCAGCTATTGAACGCTTTGTTCCTTCCTTGTTGGCAGCTCATGCTAAACTCCTTTAAGTCTACTGACTTAAAAACTGGCAGTGATGGGAAGATGAAGCTTGGTTTGGTTTATAGGGGTTTAACGTCGCAAAGCAACTCAGGCTGAAGCGTCGTGTTTCCGCTGCGGCTACAAAGGGTTTAGGATGGTGTACAATATTAAACTTACTAAACTTCGCGATGTTAAGACATTATAGAGATAGCGTTTAGGCTATCATCTCAAAATTTCTGACCTGGCGTTCTCGAAATTCCTTGATTGGTCGAGAGAGGAAATGTGGCCTTCTGACGTCATCACAACCTACCCACCGTGCCAGACGGCACATACACACTAATTTGTGAGAAACTGCCGAACAAGGCAAGTGGCATTTAAACTGATGATTTTCAAATCACAACAAATTGCACTAACACATAGCACCGACACATGCTACGATCGGTTGACTGGACTGGCGCAAGTCCCATGAACCTCACCTCCCGTGTCTGTTTTCAGTGTTAGCGCAATTTGTTCTGAGTTTAAAACGATGAACCAACTCTCCCAGCGAGAAGTACTGGTAAGATAAAATTGGTGATTGGTCAAGAGACTGTGACATGACATTGCGACTTCATAACGACCTGGCCACCATGACACGTGGAAACCTGCTGAGTTGTAAGCTTCCTGCACTCCCACTCCCCCCCCCCATCCATGACAATGACATTAATTCTAATACATTCAATGCAGTTGCCAATCTGGTTGCCACCTGCTCACTGTGGCGTTGCGCATGGGCTGTACAGGAGCTCGGGAAGAGCAACCCGTGCCTCACATGCCTCAACGGTGGCTGCGTTTGATACAGCTACCTGCCGGGGCGGTGGCGCATCTCACAACCGCTCCACCGTTGCGCCTGTAGTGATATCAAGACTAACCGCTATTTATGAATGCAAATGAGAGGCTGGTGACGTCATCAACAGCACGCGTCCACCAGTGGATCAATCACAGGGCGTCGCCAAATTTGAGAATGTGAAGAGCCCCAAAATATAAATGTAGGCGCACCGCCAAAAATACCAAAGGACGCCCAAAATGTTGGAAATAGTCTTACCCCCCAAAATTGATCAAATTGGATTAGTGGTGATTAGTGGGCGGATTAGGGTAGATTAGTTGATCGGATTAGTGCAATCCTTCATGGCAATCAAAGCGAAGGTGCTCGAGCATTCTAAAAGATGATGACTCATGCGCACCATATAAGGGCAACGGAACCGGTTCCCACCGGAGTTCTGGCGAGAAAACCGCAAGATTAACATTAGACACTGGTTTTGTTTATTGGTTTACTGGGGTTTAACGTCCCGAAGCAACTCAGGCTAATAGGGACGCCGTTTTGAAGGACTCCGGAAATTTCGACCACCTGGGGTTCTGTAACGTGCACTGACACCGCAGAGCACACGGGCCTCTAGAATTTCGCCTTCATCGAAATTCGGCCGCCGCGGCCAGGATCGAACCGGCGTCTTTCGGGTCGGCAGTCGAGCGCCGTAACCACTGAGCCACCGCGGCAGGTAACATTAGACACTCATTGTAGATAAAATAGGAGGCAACATAATTGCTATCGCGCTTTCAAATAAAAATCTGGGTTAGAAAAGCCTCTAGTTTTGCTGCTTTTGGGTAAAGCTTGACACCCACCTTAAATTTACCTACTTGAATGGAAAAAAAAGAATCTTACCAAGCTGGACTAGGTGTCATATATCCCATTACCAAAAATAAAAAGGAAACGTACACGACTAGCATTCGGTGCAAGCGCTGTACAGCTTGCGCGGGTCACTTGAATGGATGTTATGTTCTAGATATTTTTGAGCTCTGCTGACGAAAAATTAAGTTCACTCAAAGAGAGAGAGAGAGAAAAGGACGGAAAGGCAGGGAGGTTAACCAGGCGATGCCCAGTTGGCTACCCTACACTTGGGGAGGGGAACAAAGATGAAAAAAGGAAAAAGAGCGGCAAGGAAATGAGTCTTCTAAGTGACCAGCGACCACTATGTCACAGGGACAGAGGGCACGCACTGAAAACTTAAAGATTATAGGCGGGAATGCAACCCCGAGTCCCTGAGGAAATTCAGGAGCGCTTTCACCGCTTTCCGTTGTCTGGAAGGTTGTGTCCAAGGCCCCAGAACGTTAGACTCTGTTAAAGGACGCGAGTCCAAGCGGAGCAAAGAAGCAACTAGGCAACCGCGCTCTCGCTCAAAACGAGGGCAGTCACAGAGGAGGTGGCTGATCGTCTCGTCACAACCACACTGGCCACACGCAGGAGAGTCAGCCATTGAGATGAGATGGGAATAGGCGTTTGTGAACGCCACTCCGAGCCACAGGCGGCACAACAGCGTAGTATCACTGCGGGGGAGGCCGAATGGTATATGATGTTGGAGCAAGAGGTTGAAGTGATGCGAGCGGGGTGTCCAACCTCCAGGGGCAGACCACAACGTTACAGTCAGGTTTCGGGCGAGCAGTTTAAGGTGCCTTGCTGCGTCAGCTCTTGTCAGTGAAGTTCACGTTCTTGTCATGGTCATTCATTGTCGTTTCAAATTATGGTGCTCACATATCTGCAGACCATAGTTCACTCAAAAATCTAATTATGGTCTGCAGATATGTGAGCACCATAATTGGAAACGACAATGAATGACCATGACAAGAACGTGAACAGCCGCTTGGCATTTCGCATTTGCGTACGGAAAAAAGAGGGCCCTTATTCTGCATTTTACCCTCCTCCCATTCGTCCGCGCATTCCATTTTCCTCCTAGCCGCACCAGCACGCATCGAGCAGATATGTGTTCTCTTTGGACCCTCTAAACGTACGTGCTAATGGCTTAGCAAAGAAAACGAAAGAAGAGGACATCCTATCTCGGCTTCGCTAATGAAGGTCCGGTTGCGAAGCCGACCATAAGTGCGGTCGTTCTAGCCTCGTCAGCCTTCTCATTTCACGAGCGTCGATGCCCTGGGGGGAAGCACTTCGCCGGAAGTGAGTCAACAAACTTACTCGAGCACAACGAATCCGCGCAAAGGTGCAGAATGTATGAGGCTTCAGCCTCTTTTTGGGGACTGCTAGTCTCTGTCAGCAGCATTTTTGCTGTCCGGAACACTTGGAACCTTTTTATGAGACTCTTGATGATTGTAAGCTTTGATAAGGTGTTTGATAATTATTTAAGCTAATGATTTCGTTTTCTGGCAATGAACATGTCTGAATCGTTGAGGGAACGTAAACGCAAAAGAGACTTTTTCGTGGAAAGGACTATGTACAGTCTTGGTCAAAAGTCTTAAGGCCATAGGCTTTGTGCTTCAGCCCCGCAATAGAGATATTAAGGCACTATTAAAGACCGAACGACTTTGAAATGCTAGCAGAAGGTTCCTTCTGGACGTAGAGAAGCTTCCTGCTTGCGTTTTGGATGATACGCTACACGGAGCATTGTAGGGACATTCATTTCGCAGGAGGTGGACGCCGTGGCCTTAGGACTTTTGACCAAGACTGTATGTGCGCTTGCTCGTTTGAATTTTCGGTCTGCTCTCATTGTTTACGGGATCCTTGTGCTCCGTATATGTGAGCGAATTATGGTCTTTTCAAGATCTTATTCACAGTGACTAACTGCAGTGATAGTTCTTGGAGGCGTCAAGTTGACACTGGTCAGCGCTCGGTTCCGGCCCGGCCGGCTTCAGACTTTGCTGAATCACCGTCGCATTAAGAAGTGCTGCGTTACGGTGACATCGCTGACATCGCCATCGGAGTGCGCCCCCCCCCCCCCCCCCCTCCCAATTTGCTGCGAGGGGAAAACAGTGCCGCCCCCGGCTGTGGGTGGCAATCCAAGTAGGCATGAGGGATCCAAGGATGGATACTCATCCAGGGCCGAGATTCCTCCGTTTAGGAAGTGCGGACATGAGCTGGTATAAAACACGCCGGATGCTTATGCCAATATTTATTTATTTGCAATTCTGCCAACCCAGAAGGGGTCCTTACAGGAGTGGGTGGAAAAATGAAAGTAACAGAAAACATATACACGAGCGGAAACCGGGGCAACAATGCGTATAAGGAAGAACTGCCTTTTCAGCGAGCACAATAAATTTTCACAATGTTGGCTGCACGGTAATACATGGTTGCAAAGCGTTCCATTCGCGTACAGACTGCGGTAAATAAGAATACCAGAACGAGTTATTATTGCGAGAAAATTCCTGCATCATATTTGAGTGTATGCGTCCGGTTTGGCGCGTGTGTCTTATATCTAAGAAGTGTGAAAAATTTAGCTGGAATGAGTTGTGAAGAAGTAAATAAAGAAATTTCAAACGCTGCAGCTTTGCTCTACTAGTCAGAGTACGAAGATCAGCGCGCTGAATCGAAACGACGGTAGCGGTTAAATAAAAAACGTGCAGCTTTTCTTTGGTCTATTTCCAGTGAGTAGATATTGTCTTTTGTGTGTGGGAGCGATATAAGATTTGCATATTCTAATGAGGAGGAGGAGGTAGAAGAGGAAAGGCAGGGAGATTAACCTGAATAATAATCGGTATGCTACCCTACACGGGGAGAAGGGGGCGTGGATATAGGCGGTCCAGCTCACGGCTGAGGGATTGCCTTTCGGTGCTGTAGGCAGGGCTGTCACAAAGAATGTGGGTTATAGTTTCATCATACCCGCAGATGGCACATACAGGGATATCAGCCATACCAATTAAGAAAGAATAATGGTTGGTGAAAGCTACACCAAGCCAGAGGTGACACAGCAAAGTTTTGTCACGTCGTGGTAGGCCTGATAAGTGTGACGTAGGCAAGGCGTTTGGTGTCAGTAGTCGCTTATCTCAAAACTCTTTTGATAAAGAACAATTTCTGAATCGCCGTGTTACCTTTCGCACGTGCTCTGTCCAGGTAAGGTCAGAGGAGATTAGAACACCTAGATTAGAACACCTATATACCTTCTGATACCTTCATAACCTTATTTCTGCTTGCAACTAAAGTAGTCATGTAAATATGTAAATGAAACTTGTACAGTTCCCTCTTCAGCCATCCCCTGCTCTCTCCAGCCCGTCATTCCTGACCAGACACGGCATGACACCTGGGCCACCACAGTACACACTCAAAACGGAGGCACAGGGAATAAATAGGGCAAAAAAATTAACAATGATAACGATTAACGCGTGGCAACATTTTTGGAACTTCGCATTATTGGTGGCCAATGTTATTGCTGCGAGCTTGATTTTTTTTCTTTATTCTTTTTTTCCCTCGAGGCATTGAAGATTCAGAAAAACTTTCATTGCTGTTCGTAACTCATTATCCTTTGAAGTCCAGGAAATACGGACAAACGCTTCTAGATTGCACAGCTGTAGCCACGTGCCGTTTGGCGCTGAACACACAAAATCACCGCTGGAAATTGAAATGCTCGGCAAGTACCACTTATTTTATAGAGCCTTCGGAAATCAATGATGTGAGCGCAGGAAACAGAGCAGAGTCAGGAGCAGAGTCAGTTGCGACGGTAACCACGTTTACGCAGAATCTTTCGGGACTAAATGCTTTTCTAGAAATTAAAACTTTAAAGCATATTTTTCAGTTACGCTGTGATCGCTGCTAGCGGCCAGCAGATAATGCTATCTCCTGATGTCCAGGAAAGATGGGCAAGTCTTGCTCCGACACCCTCAACTTTTTCGCCTATTACCTTCTCAATATCGTACATATTTGGTGCACTAGGCTGTGATTGCTCAGACTTTTCTATCTGCTGATTCGTGAATTGAACCGGGCAGCGCAATCGTACACTAAGAGCCTAAAATCTTCTAATCTTCTACTTTGGTTGCGTATAAAAAGATCTTCCTGAACGGCTCCAACCAGGAAACATAAAGAAGCTTTCTGGAAAGCGGTACATTTTGACGTATTTTGTCGATTTGACCGCAACAAGTCAGAAGAAAGTAAGTTAACTTAAAAAAAAAGCTTCTTTGCAAATGTTAGTAGCAGTTATGAATTATAATTTGCTCTCGTAGAAAAAAAAGAAAATTTAGGGAGGGTGCGGGCCCTAATTTGGCGCCGGACACACATATCCTTCAAAATCAGGTCTCTCATCATCATCATCATTTACTGAACCCTTAAAGATCCCGTCTGGGACATTACATAAGGGGGGAGACGGTGGTGTGAAGCGGTCATACAAGGGCATATAAACATAAAAAAAACATAAAAATAACACATCTCCTGTACATCGGGGGTTTTTATTAAGATGGTTAAGCCCCACTGAGGCTCCGAAGCCATGCTAAAGTTAGTAGTTGCTGAACTTTAACGTGCTAACACAACAGTGCGGAAAAATGTGGGAGTTTTTCTTGTTTGTTTGATAATCGCCTTCATGACCTAAAAGCGGTGGCAACCTAGACCAGAATAAAAAAAAAATTCTTTTTCGATTGTAGTTTCATTCTTGGCATATCTGGTACAGCTATGGAAGAATTAAGACTTTGAGGAAGAAATTCAGATCAAATAGATCCACCTGGAAAGGAAACAGCCAGCCTCCTAGCAACAATTCTCATTTATTTCGCGATGCAGACTTGACAGCCAAAACCCGATTTATATTTGCTGCGTTCGTATTATCGTTCCGTGTAGAATCGCCGGCTACTCTCGTATCACGACAGCACGAAAGTTGCTTTTTCTATGCGTTGAATTGTTCTGCAAGAAAAACAAAATGTGGGAAGTGGAAGTGACGTTGTTGTTGAAATATCATTGATTTATTGCGCTGTTTGAATAACTTGCAGCGTCGTTAAACGCATTAGATTAAGTGACACTAAAGATCAAATGTTTCTGTAAATTGACATTAGTGAAAACAGCGCGAAAGAAGAAGCCCGAAGGCGAAACGAGTAAGTGACAGGAAAGAGCGCTGTTTCGCGCTGTTTCGCGCTGTTTTCACTAATGTCAGAATAGACCAACTAGCCCAGCAAAACGTTCTGCTAGTTTCTGTAAATTCTTAGCTTAAAAAAGCAACATCCGTCAATTTTACTATACCGTTATCAATTTCCTGCGGAACTGACCTCTGAGGCGCAGCAAATTTGTAAATACAACAAGATTCTTGTACACAGTATTTATGTCCATGGGTCAATGGGTCTTGCTCGCTTGTACGAGCAGACATAGCTTGCACGACAATAATGTTGTGCTTCAAATTACACCTTTTTGTTTAATTTACGAACATGCTTACTTGCGTCAATATGTGCGACTATTTTCTGCACTAAACAGATATTTTATAGGTGCTTATTATATTTGGAGAGTTACTATATCCATCATACTAGTGGACGTGCCTATCACAGTGTTGTTTAACTGCAATACTGTAGGTGCCTTGAATCCAAACGATTACCAGATTTGCTCGTGCCTCCTATTTCTACTTGTTTGCATTGATGCAAGAACATCTTGATTTCAGAGCTTAGTATTCACCATAGAGAACTATAGAGACACTCTCAAGGTCGAAGAATTTGGTGATGCAGCCATCCTTCAAGAACGTGGCCAAAGGGTAGCAGTGTTGTTTTGCTATGTGACTTTACTTGCATAAAGTGCGTCACATTTGCATCTTTTCCTAAGCCAGATTCCTGTTTAGTCTTCTCTGTACCGGCGAGTAGTAGTCCCGACTTGTTTGTTGACTCGAACAATTAGCCATCACTGAAACATCGAGAGCATACTGCAGAAATTAATTTGGGAAACTGGCCACCTGTCTCCACTCAGAGCCTCACTACTCTATAGAATGGTCGCGATGCTCATCAGTTGAGTGACTTAAGGTTCACTTTCTAAATCTCAGTCTCCAAATATTCTGAGCAAACCCTTTGAAATTACTCGAAAAGAGCTCTGAGAACAGGATGTTCATTTCATTCTGAAGCGCGATTAATTACCACCGCTTCCCTCTTAAGTTCCTGCCGAGCGTTTGTGTGGATTAGTCGCGCATGCGCATGCAGGAATGAAAAGCTTATGCGCAATCAGGCCTCAATTAATTGCAGGCACTCTCCGGTTTGATTAAACGCATTTTAAAATGGAATTGGTGTTTTGCGCAGTTGAAAGCAGTTTTGCCGAGAGCTGAAAAGCATGTGCGGCAAAGGAAGGCGGGGAGCTAGGGACGAACGAAAGGAGGCGTATCTAGCACAGTAAGCAGAGAGGTGTCTGAAGCCATGGTCTAGAGCGCCGTCATGGTCGTTGTCCTTGTTTTTATTTTCCTTTAAATTTGGAGTGCTTGCTAAATGTTAAGGTTGTATATCAGAAGCTTGGCTGTCGCATGCACGTACAGGCTTGTACCATGTACTTTGACACAAGATGCATGCTCCCATGATGGGGGGTCTGTTTTTCTGGAGTGTATTCTGGAATTTAATATGTCTTTTCGCTCATCAGAATTGTTAGAGGTGAGAATAATGCTTATTATATTTACTACAGACGTATTGAAATGTGGGGATCTACTAAATGCTCTACTACACGAATCAAAAGCAGAATTATGGCCTGGAAACTTTGGACGCGCCTTGTAGACAGGTGTGTTGTGGTTAGTTTCTTGAGAATGTTGTCGAAATACCCTTGAAGTCAGCCATATCAACCTGCTGAATGAGTTGCACGCTGCTATTGAGCCTCTACATTAACCTCATTACCTGAGCTACCAAAAGCAAAATGTTGGTTTGGTTCAAATTTAAACGCATGTTTAATATTTTTCTAAAAATCCAAAAACTTTCTATACACGAAGTGGCTTCGAAACTTATGGCCCGTTTGCTCAGATTTTAAGCGCTGGCGGCTCAGAACAAAGCTAAAAGTATTAAGCGACATGCATTATCGCTTGCGTGCCGGTAAATGCAGACAATAATGTTCGCGACAATCGTTGCTGCCTCCAATTGCGTAGTACGTGCTGCGAGTCTACTCTTGTGTGCAAGAGGATTATCAGCTGTCCATATTCATTGGGAGTTCTGCCTAGTTTATCGACCTGCCGTTACGAATGAAGGAAAGGACAGACACGTGTGTCGAGACTTACAAATTCCCGCACAAATGTGCATGATGAAGAGTGGAGTGGCAGGCCCTACTATCAAAATAGTCATCGCCTTTACCCTCGCCCATGTAAAGGCCTCAAGAAGGCGGATGAGTGGCTCCTACTCCGCCTTCTCATCAATACATTGCTGTGCCCGGCAGCAATAAAACATTTTGACCCCTCCTTTAAAAGCAGCTGCCCGCACTGTAGAGTGGTGTCTTCGGACACCTATAACATGGTGTGGGCCTGACCCTCCAACCCGGCTATTCCCCCCCATCCCCAACCCAACCCGGGAGTGCTGGGAGGCGATCCTGCTCGGCTACACCACGACAGGCCCAACACGCCTTAGTCGGGCGCGCCCGGGCGGCGGCCACCGCCACTGGGGTCCCAAGCTGGGGACTTCCGCCTAGTGCTTTTAAGGATAGGTCCCTTACGGGCTGATCCAAACATACTTCCTGTCCCTTCTAAATAAATGCTTTTACCACCACCAGTGTCTAGACCGAAGAAATTGTTCAACAAATGAACACAAAACTGGAATTTTATCGATGATTGATTCTCTGGCTGAAATTTTTTTTTTGGACGCAGTACTATGTAGGCGATTGTTGCGGAAAAGTTCGGAGACCACAAATTGTTTGCTAGCTGGGTACCGACAGTGCTGACTGACGAGCAAAAAGATCTCTCCTGAGAGATAATAAATAAATAAATAAATAAATAAATAAATAAATAAATAAATAAATAAATAAATAAATAAATAAATAAATAAATAAATAAATAAATAAATAAATAAATAAATAAATAAATAAATAAAATATTGCTAAGCGTTTTTGAACAGCTATTGAAAAGGAGGAGATGAAGTTTTTTCCCACATTGCTACGGGGGACGCGACATGGATATCCTACTGTCACGCCATTCAACTTCACTAAAACTGAAAATACTCCAGCACTCTCTTTGCTTGATTAGGAAATAGATCTATCGTTTTTCTGTACCAAAAATAGAGCGTCCTTTTGGATAATTTCATGGAACATGGGGCAGCAATTACAGCTTACATTTACCGCGAAACGCTCACCAAACTCTGGCGTGCAATAAATATTGACGGCGCGGGAAACTGGTTCGCAATGGTCCACCTCCATAACAACGCGCGTCCTAAAAACACTACTCGAACAAAGAAGAATATAGAACGTCTTTATTCGGCAATTTTTAAACACCTATCCTTCAGTCCCAACCGTGACCTTACACCCACCGACTAGTTCAATTTCTTCACTTTAAACAGCGGCTTGGTGGCTAGCAGCTTAAAGACAACGAAGAATTCCCGGACGGCGAAAGACTGGGCAGAGAGAATAAAGGAACTGGTGCGCGTTAGGAAAAGTGCTTAGAAAACAACAGCAATTATGAGGAAAATTGAAGCAGGTTTCTGAGAAACCGAAGCGATGAATGAAAACTTTTACTAATGAATATGAATGTTTTTATGCCGGCAGGGTTGCTACTTTTAGAATACGCCATGTATATTGCTTTGTCACGTCTGCGATTCAATTTGCTCCTCTAATTACTGAACAACTTTACTTAAAACACCACGATCGATCAGTAGTTCGTACCGAGGTTTCGCGTTATAGATATTCCATATGGGAATGCCAGCCGCTCCTTTTGGCTTTGCCGAAAGCGACACTGGAAACAACTCAATGGAGTTGTTGCTCTGTGTAAAAGATTTATTCTTTGGCTTTTTTTTTAGCTGTGTTCATGTTTTCCCGGCAGCAACCGACGCCTTTGTCACCGTGAGCAATATATTTCAACATCTTCCAGCCAGTTGATTCAAACTCGTGCCGTCGTTAGAGAAAAAGACGGTTTTTACCGTTTTGAAATAAATGGCGGGCAGTGTGAGCTACTGGGATCTATAAAATAAATGCCGTGTTGACACAGGCACTTTACATGTAAAATAACACCTGTATTTTGTTGTAGTTTTTATCTTTTCTAGGTTATCAGAGCTCAAGATTGGTGGCAGCTCTCTGTTCTGAAATCCTAACCCGGCACCCTACTGATATGGGTAACTTGGATTTCCCCTCAGAGACTGTTTAAACAGAAGTCAACATACCGAAGGGCTCAAGAGACCAGTCTGGTGAAAGAGCAAACGGATGGAGTTCACATCAAAGCATTTTTTCCTGGTGCAATACCAAAACAAGGAAGTGTTGCTCAAAAAAGCATTGTACACTTGCGGTTATAGCAAACTTTCAGCAAGATATTTTTGCGATTATTTTGTTCAGAAATGCATCTTATGTTAATCGAGATGTTTGGTAACCCTGTTTTGGCGTATCAGATATGTGGATCATAACACTTTCAAATATAAATTCCCCCACGTAATTCTTCCTTCTTGAAGGTAATGGTTTACTATACAGAGGTACGGTATGCTGAGTTTTATTAGCATGCCAAAATACATTTTCTGATGCTCCAAGAGATGTTTGAAGAAGAAAATAAAATATAGTGGCCAAAAATATAAAGCAGCATTCTGCAGACCTTTCCCTTCTACTAGTAGCGGACTAAGTCACCGAAAAAACTAGTCCTAAAGTGTTTTCTTCATTTAAGCGCTCTGCATAACGAAGCTGCAAAATATTTTGACGTTTGGACATGGAAAGTTTATGATAGTCTCTCCTTATTGCCTTTTTTGTTACCAAGGAAAAGTAAGCGTGCTCGAGAGTCTTGTAGCCCAGACCGCCTACCATTCACCGTCTAATCAACTTCATGAAATAAGCCACAATTCTAGGAAAAACAAAACAAGCATCAGGAGTCATTCATTCATTCGTGGAGAAGGTGTACACAGTCGTTTTTCCCGTTCTTGTTGTGCTGTGAACAATATCATGTACACAGTAGTACTAGGAGCAAAGTGTACCTCTCGACCTAAGTCCGAGCTGATTGTGGAAGCGGTCCTGCCTTTTGAAGTCGCATCCACGCCAATAAGACACGTGCTGAGGTCGACTTGATCATGTCTCAGATTTCATGGTAAGAGTTTCCTACTAGATGCCCAACGTAGTTAAGAAAAATTGAGACCGAATTGACGCTGATCGCAAGGGAGAAAGAGCACCCCAAGAAAGCGTGATAACCTACCAATAAAAAAAATTCTCGCTGAGAAGTTTATATTTATGATATTTTATTTGGCAGGATAAGGTGGCTGCGGCTTGCGCAGGATAGGGTTAATTGGAGAGATTTGTTAAAGACCTTTGCCCTGCAGTGGGCCTTTGTACTGGATTAGTTAATTTGGAGTTTGTGACCCCGCTCCGAGACAAGGACCTCCGGGGGGGGGGGGGGGGAGATGACGGGCACTCTACAATTGGCTGTGCCACTGAATCGAGACATATGAAAAGTTCAGAAGGTTTTCTGCTTCTTTCCTTCTAAGATGCCTCAACTTTTGTCGTGCCCAACAGTGTCGGAAGAAAACTTTGAAAATTGAAAACAATTGTGAGATACTGTTATGAAGTTACTGAAGGTAATGGTCCATTCTTCTGATATGTAGCAAAATCTGTTTTTTAACTGTCTCCACTGATCTCATCGCACAAGAGTTCCATAGAGAAGCAATAGGGAACGCTTTTGACGATGGCAAGAACGTTAATAAAAAGAAAAAATGCAAAACTGCACTCGGGTGACCTGTGAGTATATTAATCAAGATAGTGAAATTTCACATTATATAAAAAAATTCTGTTCATAAACGGGTTTCTGCTGAATGATGCTTTTGTCCAGAAGTGTTGGGTATGATCAAGAATATGTTGGCTTGCAAATAACAAAAAATAATATGGACTCACGATCATTCAAAAATGAAGGAGACAAATAATTTGCCTGAACCAAAGTGAAAATTTTTCGATGAGCTCGGAAAGCAAAGTTTGTATATTATGTAAGAAGTAAACGGATATGTGCATACTGTCGAAATGTGTTTCATAGGATTTTTTATGAGTTTATTGCTCATTTTTTGCATCATTTGCCAGATATATACATCGTTTATATGTCTTCATGAATTTCTATTGTTGTTGTTCGAATTTTACCTGTAGATCCACTTTATCCCTACAGACATCATAATTATTTCTTACAAGGCCATGGGAGACAACATAAATATTTTTGAAATCACATGGTGAATGTGTCGTTATGAAATTAAGCGAAGTGCAAATTGCAGTCGACTTTTAATGCACTTGATGTTTACAAATCTTAATGTTTTGTTTTCACAAACCGGGAGATTCAAGTAATAGATTTCACAGTAGAGAGCATCTGGAAGAAGTCCTGAAGTCCACATGTGAATAAAAATCTGCGCAACACAATAACAACAATGAAGCAGAGAAGAGTAAAATAAATGTGCAGTGCTGCATGCAATACTGCTGGCAGATCTCTCGGCCTACTTTCGGGCCCATATCTTAGTCCTATTGAAGTTTAGTTTGCCTTTAAGGAAGCAAGAGGAAGGACAATCCTTGTCCACAGAATGACAACGGTCGTGTACTGATTGCGCTCCTGTCAAATGCAGATGATCCCAAAATTGTCTTCTGATCTGCAGCTGTTCACCCCGGTCAGGAAAAAGAGCGATTCCAAACGTTCTGACGTCAGTGTGCACCGCATTTTGCTCTGAGCTACTCCTATGGGAACAATTCAAAGGACAGATGAAAAGTTAAAGGCAGCAGAAATGTACCAGAAGGAAAACAGAGAATAGAACGGGCAACGCTGGTTGCGTGCGCCGCGAATAAAAACGTTAAAAACATTTCAGAACGGAACGCTGCCATGCTGGGGTATGCATCTGAAGCCAGAACCAGCGCTCGCTTTGCCCTTGCAGAGTGAAAGCGAAAATAGAAAAGTGCCTCGCTTGCATTGCAGTGACCCGAATAGGAGACCGGAAAACATTGCCGACATGTTCTATGTTGCCCGCATATGACTGGAGGAGGAATAATGCGTGAGTCGGAGGCTACAAAGCTGGGCACAAGACCTCAATAATCGATGTGACCGGAATCGGAGTTTTCTGGCGAGACCTATTTCTTCGTTTGCGGTATGGCCCACTTATTTTTGAACAGGGGTTGTTGGCCTCTGGATTAAAGAAGCCGCGTATACCACAGGTGATAATCTCAAAGAAGGATATGACGCATACGTATAATCCCTTCCGAGGTATCCAAACAAAGCTAAAACATACATACGTTTCGGTCAATTGTTTAGGGGGATCCCCCAATGTGGCGTAAATTTGTAACAAGGGACCAAATAACTCATTGGTGTCCACCCAATGGTATCCACCCAAGCGTAGCCATATGGCTACAAAGGAAAGCTAGAAAGCTTCCACATAAAATTCGCCGCTAAAGAAAAATTCGTCCTGGGCTGGGGTTCGAACCAGGATGAATTTTTCTTTAATTATGTGGAAGCTGTATATCTTGTCTTTGTAGCCCTAAGGCTGCGCTTGGGTGGATGCCATTGAGTAATTTGCTCCCTTATAGATTTTTTTTAGTTCCAACTGTACTCACCTGCTGGACGCAACTTGAAAGAAGCGAAGAAATAATAAATCTGGCTGTGGTCATAGTAGCAAATTTTAAAAACAAGAATGTTAAGAGGAACTGAAAATTAACTAGAAAGACGAATGGCTCAGAAGATAAGAGATAAGCCGGTGTGGTTGACAGCACGAATCAAGAAGAGGCAGGTGATTTTCGTCTAAGATTTAAGCAACTTTCAAGGCCAAAGTTGACATAGTTCCTACCAACGCAACCGAAACGGTGCCGAAGCTAGAAGATAACCATGCACAGGCCGAAGTTGAAGAGACGTCTGAGGGCAGTGGCTTCCGGTTTATGATAATTAAGGTCCCTTTCTGAAGTCTGTCTCTTCTAATTGTTGAAAACTGTGGTACAAAGAAAATTACGTTCTGAAGACCAATACAACGCTAGGAAGGGCATCATGACTTGGTGTCAGTTTTTGTCCATGTACCATAGATGCTTCTTTCCTGCTCAAAAGCGGCGGATTCATTGGCGTCAAGTACGTTCAGCTCAGTGCATTCTTTTAGCCTTGGCTATTCCAGATCTAGCAAGCACTTCTGTTGCCTGGTAATACCTGACGGAACAGGTCAGTGACCTTAAAGGTCCGCTGCTGAGACCTTGGCCAGGATATGTGAGATGCAACGCCCCACTACTGTGCAATATCGGTGCATGTTACTGAAGTTAAAATGATGATATTAAAGCGATGCCCTCTACTACGTTGTCTTTCGTTCCCCCCGGGGCAGCTTCATGACCTCCAATCCCCCTTAATACATTGTAACAAGTTGTAAACAAATACTATCGTATTTAAGAAATCTGGCTACAGATTATGCAACACAAATGCCCCAGTCATTGCGTGGCAACTCAAACGGTTTATACCTTTCTGAAAAACAAACAACGGCTTTAGTCCGAAAGAGCAAGATGGGTTCTCTTTTGTGCAAACGAGGCCAGTAGAGGTAATGAAACTATCTAAAAATGGGCCGATTTCACGAGGAGGTTGCTAAAGGGATGCCCAAAAAAGAAACACGAAACAGCTGCGTTGGCTACCGTCAAGAAAAAACAGATTAAAACTTCATGAATCGCGGCTCTGTAAGCTCTCGTGTTCTGATTCGAGGATTGTGTTTGTCAAAAAAGGATTTAGTTTTTTTCAATGATAGAGGTAATCCCTTCCGGCCGTCTTTTTGCCGACAACAATGATGCATACATTTCAGATCAATGCTGGCACTGCGCATATATAAGTAGAAGTTAGAGTGCTTTTAATTTCATGGCAACCGTGCCGGTTCGGTAATTCTGTATCTCATGGTTGCATTTGCACCGAAAATCGGGGATTATATAAATATTGGAAATTTAACTCAGCTTCAATTTTTATCTTTTCATCTACCTGATTTCCCTTGAAAAAGTCATAGCCACCGCCATCTCCGTTACGATCTGTGTATTTAGTTTTATTTTTAATGCATTTTTTCTGATGCTTAACTTAGGTCTTAAACAGAGCTTTTTAGAGGCTTTCATGTAAACGTCTAAGTTAATACTAGGGCATTTATCGCAATCCAGCCGCTCTTTTGGCGGAAGAATTCTACGTATTCTGAGGCGCAGTGCACATAAAAACCGTGTTTTGATTAGAAGCACGAGTACGAAAAATTACGCCGAAGAAGCAGTAGGAAGAGAAAGGAAGCAGGGTCGGCCAGTTGTTATCCTTCTTTTTCTTCCACTGAATTCCCGAGAATAGAAACACTATGCGGAACTCCTGGGCGTCCTCTTTAGCGCCAAAAGATGCGGATCTGTAAAGCACTGCGGTGCCGAGCGCTGTTCACTTTTTTCTTTATTTTGTAGGTAATTATGAAGGAGAAAAGAAATGCAGGAATGAAAGAATTCCGAAAAAAGAAGGATGCCTCGTCTTAGCCTCCTGATCGTGGAAGGTTCGATAGCAATTTTAAAGTGCTGGTGATACTCAATGATGATGACCATCACAATCTAGTCAAGTGTTGGAGTGTCACAATGGCGTAAAAACAGCGGTTATAGAACTAATCGATGTCTGCAGATTCATAAAGTTATAAGGTTGATTGGTTGGTTTATGGGGTCTAACGTCCCAAAGCGACTCAGGCTATGAGAGACGGCGTAGTGAAGGGCTCCGGAAATTTCGACCACCTGGGGTTCCTTAACGTGCGCTGACATCGCACAGTACACGGACCTCTAGAATTTCGCCTCCATCGGAATTCAACCTCTGCGGCCGGGATCGAACCCGCGTCTTCCGGGTCAGCAGCCGAGCACCATAACCACTGAGTGAGAGCCAAGAGCATGCTAACATTGAAGGATGGTTTTCGTAATTTGCATTCAAAATATTTCTGCATCTATTGACTCCTTTGTATTATCGTCGTAGCCATCATGAATATTATACAAAGATTAGTAGTCACTATATTATCCCAAAACATAAGCGTGTCCAACTCTTTCACTCTGCTCTATCTCTGCGTATGTATTTTACAACTGGACAGCTTCTCTGTCTAAACGCTTGCAAAAAGCTATAAAAGCGCAGCGTTTACCGCCCTGATACAGGTACAACGACGGTGTCAAAACAAATGGTGTGGTTTTGTGGGGTTTAACGTCCCAAAGCGACTAAGGCTATGAGAGACGCCGTAGTGGAGGGCTCCGGAAATTTCGACCACCTGGGGTTCTTTAACGTGCACTGACATCGCACAGTACACGGGCCTCTAGAATTTCTCCTCCAAAGAAATTCCAGCCGCCGCGGCCGGGATCGAACCCGCGTCTTTTGGGTCAGCAGCCGAGCACCATAGCCACTGAGCCACCGCGGCGGCAAATAGACACAATAGAGGCAACACGCTTTTAACAAGGAAGAGATGAGAGACATGTCGGAACGCAAGGTTGTTTCTGACCCCACCTGCTAAAACAGCATGCTTCCCTGCAATGGCATCTCAAAAGCTTGCGCCAGTCCTTCCCGCATTTTCAGACATGGTAGTTGCGCGAAACACACATAAGCCTGTCCTGTGTGTGTGTGTGTGTGTGTGTGTGTGTGTGTGTGTGTGTGTGTGTGTGTGTGTGTGTGTGTGTGTGTGTGTGTGTGTTTGTGTGTGTGCGTGTGTGTGTGTGTGTGTGTGTGTGTGTGTGTGTGTGTGTGTGTGTGTGTGTGTGTGTGTGTGTGTGTGTGTGTGTGTGTGTGTGTGTGTGTGTGTGTGTGTGTGTGTGTGTGTCGCGCAACTACCATGTCTGAAGTATTGAACAAACTAGCCCGACAACACGTTCCACTTTCCGCATTTTCAGAGGCGCGTTGTACGAGAGTCGTAATAGAGTAATACCGAGGAAAGGCTCAAGAGGATAAGCTAGCGAGAGTGGCCCACCTGCGCCCGCGATTTGCAACGGCTATTTTCCTTTGCTGCGTCAATGAGAATCTGTTCCTCATAACTACGTGTCCGTAAACTTCGTCCATGTCCTTATCGTCCAAGATTCTCCGCGCTGTGGCATTAGGCACGGAGAAAATGCAAATAACGTTGTTTCCGCCCGAAAGTTCCTGCTCTTTCATGTCTTGGAAGTTTCATGCGCCTTACGCGCTTAGTGCTGCCTGAATAGCTTGAGGTGTTCTCCGAGAGCACGAGTATAATTGTCCGGGCTCACTGTAAGCGTCGGGCTAGCCCTAATGTTTCGAATCTAGCTGCAGTGTACCAGTTCGCATCTAACACCCTGTTTTTAGTGTTCCAAACGCACTAACATATATGGCAACTGGGTAGTTGCAAGCAGCAAATCTGCTATAGCTTATAGGGACACTAATATAATGTAATACCACAGGGTCGCAATATTGTGCGAACTGACCGGAGTTCGCTGCATGCGTTTAGGAATACCACGGTTCTCCTTTCAGTGACCCCAAATTTATGGCTCACGAGAGCTTTTCGTTTAGAATTGTAGAAATGGTTCGCGTTTATTTTAACCAACAAATGAGTGGAATTCTATAGTAATTTTCGATTAACGCAACTTGTAACGCGTGTCTGTAGTGCGATAATGAAAATTTTCATAAAAGCGTACTTGGAAGAAGCGAGCTTTGAACATTCGCCGCGCTTAAGTCTTGCTGATAAACTAAAATAATACTCTCTCTTGATTCCGATTGCACCTTCAGGTAGAAGATGTATATGGGTCGCTCATATGAAGAGTATGGTGAAAAAAAATATTTGGGCCGTTTCAGACTTCTAAGACATTGACGACAAACACAGACAAAGCCTACTGGTGAGTTCGGTTAGAGACCTGCGCCAAAATAGTCAATATCGATTCTCTGACTTCGTAACAAGGACTGGTGCCGCGCTGCTATGATCAACACTGATGACAAGTCATCTTACTTTGGTTCTCAGTAAAATCACTTGCTTTACTTTTTCTCCCTTTCTTGATGTTTTCCGGCAACAAGAGCTGCATTTATTATCGAGGAAAATATTTTTCGAAATTTTCCCGCAGCTAAATTCAATGGCGTGGTTTCATGACCATAAGGGGCTCCGTGATCATCATTTGGAAGAGAATGATGGTGTTGCCAAGTCTCAAAGATCCGCGCGAATAATACTGTTTCTACGCCACCGCAGTATGCTTTCGAAAACGGCCACTGATGACGACATCTGCAATGCAATTTGTTTAGCTTTTCGATATTTTAAAAACTCCGTTTTCGGCGAAAGCAGCGAGGCTCTGTTATTAGAACGCAACAATCTGTCGATAACGGCCAATTGACGTTTTTCCTCTGTCTTGCTTTACACCAGAACGTGAGCGCAATATCGACACCAGCTGTTGAAGCATGCGAGCGCCAGTTAGATTGCGAACACAGTCATGATCAGCAACAATTCGCACTGAAGAGCGATCTCGCTGGTGGGGTTTCAGCGGATGTAACCTGGTTTATGTAGACGACGATGGCAATGAAGCTATCATTATCTTTGAAATGAGCGCGCAGACAGCGCCTCCTATGAATAGACCTGGCGCTATGCGCAGCTGTCGTGACAGCGCAACTGTTTAGTGCAAAATCCGTAGCAACTGTCTGTCTCGCAAGCCGAATTAATAAGTTAATAATGTTAGTGCGCAATAAACAATGGTTTCTACTGTTTTCCTGTGGCGAGCAGAGTGCGCATGTCTGTTAACCAAAACTTGTCGTACCTACGCTTTTCCCACAAAAATCCAAGTGAGGGACTATAAAGTAACATTTAAATGTTTTTCCCAGTGAACTGCAGCCTGCGCGGTGTAAAGCACTGGCTCCATTCAAAATTTTCAGGACTGCAAGTCGGTCAGAAAAGGTAAATCAAAATCAGCTCCCGTAGTACGTCCACTGCTGCGTAAAAACCATCCCAATGACCTTCAATTGACCCTCCCTGTCCTGCTCCATCTGCTGCCACCTTAACCCCGCCAACCTTCCAATCTGCCCATCTTACTGTGTCCCTATAACACACCCACCCTTTCTTAGGAATCCAACACTGTTAGATCTCCGCATTAGATGCTGCTGCTGCTGCTGCTGATGATGATGATGATGATGTCCTTAGTCTTAATGGCACATACCCACGGCGGGGGAATGGCCAGGGTGCATAGCGGCCTATCTACCACCGTGGGTATGCTTTGTCAATGACCATTTCCTCTTCTTCTTTTCGGCTAGAATATTACTAACACGCGGTTGTTCCGCAACCCACTCGTCTCTAGTTCAATCTCTTAAAGATATCCCTATAATTTCTCTTGAGATACCTCTGTGCGATGTCGTGGAATTAATTTCAAGTAAGACTGACACATGCCGTTTGATATTTCAAGATACAAAAAAGAGAAGCTGACGATTCATTCTGGATACTCAAATGTAAAAAAAAATAAAATAAGTAGATAAGCAGACAGGAGTTTCTGTCATACAAGAGATGATAAGCCACATCTAAGGGGGACAGATGGCCCTGAAAGCACCTCGCTCTAGTTCTAAGAAGTGTACAAAAAATAATTCGAATCTAGATCACCAAGACTAATAAGAAGCTACGTGTCCCTTACTCGAAAGCTCTCTTTTATCTCGAAGTATGTTTTTGTCCAACGCATTGTAAACCAGAAAAGAAACGGGAGACAGAGAAACCAAGAAAAAAAACGAAAAAAAGAACTCCCACGGGCATGGGTTGCACTGAGAGTTCTGCATGCGCTCTACAGTGTTGTTGAATCTGTAAAAGCGCACGACACAAGGTCTGAGGTTGTGCAAAAGCGGGTTCTCGCAGTTCAAATGCACGCCCTCGAGACGGCAGCTTTGCATAAAATATAGCGCGTTGTCGAACTCCATTCCGCTTCAGCGTCTCTGCTGTTCTCGAGGGAAAAAAGGCTGTGCTCGCTATGGTTTATTGGAAGTTCGCATGTTCAGAACGGCAGCTTGGGTTGTTCGTAATTTATCTGTGTGCTTTCCGTCTCGGTACTAACAGATGTTAGAAGTAGTATTTTCTTTGTTCCGGTAGACTTTGCGAACATGTGCTATAACAAAGTCTTTTCAGACCCCTCTGCAAACTGATGTGCATTGAAAGTACCACGCGGGCTGATTTTCCCGGCTCCGCTGAAAAAAATTGCTTTAGCTCTCGTCCTCGAAACGGAAAGCCGGTTGAATGCTTACATTATTAGTGAGACTATCTGGAAGAAAAGCTCCATGCCAGATCCCCTCTCTCCCCATGCGCCCTTTCATCATACGCGTACTCTTATCTGTTGTTATTGCCGCCAAAGTTCCGTTTGTAAGTAAGTAAGTAAATTTTTTATTTAGAACAAAATTTATAAAAAATTCTCTCCTGGGTGAGTAGGCAAAAGGCAGTTTCCCGCCTGACAAGGCCATCCCACCTTTGACAGCAGAAGCAACGATTTACAGAGTTTGAAAACACTTGTAAAAAATACATACAAACAGATCGTAACAGTGAAATTATAGACAATGCATTTAAACCATGTACGTACAACATATAAGCAAGAGACACAAAGATACAATAGGTTGAAACGCAAGCAAAGAAAAATGCCAGCTTATGCACATAATAAATAAAATAAATAAAAAATAATAAATAGCGTAATTGCATTTACACATTCAAAATAATGTTTTCATTTTTATAAAAGAAAGACAGGATACATATGACACATGGAAATTCCACCTATACCTCCATAAGGTACATAAGTTTCATTGTTTTCTTGATTTTGTGTTGCGACGGATTCGCGGATAGTATTTCAGAGATGGGAGGATATTGATTCAGAAGTCTTGGAATTTGTGTGCACAACCTGTGGTGTCCATAGAAGGTACATGATCTGGGTATTTCCACTGTATCTTGTCTAAGTTCATATGGGGTAGATTTGTTGCAGTATTTAGCCTCAAATGTTGACCTGTCGAACTTATACTGGCGCATTATTTCGACTGATATTTTATATTTCATTACCTTACTAATATCCAATTTACCGTAAGTTGTCAAATGTGGGGAGCTTGAAATGCTTCTGGCGAAAATATTTTGCTAGGAACAATTTGATAAGGACAACGAAGGCAATGAAAGAAAAGACAAAGGCATACTGCTTGCTTCTGTATACTTGCGCTGTAAAAAAAAACCTTGAGCTGTGAGCTGATAATGACAGGGCATGATGAGCGAGGAGGCTGAGATAGCAGTGCGGATTAGTTGAAGAACTGCGGGGATTTATATCCAAGCAGAAAACGAGTAGACAAACTGGACAAGGGTGGAGCATTGATTACGTATCATCTACACACAATATACGATGGTTACATGACGCGGTAAGAGTATTTCAGGTTATTGGCCAGGCTTGGATACAACACATATTTCCTAATACAACGAAAACACATTTATTCCTTAGATTAAGAAGTAAATTACCTTACAAAGCAGTAACCAATTTCAGCCGTTCTAGAAAACTGGACGGCAGAGTTCATGCCAACAAAACGCATTAAATTACTTACATTCAAATACAGTACCACATCCAGCTCTGAAGAAGCGTCAGCAGCTATGTCTTATACTGAGTGACACACTGAATAGCCACCTGAAGGCATTTAGGAGAGTAAAAGCGGGGATAATATTCACCGGAAGACGTTGTCATTCCTCTGAGTCAGACTTACCCTAAGCAAATTTTAACTGACACTTTGAAATTATCAGCAATCTATGCCTTTTGTCATTGAAACTTTTAATTTAGAGTTATAGAAGGGCACATTTACCACAATATTACAGTGAAAGTGACTGCTACAAAACCTCCTTAGAATAATCTGTGCAACGCAGGGCTCTTTCTATAATTATTCATTGCTTGCTGCTTGCAGCAAGAGTTGTACTGCGAACAAAATGAAAATGTTCTTCCCTGAGAAATATACAGTGAAAACAATCGGATAGAGAACGTGGTCAAAAGCGGTAGAGACCTTAAAAAGGTACCTAGAGACTTTCAAGGTAGGTGACTAAGGCTCATTCCAAGTTACTGAGGATAACTCTGTGTCACAGTGGACAGAACTCGACTGCTGGTTAATAACAGATTCTTGCAGAAATTTCTAAATGGTTGAGTATAACAATCGGAGACTGCGCCTGATAATGTGTGTGCTTAAAGTAGTGCCGGATGCTGCAATAATATTAGAAGGAGCAATTTATAGCTAGGCTTATTTAAATAACCCCATAGCAGCGGAGTTGAGGTGTGTGTGTGCTCTGTTTTAGTTTTTACATTTTTTTATTCCGCAATCCGTATACAGGAGGGAGGACAACACGTTAGAAGAGCCTCCCCCACAAAAAGGTATTTTTAGAGCACACAAAACGCACAATAATAGAAAAGTATTTTTGGCAATGCAGCTTGTTTAGAAAACATTTGGACAGATTATGAACATCCACTATATAACAGCGCTTGTTTCTTAGCAGTGGCTTCCGCTTCGTTCACACGTATCATGCAGCCTGCAAGTCTGAAAGTATTTATCCAGTGAACGTGCAGGAGTGCCACGGAATAAGTAGAGGGTAGCCAGACCGCAAAAACAAAAATGCGGACAGCCATATGGTGTAGTTTTCTAATTTAGAGGCAGAAAATGAATGTCTATTCAGGTAGACCTTTTATTCATACACATAAATCATGCCACTTATACACTACAGCAGAATGTACACACGCAGTGTCCAATGACAGGTAATGAATATAAAGCAATGGCGATGGTTGCGTCAGCAAGGCTGAACTTGCCTGCAGAGTACGCAAAATTCATTCTATTCACTCACGAAATCCGTGGGAACACGACGCCGTGGCCACATGTACACCCCCCGTCAAAAGTATACTGCCCAAGGGGTTTGCTTGTGGGGCCTGCTTCATGCCTCGTTATGCATTTTCAGCGAGCGTAACCTCTCGAAAGAGGAATGGCATCGCGTCCTCGACCCTCCCAAGCTTTGGACTGCTAGACATGCTAGGGAGCCCGGCTAAGGAGCTTAGAAGCAAACCCCTTGGGCTGTATACTTTTGACGGGGGGTGTACATCTAGCATCAAAACTTGATGGGATCATTGTTGCCAAATAACTTTTTTTTTGTAGCGTAAACCTACACTACGCGGCTCAGAGCCGAGTTTCGCGTGAGTATGCGCCGCCCGTTATGCGCATGCGCGAGAACCGCGTGACGTCACGAGAGGCGCAGGTGCGTCGCCTCCTCGCCACAGCCGGTGCGCGCTCCTCGCTGCCGCCGCCGCTGGCGTGCGCTTACGACAGTTGCGCCGCGCGCTACTGCGCATGCGCGAGGAGGGAGCGCCGCGTGTATTAATGCTCTCGGCGGAGGAAAGACGGTCGCGCTCGACATGGAAGCTAAGGAGAGTACAGCCGCTGCCAAACGGCGCTGAAGACTTGAAAATTTAAGTTCTTCCGATCTCGAGGTTGTCCAAGCATAACTGTCGCTTTACGCTACGTATATCCAGGCATAGCAGAGCTAAGCCACTGACAACTTTTCTTTTCACCCAGGGTACATTAGAGCACTGCACGGGCCTCAATCTGGGGCCCGAGCCCGGCCCGGGCCCGAGACCTGAAGCCCGAGCCCGGCCCAGGCCCGCGGCTTCAAGCCCGGGCCCGGCCCAGGCCCGCTAAATTATCGCTCCAGAGAGCCCGGCCCGGCCCGTGAATCCCGCAGTGAAGCCCAGCCCGGGCCCGGCCCGGCCCGTTTCACAGTAACGCTTGAGGTACAGTGCTCACTCTGAGCAAGTAGACTGCTACTAGACCGATAAGGAACTGGCCGACAAAGGTTCTGAAGCCACAGTTTGGCTTGCAGAAAATTGGTTCTTTTTAACCCAGAAGGAAGTGATTAAGAGTCGTGCTCGCCAGGCCTTGTTTTGGACAGTGATCTCGTGTAGGTGCGCAAAGATAAACTCGGAAGTTCCGAAAGCGAAATAAAAAGGGCTGCATACGCGCGTAATAGACTACTTTGCATTCCCCCATGATTTTAATCAGTTATATTTTGCCGAAAAGCTAAAAGACTTGAGTATTTCATGGTGTGTGTTTTGAAGACTATAAGCGTCCTAAACTTTGGGATGACGAATGATCAATGGCCAATTAAGACCGGTTGAATTTTACTCTTACTGGTGGAGCAGAAGATAACGTGCGAACGACGTGATAACAGGGCCAAACCCTTGTCATGACAACCAGGCTGAAGAAGCGAGGAGAGATAGTTGTGCTTATTCGATGAGATTTACAAACTCTCGCGAGCTTTTGTGGCTATTTCATTTAAGACGTTCCGGACAGCTCATCAAAAAGAAAACCAAACGCGCTTTAGTTTGTGAATTTTCTCACATGAGAAAAATATAGCTATAAAATTAAAGCTATATTTTTGGGGCTTAAGGGCCCACGGGGAGTCAGGCTGTGAGAGATACCGAAGCAAAGGGCTCAGGATCATTTCAGCCACCTGGGTTTCCTCAACGAGCAATGATACTAAAAAGTACATGGCTGTCATGCTTGCCTCCTAAACAGAAATGCAGCCGCTGAGGATAGGAGCAAACCCTGGTTCCCCGGCTCAGTAATCAAGCGCCTTGACCACTAAGCCACCACGGCGTGGAAATAAGGAAATAAATAAGTCAATGAATTAAGTTTATTTTTTTTCTCAGCGCGTACTAAAACCCATAGCTCATCCGTGTCGCTGATCCAATGTCGCAGTTGTATACTTCACTCTGCAATAGTGAATGAATAGTTGGACACCAGCCGTTTCTGTACAGACCCAAGCCCCACTCGCGTCCGCAGCTTTAAGCCCGAGCCCGGCCCGGGCCCGCAACTTCAGGCCCGGGCCCGGCCCAGGCCCGGCAAAACAGATCATGTCCCGGCCCGGCCCGGCCCGCGGGCCGGGCCGGGCCCGGGCTTTCGGGCCGGCCCGAGCCCGTGCAGTGCACTAGGGTACATTGCCTCAAACATAAACGTGCAATATGAGCAGAACCTCGCACAGTTATCAATAGTCTAAGTATTTCTATTTCGGGGCCTGTGCAAAGGCAGCGACTAAACTCGTTTTTTCATTATTATCGCATCTCATAAAGTGTTCAACGCTGCCCCTGATGGCTGAGTTGACGATATGCAACAAACAGTGGTAGGTACACGATTGCACTTTCTGTTCCTTTTCTTCCGAGCGCCGGCTAGAACGGTGCTTCGGGACGCATTGCTTTCGAAAGAGGACGTGGGTGGGTCACATGGATCCACCTAACTTCAGCCGTAGAAAAGCAATGCTGATGTCGTAAAGCTGCACGACCACGCTTCCCAAACATAGCCCTAGTGACAGACGCCAGCCTCCAATCTGACCGCCACGAAACAGAGAGGCATGCCGAAAAGCGAGACTCTAACGGTTTTCCCTAACGTTCTTGGTTGACCGAGAGGTATGGAATGGAAGGGGGAGGTTTGAGTAGAAGTGGCCTCTCTCTGACAAGATCGATAATCAATCAGACGTTCGAAGACGTGCTCGGCACACGTCGTGTGAGCGTTTCAATAGCGCCTCGTCCTTCATGGGAGGGGGACGCCGCTTGTTTTGAGCACGTTCTCTACGTGATCTCCGTTTTATCGAGCTTTCGCAACGACGGCAGCTGCGCAGACATACGGCATGGGTCTTACTTTTGATCTTCATTCTTTCCGCGGTCTCCCTTTTTCCTGTTTGTTTTTGCTTTCTCGAAGGTTTACCCTCGTGCTGCAAGGAGTAATTCTATTAATTTTTTTTTGCGAAAACGCATGATATTCTCGTCTTCGTATTTTTGTCGTTACCACGACTTATCCGATCATGATTTTATTTAATTTACGAATACTGCAGACTCCTCTGGAGTTCAAGCAGGAGTGGGAAACACACGTGAATGATAACAAAAATACAAAACAAAGTCAAAGAAAAAATTCATACATTCATATGTTTCAAAGCGGCAATGAATTCCACTTCATCAGGAGAATCAACAACATTCTGATAGATAATGATAGATAATGTTTATTTGAGTGTGGCTCAACAGCCAAGTGGCCTAAACGAGCGCACACTAGGTCAGATACATCAAAATCACCACTTCAAAACATTTAAAAGCAGGCACGAAAACAACAATTAGGCAAATATGTCCATGTCAATAAACGTTTTGTTATATAAGATTTGTAAACGAGTCATTGGACAATGATTTGGTTTGGTTTGGTTTATGGGGTTTACGGTCCCAAAGCGACTAAGGCTATGAGAGACGCCGTAGTGGAGGGCTTCGGAAATTTCTACCACCTGGGGTTCATTAACGTGCACTGACATCGCACAGCACACGGGCCTCTAGAATTTCTCCTCCAAAGAAATTCAACCGCCGCGGCCGGGATCGAACCCGCGTCTTTCGGATCAGCAGCCGAGCGCCATAACCACTGAGCCACCGCGGCGGCAACAACATTCTGAGGCAGCCTATTCCAGTCGGACACAGTCTTAGGGAAATAGGAATATTTAAATGAATCGATAAAAGCCGGTATTCTTGTAAGATTTTCCTGTGGTTAAAGCGTGTGTTAGCTCGAGGTACAGGGGTAAGGTAGAGAGTCTTGTTTATCTGCGTCTTATTATTGTACAGGAGGTACAAGAACTTAAGTCTGTATTCTGTGCGTCTGGATTGGAGGGTCTGACGATCCAAGAGATTAACCATCCGTGTTACGCTCACTGTTCGTCTGTAACGGTTGCAAATAAAACGGACGGCCATTCTCTGTATCTTTTCCAACTTGTCTATATTTTTTTCGTGTAGGGGTCGCATATGCATGACGGATACTCCAAAATCGGTCTAACCAGGGATTTGTATGCAGTGAGCTTCACCTATGTAGGGGCTGTTGCCAATTTTCTTCGAATCCCCCATAAAGCCTGGACTGAAGCGGCATGTGTTGTTAGATGAAAGTATTTCAAAACAGTTGACATTTCTGATAAGTGCGACACCCCTAAACATAATAAACTGATACCTTTTCTAACCCATGGAAAAGAAATAACTGGTGTTTAGGCGTAGGAAAAACGATGAGCTGGTCTAATTCTCAAACCTGCAGTTATAGAGGCGAACAGCTGAATTTGAGCAAGAGACACGTTGAAAAAAAGATCATAGAAAGAAAACTACGCGGGTGGTCGGAAGTAATGAAATCACTTGCATTAAAAAAAAACAGCACTGCTTTGTTTGCTCAGAAAGAAAAACAAAACAAGCCAAAAAGCTCGAACACATGGGCACATTGCTTTCCTCCGACCATTATTAAATATTCTGTATTGATGCCAATGCGATATTTCCGATATACACCAGGGGCCTAGAATTATTGCAATTTATGTAGTTGTAGACGGGGAATGTTCCCGCTGGTTAAAAAGAAAATGAGTACTGGCGCAGTTTCGAAGAAGATTCGTGGAATGCGTAGGGAGGTATGACAATATCCCTGGCTCCGCATAATGCTCTAGTGCTCCATGTAACGCTAGATGAAGTCCAGGAAGTTATTGAAATAGGCGTTCAGGAATGCTTGCTTTCGATACTAAATAAACAAACACCTGCAGAAGCTAACATTAAATGAAACCAGGCAGCATGAGCTTCGCTGCTCACAGCATAAATTTCCGAAAAGAAGCGCTGTGTTCTGCTGCATTGCTGTTTCCTGCTTACATAACGCATAGCACATACCGTAAACACTGGGCCACTATGCTATGCGAAGAATGCAGACTAAAGACAGGCGTTGTTTTGAAACGTGTTCTAGTCTTCGTTGCTTTTGACAGCGCAGAGCTGCGGCGTTATGGTCACTAGAGTGCGTTCTAATCAGCTCCACTGCGTCTGAAAGCAGGCTCCATTTGACGGCGACCCTCAGTGCGGTTCCGGAGGCGCTCCACAGCGCGCACGGAATAGGATTCTGTGTGGTGACAACTTTCAAGCCTTTGAGAGTTGTGGCACCCGAGTGCTTCTTCGTCGGTCAGACCTCCTGGAAAAAATCAGCTGGCGCGTACGCGCGCGCGCCGCAACCCTGTGCTCATCTTTAGCTGTAACGCACGTCACGCGAAGTTTTTGGCGCCTCCGTGGCGCCCACAATCGGTTTCTCCTTTTCCATACATTAGGCCGTGCCAGCTTTGTCCTCCAAATACACTCAAGCTCGGTTCACGGGATGAGACAAGGGGGGGGGGGCTTTGTAAAACGACTGTCACCGTGAAATACCGTTGCTATCGTGGTGTGTTCAAGTTCACCACGTGATTTATTTGAAGCTTTAAGCAGCGATGCCTCAGGAGTGCTGGCGTGCAATACGACATAATATACGTGCGAACGATACCAATATATGAAGGCTAAGTCACTTAATTATTAAACACTGGACGAGAGGCTAGGGTCAGATGTACTTCCTTTATTAATTAGCCAATGTTCGCTTGCTAAAAGTGAACTCCAGTACACTCGGCTGCATATTTAAAGAAATTAAATTTGAGCACTCACAACACTGAGAAAAGATTGCGCTTCTCTCTAAATGGACAGCTGTTTGGAAGACACAAAGGCAATAATTCTTAATATCTAAATGCCGGTAAAAAAAACTGCTAAATAAAAATCCTTTCAACGGTTTAAAGCGTCTGGGTAGAGCGAATCGGACAGCCGTGCTTTAAGGGTAACTCATCGAGTACGTGTCCAAAGTAAAGGCCCAGGCTTAGAAAGCGTGCTTGTTTTTTTCGTTCGCAATGAAGTTTTTGCCGCACAGCAGATTCTTGCGAAATAGTATTTGAAAAGCGGAGTCACTGCTACAATGTTTGGGGTGAAATTTGTTGGCAGAACGGCTGTGAAGAGCGCTTTACTGAAAGGCGCTGAAGAAATCAAAACTCCGCGATTGGAAGCCCCAAGCGGCAGCTTAACATGGCTCCAGAGCACACAGCATTCCCTCTTTCCCGCCCTGTCCGAAACAGAAGCTGTCGAAACAACACCGTGCCGCCTCTTGACGACAAAGTTCTCGGGTTGCGTTAGGGGGCGCTTGCAATGACAGCTGCTTTTGTGAGGCTTATCCGTGGTGAACGCTACTACTCGACACGTGCCTCGCTTAGTGAGTCCTTTTTAAAGCCCGTTTGGAATTGCGAGGGGTTAAATAAACTGGCAAGAAACTTTTAGATTAGTTTTTTTTTTAGCGTTAAGTTATCCATCGAATGTTTACTGCACTTAGGGAGCACGGCTAGCTATGGACACTTACCTGTGTTATTTGTGAGCAATGGTACTCACTGCGTTGCCATCTTCGGGCTTTCCTGAGTAATAGTTTTCCTCGCAGAGAGGTGCGCACCTCGATGTTCGGTGTTCACCTCGCCAATACCCCGTTAAACTCTGAATTATGGTGTTTCGGAAGGCAACCCACTGCATTTTTTTCGTGTTCGGTAAAATTTGGAAGTACAGCCTGTTTTGTCACAGCTCCATGGCTCTCAGGAATATAGGCCTCTTAATAATGGTGTGGGTGGTACATCATCACTTCATCTCTAGCTATGAGGACAGAGCAATAGAATAATCCAAGGATTCTAGGATAGTACAGCGACTGGATAGCGTCACCGACCGTACGTAAACGAGCAGCGCGATCTTGTGTCGTCAGTAGTGAATACCCCGCAACCAATTATAAATATGTTATATTGTCATCGCGAGAAAACTGAGGAATTCGATGAGTTCGTGCATCAGCATGAAGACTGCGGTAGCCTGCTCCTCCTACTCGTTGCAAACTCCCTCACTTATACAATAATTCCTTTGCTGCACCAAACAGTGCCGATGCCTGTAGAAAACCAATGGATGGATATATCGGACACTCAAAACTCTCGCGGATTGCTCGGCGCCCAGCGGCCGGTTTTGGCAGCCGCTCAAACTTGAAGCGCTTTTGGCGAGTTTTGGCGCTTCGTTTCATCGAAAAAGTTAAAGTTTTCGGTTACTGGCGAAGCCAAAGTAAAACGGGCTTTCGGGCTTTCGTACGAATCCCTTGTTCCAAGTGGAACATGCGCACAACAGAACGCACAACATAAATAAGACTGAAACATACTTTTACCTATTATTGCTAAAACAGTTCGAAGGCTGTTAAAGGCTACATAAAGTGTCTTTTCTGAGATATTTTCATTGAGAACGCGGGTGCCGCATAGATGTCTAGACATTAAACCGATTTGCTTTTCACTTGGGTAGTGACCCATTGCGTCCTCTTGTAGAAAGGCCTCATCCTTTCCTGATGGTGTTCCATCTATCACGGGGCAAACTAAGTACTGCAACTTCGAACAGCGATGCCTTTGAACGACAGGTGTAACGTAAACAGGTGAGGTGTTGGACTGTCGACTATCTCCGAGTTCGCGCCATATAATAACAGCTGTGTAGCGCTTGTGAAAGCCATGAAGCTTTCGTCCACCTTCGATATAACCTTGGTTAACCCAAGCTGGAGGCTGGCCGGTTGGGTAATCCGGCACACTCCGCTAACCAATAGCCTTTATATGAGCATTTTGTAGTTAGCTAGCTGCGTAATCACACTGCCTGCCTTGCTTTCATGCGTTTCTTCTTGTGGATTGCTATTTTCAGTTCTTGCGGGGAATTATTCTCTTTGTTCTAGTTTTCTACTCTTCAATAACCTTAACATGAAAAGTATACACGCCGTAAGCGACCGCGCGTAGGCTAACCAAGTTTCGCATGTTAAAAAGCCCGAGACCCAGTATCCGAATTTGCCGTTAGATACGACCCAGCTAGTCAACCAAACGAGTAAAAAGACAGTCGTCTTAAGGCAGCGCTTGTAAGTGAGAGAGGATCATCAATTTTTTTTTGTGATCATCCTTACTTGAGCAATAAAATTGGGACCGATAACCTTCGCACGCGGCCGGCTGGCAGCCATAACTGCATCCGGAAAAGCCCCTAGGGATTGATAAGAGCAGCGGTCCAAAACCCTTCTTGGCGTGCCAGGAGGGGTAATTTCCTCACGCTATCTTCCCAGATGCGCCTTTTGCATGATGAAAAATAAGATAGAAATGGAAAATAAGTAACCGACAGGGATCGTTGCTTTTATCCCCCAGCCATATCCTTCTGCAAAAATATCGTGAAGATATAGGGTGTAATCCTTACAGGGGATTCGGCAAAAAGGCTTTCCGTGAGGATCCTCCACGTCATCATTGTGCTTGCATTTATTACTTCACTTTATATTCCTTTTCCTGCTGTCTCGCCTTTCTCGCTTTTCTGCCTTTGTGTCTGTATACGCGTCTTATTCTTTTTTTCTAGCAGCATTAGATGGATTATCTTGCGCGGCAGCTTCAACGTAACGATGGCTCTGCAAGTGGGTCCCTCGTGTCTTGTTCCCATGTTTATTTATTGTACTGTGCGTGACTTTACTGGTAGAGCACAAACGAGGAGCTTTGTGTCCCAGCGACGCCTTACTTTCTTCTTGCGCGCTCTAGGAACAAGTCATTCGTAATTTTAGTTGTTCTTCTGTTTCAGCGTGCCTTGGCCGGAATGACGAGCACGTGTCAACCATGATCCCTTGGCATGCATCTGCTGTAGAGCCGGAAAGCGAAGAAGAGGTTCTAAAGCGAGCAAATGGCAAAGATTTGGTCAACGTAGATTTTAAGGCTTTATGGAGACGTGCTCTACAGCGGAGAGATTACAAGACACTCTTGTAGTACAAAATAAAAGTTGGTGCAAGCAGTGAGCAGCATCGCGTACAATGTGTCGCTAAGCAACTGGAGGATAAAGTGTTCCGCTTATTAGAAACAAAAATATGGTGCGCATGACCACGCTGTTTCGGCGAGAAGCAAGTTCTGTCTCTGAGTTTGCCATATTCAGGGAGGTTTTAGGTGCGTGGCAAAGGAAGCAAATAAAAAGAAGTAAAATAATCTAGAAATAATATGCACGAAATAGCTACATATGATATGCTTTCTTTGTTACTTCCGAGGCCTCTTTCTAAGGTTGTTGGCGATGCTGAGGGATGTTTCTTTGAATATGTTAATTTTTGAAATAAGAGGTGCTCACTGCTTGTGAAAGTTTTATGGCGCCATTCAACGATTTATAATTCGTCAATAAAGAAAAATGGCTTCTGATCAACAGCTCCTTTTTTCTTGTTGATACGCTAACGCAGATGTATGAGTGTAAACAAACGAGTCCGACAATAAAGATACGCTAAAGACAATTTCATCATATTTTTTTTGTTCTGCTTGGGAAAACCTGACAGCTGAGCATTTCGCATACCTCGTTTCGTATCTTCAACAGAAAATATATCTTTAATCCTAGCAAATTTGCAGTTACGGTTGTAATTTTTTCACGTCACTGGAATTCAAACCCTTCACGTTGCTGACGATGTCGTGGTTAATTTAGACTGCATCATGAAATAGAAAGAAGCTAGTGGTGCGGCTTAGTAGCAACCGCATTTAGAGCTAGCGCCTGGTAGACATAGTTAGCGTATGCTTTTTTCACAATCGGATAATTCGCATGGCGCTGTCTTAATTATTAAGCCTGTTTATGGTCCCAAATAACGAAGGTCTTGCTAAGGAGCTCAGACTGTTCTTCAGGGATGCAGTGTAGCTTGAAATGAGCGTGCGATTCGAAACCGACGCCGACAGAACCGCGTAATGCTTGCTCGAGTAATAGCTCGTTCTGTTCAATATTCTTAGAATAATTTCTTACATTGTTAGGAGTGTGAGTGCCATTAAGTGAAAATTTCGGCGTGGACACCTAGAACCGCCCCTCGACCTGTAGCATCGGCGAAGGCGGCGACGCGCACACAGAGACACCTCCAGCGAGAAACGAGCGCCGAGAGAGGGAGAATAGTGCACTGAAGGGAAGCATGCGTCATTGGCAGATGGAACGCGGCACAGCAAGTAGGGCAAAAAGCACACAATTCACGATGTTGGAAAGCACCAAAAATATTAGTCAGCCAAAAAGCCAGCGAAAGCAAAGCGACTTGTAGATAGAGTGAATGCAAAGAAAAAAAAATTCAGCAAACCTAAAAAGCTGCCCAAATAAAGCGCAACTTGCAGTCAATGGGTCGCGGCAAAAGAAAATGCTTTCACTCTAAAAAAGGCGTTCTGCTTACGCAGTTCATCGGGTCAGATAATATGAGCGTCTGAAAATATTTGTCTGCCTTGCGTGATGAAAGAAAGAGAACTAGCGGTTGCGAAAAAGAAGTTGCATTCAGTATGCAGGCGCGTAATCTTTCGTTTCCGCTTGCAACTTTATGGTCCGATTTACATCAGTGCGGGCAGTACACCAGCTTGGCTGCCGAAAAAGGCCTCTGGGATTGAAACCATATTTTATTTTTTGTGTGTTTTTTATCTTACGTGAGCTGCAATAACAGTGACCGAAGCATTCCTGCAACTACAAAGAGGAACGTAATCAGATGAGCCCCCCTTTATATAATCCCCAGCACTCCGAAAAAGTACTACTTGCTTATAATGGTTTGCATGCGGCCCGTCTTGCAAGTAATATGATGCTGAAAGTCTCGTAGAAATCGAGAACCCTTAAAACGTGGACCGCCATAACCGCCGAAGAGATTTCCACGATCCCGTTAGAAACGTAATTTCTGCTCTCATGTAAAAGGAAGATATCAGAAATGTTTCCAAAAAGCTTGTAGTGGTCATTCGAAATGGAGGCATGCGTATTATACGGGTGAACATTTTGAGAAGACACTTCCCCTAGATCATCAAGGCATAACTGAAGTTCTTTTCATGAAGATCGAGAACGTTCGCCACGAAATTTGAGCTTTAAGCAATCAACGTTCTTCTAGAGCAGTCTACTGCCGTGCTAAGTTGTGGCATCAGCATGATAGCTGTCGGCTAAACGTCTCAATCCGCCGCCCATTTTAATACCCAGCATGCTGAGAAACAGTGGGCATTAATTAGAAAAAAGTCAAACCCTGAGTTTTTAACACATGGAGGCCGTAGCTTTTTTGTTTTAATGCCAAAGGAGTACATGTGTCCTAATGAGATAATGCCGGCGTATCTGTGTAGCGTCAGTGGGAGAAATCTCATCCCTCTAGAAGCGCCACCCAAAGCCGCCTACTCACCTAGCTAAGGGGCTGTCCACCCACTCACCCACCCACCTACGCACCCTACCAGCAATCCAACCACCTAACCTCCGCCCTCGGCCCCCCTCCCCACCCAGCCCGTCTCCACCTTGCAAAAGCGCCACCCACCTTCCGTCATCAAGTTCCATGGCCGGGCTAGAGGGGTGACGCGCACGCTCTTTCTTCGCGCGTCACCCCTCTAGCCCGGCCATGCAAGTTCTTCCCGCCAGAAGCGCCACCCACACTAACCCTCATATATCTCCACCCTTCAAAAGGCCTCAACCCCCATGAAGCTCACACAGGAGCAGAGCGAAAAAGCAAAAGCAAAATTGAAATCAAAGATGCAATGGAAGAGCCCACTGGCTTCCAGATGCACCACTTTACCTCTTTTTTTTTTACTTTATTATGCACCACTTTACCTCTTTATCTAGGGCACTGCCCATGCATCCACCGCCGAAGTCTATCGACGACCGGTCATCTTCACCGTTCAGAAAAGTTCTGTCGCGCGTGAATCCTCGGCGTAGAAATAAAAAATATTGTTTTTTTTTTGCAGTACAAGTAAAATCAAGAACAAACGTCACTGCTTTCATCGAATTGTCGCATCATCGTCCCGTTATTTTATTAGAATAAAGCAGCTACGTTCATCTTGACGTGTCTGCTTTGCTACATCATGCCCGATACGATCGAGGCTCTCTGAACCAGGTCAAGGATCGCGGTTCGTCAGTTCACATTAAGTCTTCCTTTTGACAGATTTGTAAAGGCTACTTGGTATCAGAGCAATCTTAAAGGGAAACTAAAGTGGATACCACGTCTGGATAGATTGATAGGACAGGATTATCTGATAGCAAATGTCATTTTTACCAAAAACAACGCTTTTATAAGGAATAAAATTGAGTAAACAAAGAGGTCTACGTGACACCGCCACTAGAAGATTCGTGGAGTAGCGGAGAACAACGTGTACATCAATGAACACTATTTCGCCTTCTCGATGACAGTTGCTTTCGAAATACGAGGAAAGCGCCGGAGCGAGCATAGCCGACAATGCAAAGGGTCTCGTAATTAAAACAACGCAAAAGTAGACGGAGGAAAGGTTAGCCGCGAACACGAGCTGTGAAGCTTTCTCTTGGCATTCTGCGCACTTAGGCTGTATGCAGCCGTTATACGTACCAAGTTCAGAACCGCAAGCTTTCAACGGCACTGACGCTGTGTGTCCTTGCTACGCGGCCAGCGAAGCGGTTTTGTTCTCAATTCAGCCGCCGAATCGGCTACTTTGTTTAGGCTGCGGGCGTTGTAAAACTGCAAAGTGCTTGTTTCTTTATGTTTAGTACACGCTTATGAAGACACGCCTATGCATGCACGTCGTTAACGTGTGAAGCGCTGTGTGAACACATGATCTTCCATATTTGTACGCAGTGGAAAGAAGAACATGCTTTCAGATGTGGTGAAAAGCATCTGAGAAGTACTACATGCATGCAGCATCACCTCTCATTTGGCTCTTTAATGATAAAGGTTTCTCAGCGCGGGTAATCATGCACGCAGTACTTGAGGCTCTGGCAGGGAAGGCAGGATTTTCATTCTACCAGGTGATGCAGTTTCGTCAAGATATTGCGTGCCTCCCTTGCCGAACGGTATAGCCAGCAAGTGGCCGATAGCAGTACTCTGATTTCTTTCGCTCACATCCCACAGGAAGTAATTCACCAACATAGAAATCGTAAGGACCACAGCAAAGTCTATCACAATGGTTTTCTTACTGCGCAGTTAGTTAACAAACACGGGATATTCAGCACACCAGTGTGCAGTTTGAAGAGAAAGGCGGGTGCAATTTTTCGCTCAAGTGTCGTTTTGAATAAATACGTTTGAGCGCGACTGCAGATCGGATGCTTTTAAGGATCCCTCGAATCATCGTGTACACTTCACGACGGCTGACGTTGCACCGAAGGCCACACGCTCGGATAACTATCGCCGATGTTTACGTGCGTGAGCGCGTTCAGCAGTTTGTTCTGCAGCCTGCAGCTGCCCTGCATTACTCTACGTGGTTTCTTCCGCACCGACGAAGCCTGCAACGTGGCGCAGACGCACGCTACGCAGCAGAAAGCTCCCGTCAAAATCATGAAGGGCTGAGGCGGCCTGCAATTGCACGTTGCCGCCGCGACCACTGATATGTTGTCGTTCGGTTTTTGGTTTCAGACCGAGTTTCGAGTGGTTGGAAGTCACGCCTCTAATTGGCCGAGCTGCAAAGACGTCATACGGCACTTCATATTTCGGAGGCGCTTTTCATCGGGAAGGATTTCGGGACTTACATTTGCCGTTTTCTTAGCAATGCGTTCATTTTCCGCGTAGAGGAAACGTCGGTACTGTCACCGATCAATAATCTATGTGTCTTGCCTAGTTTGATATTTCTCTTCAGTGTTCCTTTAAACCCAAGGTCAACCCACAATGCGCTGTCAGTTAAAACTGAAAGAAATAAAAAAAAAGCTTTTTTGCACACGTATTACATTTCACCGATTACTGCATTACACCATACCGAAAAAAACAAACAAATGATATTCACTGCGTTTTTTCATGGAGCGACCCACCTGATTGATTTTAAACGATATTTTTTTTTTGCTGCTTTCAGCCGCTTTGGATTCCAGGCTGCACCAATATTTTATAAGTAACCTGAATTTTCTCAACAGCACTTCGCATTAGACAATGTTTCAGTTTTCTACCTGCGGACAGAATGTTTAGAACAATTTGTTGTTGATTACAAGTACAAGTATCTGATGCTCACTGTGCTAAAACAAATCAAAATAACATTTCATGTATACCTGGTATTGAGGCCACGAGCTCTGCGTTTCATGTAAATGTGTGGGGATGTGTAATGGTGAATTTGTGAAGAAATTTACGTTAGCTCATTTAGAGCCTGTTCGTGAAAAT